>NC_090266.1:3030000-3635000 GCF_040414725.1 Anabrus simplex
CAAATGCACACCTAACAATACCACAAATGGAATAGATAACCGAAATATTACCCGCAAGGAATCAGATAACAAGAACTAGGATCAAAAACTAGAACAGGGAAAACTAAATAGGGGTTAGGAGACTACCAGCTTTCCTACCGGATTAACAACAACGCACAGAGCAGAAATTGCCTACAATTTTCCAAAATGAGTACCAAACCAAGGCAACAGCAGTTCAAGAGCCAATAAATAAATTTATGATCGAAATTTTGCAATCGTAAATGATCAGGATATAATCGAATTATGATAGATGGAGCTGACCTGCACCCAGACCAAAAGAGTAGTTAGATATTAACAGTTAAGAAATTGGGTACCAATAGAGCAGGGGAAAGTACACACGCTTCTCGCAAACCACAATTACCTTTTAAAAATACAATGATTAGAACAAGTACACGCTAGAAAGTACTACATGGTCATGCCAAGAATCACCGGAGACGTGAACGCAGCAGATAAGGTACTAAAAGCTTAAACACGTGGTAAAAATTCGCACCCTACTAAGCAACCATGTTTGACAGGAGAAGATGGTAAGTACAATAAGCAATACTGAAAACTCCTCAAAATAAATACAGTACACGAGAAAAGGAAGAAAAAAATTACATGATTAAATTCACACCAGACCAGAATAATTACATAATAACCCAAGGTGACCTATCAAATTTTCTCACTGAAAAGTAGCTCTCATCCGCAAATCCAAACATGCATTAACCTGTTTTAACTGGGATAAATGAACCCGTCTAATCCTTTTGGCGATGGGGTCACTCACCAGTACCGACACCGGAGATAAAAACTGTAAAATAGTACTGGAACCATGATACCGAGGAGCAAGTTTGGCTGAAAATTTGTTAATATCCTTGCTAATGGGATAGGTCTTGACAAAAACTTGATCGCCAACCTTCAGCCTAGGTGACTTTCTACCCTTGTTATACTTAACCCTGCCTTTCTCATAGGATACTGACAACTTCTTCTTGGCTTCATCCCAGATTTTCTGAACGTCATTTGGTTTAGACAAGTCTGGAAGAAGATCATCAATGCCCAGGACATTGGATATAATAGAGTACGGGGTGTAGCAGAACATAAGTGACATGGGGGTTTTGCCATGAGTTTCGTGTGTGGCAGAATTGAAGGCATGAGCCAACCAGTGCAGGCAAGAGTCACACTCGGTTTGGTCATTGTGATGATATGCAATTAGAGCAGATTTGAGGTTCCTGTTCGTTCTTTCGGCGTAAGAAGGTTTAGGATAGTATGGGGTAGTGGTGACATGGGAAATGCTCAACTCAAAAAGGTACTTCTTAAACAAGTGACCAGTGAAAGCACTGGCATTGTCAGAAACCAGAAACTTGGGGGGGCCGAAGGATGCGAGGTTAGAATTTAGGCAACTTATAGTCGTACGAGCAGTCGTAGATCTAGTGGAGAAAATCCAAGAGAATCTAGAAAACGCATCAATGGCAACAAAGATATGAGTGTTTCCCAAGGTAGAGCGAGGGTGCGGACCTACAAAATCGATGAATAACCTTTCCATAGGACGAGAGGCTTGTGAGGAAGATAATAGACCCACACGGTTGTTCAAACTAGGTTTACTGATAGAACAAATTTTACAGGACCTAATCATGTTTCGGATATCACCATCCATTATTTTCCAAACGAAGAATTGTCTAATTTTCTGCCTAGTTTTAAAGGTGCCTAAATGGCCACCAATGGGACAAAAGTGATAGTACTTGAAGATGATTGGCACTAAAACCTTGGGAACAACAATTTTGAAATTAGCGTCGCTTCGACCTTTACAGCATAAGACACCCTTCACCAGAGAACAAGGTTTGACCACAATTACATCACTAATTTTGTCGATGATTTCTCTCAAATCAGGATCAGCCTTTTGATGATCTGCATACTCATGGTACAACAAAGGTAGATCCGAAAGAATGGCACCCACACTAGCAACATTAGTTTCATCATTTTCTTCAACCTTAGATTTTTCATCAAGACCAAAACTCCCGTCAAACATTCTACTAAGGCTGTCAGCGATGACATTTTCCGAACCCCTAATATGTTTACTTGAATACTGAAGGCTGAGATCCTAAGCGCCCATCTGGTGATTCTGTCCGTTCTTTTGGGACGGTTCAAGACCCAATACAGAGCCTGATTATCTGTTTCTAGATCGAAATTTACATGTTTATTGAAAGATCTGAATTTTTCGAATGCAAACAGCACGGCCAAACATTCTAATTCATAGATGGAGTACTTACTCTCCAGATCATTGAGGATCCTAGACGCATAGGCAACCGGTCTATGACCATCCTCATATTCCTGTAAGAGAACACCAGCAACAGCTTTTCCTGAGGCATCATTTTGTACAATAAAGCGTTTATTAAAGTCGGATATAGCCAACACAGGAGCATTTGACAAGGCAAGCTTCAGGGTCTCAAAGGCTTCTTGCTGGGAGGGACCCCTGATAAACTTGACATCCTTACGTCTGAGATGATTTAGAGGAGCTGCTATCTCTGCAAAATTTGGAATGAACTTCCTGAAGAAGTTCGCCATGCCTACGAACCGTGCGATGCCTTTGACATCTATAGGGGTTTGAAAGTCCCTAATAGCCTGAGTCCTAGAGTGGTCGATGGAGACACCATCAGAGGACACCACATGTCCAAGGAAAGACATACTCGGCTTAGCAAACGCTACCTTAGACAACTTAATAGTTAGTCCAGCATTTCTCAAGCGATCCAGGACTTCTCTAACGTGTTCCACATGTTCTTCAAAGGAATTTGAGAATATTACAAGGTCATCAAGATAATGAAAGACGAACTTGAATTTAATACCTGACAGTATCGAATCTAACAGCCTCGTAAGGACGGCCGCACCACAAGAGAACCCAAACGGGAGCCTCAGAAATTCGTAAAGGTTCCAATCAGTAATGAAAGCAGTCAGTGGAATGGATGACTTAGACAACGGGACTTGGTAATATGCTTGATTGAGATCTAACACTGTGAAAAACTTGGCTCCTGAGAACCACCCAAAACAAGTGTGCAAATCGGGTAAAGGGAATGATTGCAAGATGATCTTGCGGTTCAAAGCCCTGTAGTCGATAACAGCTCGATAGCCCCCAGAGGGTGTGGGTACTAGAAAAAAAGGAGATGCGTAGGGAGAAGTGGACGGTCTGATGACCCCATCGGCAAACATCTGATTGATAATCTTTTTGAGTTCTAACATCTTAGGGGGTGAAAGACGGTAAGAAGGAGATCTAACAGGAGTGTTATCAGATAGCTCAATCTGATACTCGAGAACATCAGTAACTCCTAACTTGCTAATGAACACATCGGGAAATTGGTGGCACAAGTCACGCACACGATTAGCTTGCTGATAATCCAAGTGACTAAGATCCAACTGATCTATTTCGTTGTTCTCCCTGGGTAGCGGCCTACCTACACAAGAAACACTGAAGGTACCCAAAGGAGCATCAATAATATCAAATTTAAAATTTGGGGAAATTTAAAGTGAAATTTTCTAGCCTGGAGGTCCAAAATTAGACCAGTTCTTGACAAGAAGTCCGTACCTAAAATCATGCTACACGCTAGCTTCGGAGTTACCAAGCAATGAACCTTCCAAGTAAAATTACCAATACGCAATTTCAAATCAACGGACCCTAAAATGTTCATATTATCCTTATTAGCCGTGACACATGCAACATTGACCTTCTTCCACTCAGGGAGTTTATAAGGGGACCTCATTTCATCATACCAATTAGCATAAATTAAGGTGACGACGCTACCCGAGTCAATAAGAGCAACAATGTGTTCATTATTCAGTTCCACCTTCGCGAAGGTACTTTTAGACTCAACCCTTATTACATTCCTGCGGGCAAATAACCTTTTCAGAATCCACGTAAAATTCGGGCGCAAGCGATTCACCAGAATTACCATTAGGTCTTAGTTATTTGACTTCGTTTTCGGTACGAAGTAGTGCAATTATTTTTAAGGTGCTGCCTCGAGCCGCACAAATAACAACAGGGACCAGAGCCACGCTTGACTGGGGGGCAAGCATTCCCAAGGTGATCACGTGACCCACAATTAAAACATATTTTGGAATTCCACTATCCCTAGTTTGAGGCGAAACAGGGTTCACAGTAGAAGGAGGGTGGCAGATTGGTCTTGCTGCATCCACGTGCTTCACATCTTCAGCAAAGGTACACGCAGCTTCTAATTCAAGAAAATTAGTCGGACTCTTCGTGAGGGAGAGGTAGGATCGATAGGCAGGGGAAATACCTTTCAGAAAACGGGCCACCATTTCCTCTTCTGGCACCGAAATTCGAAATACCTTGCGACAAAACTGCAAGTCTAGTACATAGTTTAAAAGATTTTCATGGAGCAATTGAGTCCGAAAGCAATACTGAGGAATCAAACTTTGCAATGATAAGGAAGGAATACATTTAGATAATACAAGTTCATGAAATTCCATAATCGTTAAATTATTTGAAATTGCTTCAGAGATTTCACGTTTCAAGATTCCCTCACAATGAGAGAATAGGGCTCGGAAAATTCCTAAGTCATCAACAAAATACACACTACCCGACTCTGTCATTTCTACCAGGAACCTCAGAAACCTGGTACTTTCTTCAATTGAATTGACGGAGAAATTTTTAACTCCGTTGAAAAGATCCTTTGGTGAAGAGTGAGAATGAGCACAATTTAAACGGGCTAACAGATTCTCAAGAACAGGGGAGACAGCACAACATGAAGCTTGATTATTAAATGAGGCGTCAGCATGACTAGAAGCATTATTAGAATTAGGAAAAGAGGAGGTTTCCCTCTCAACAACCGATAAATTCTCCATATCCTTACTTACTAGCATTATGTCTAGTTCAGCAGAAATACTAGAAGCAATGGTCAACAGCTTAGTACTTTCAGAAACAAGACTGGGTTGGGGACACATAGTAATCAAATCTTGGATGCGACCTAAATAATGCCACACCCTAGCCTTAAGTCTGTTAATCTGCCCCTTAGTGGGGGAAGTTTCAAATAATTCTTGTCTGACAATTTCAATTTCGGTAAGGGAATCAGTAATTAAATTTAGGGACACACCAAAGTTGCAGCACATCTTTACAGAATCTAGATTAATAGGAACCTGGACATGCGATGTCAGCATAGCAGCGCACTCACCAACAGTGTTAGCAGGATTGATGCCCCTGATAGTGAGTTCATAAACTAGCTCTGATTTCCTGCGCTGGTATGGGAACAGCACAGCCCTCGCTGTAGTTGAAGTACATGAAACAATAAATTAACAAATTAATCCAAATAAAAGCGTTCCTTTCACAGGAAGATACATTACAAGTTTTAGTTTTTAATCTCTTTGAATCCTCAAATAATTTAAAGTTCCCCATGACCCGGTTTTTAAAGGGACAATGCAAAAACCCAGGTAGTTGGCACAAACAAAATAGATAAGCTTAATGAAAGGGAGATTAAAGCATATAGTATACAGTGCAAAATAAATTTAATGAGGATACAACAGACCTACGGGTAGATCCAAGCAAGAGGCACACAAATCAATTAACCACGCTCTGCTACCACGAACTGTAGCACTTAGAGCAATTAAAGCCTCAATTACCCCGAGTGACAGCACCAAAGGTCTGACCATGCAGCCAAGGGACGGTTCAGATACATGGAAACGTGCTAGACTAACACCTTAAGAAGGAAGAAAGGCACTTACCATAAGAAAAAACACCGAGCCCACAGAGGAGCGGATAAAAGTGCACCTGGTCATATCAAATTATCACCCCTTTAAAGGAAAACTCCTACACCTTTGGGGAACAAAGAGATATTTAATCAGCAAAATTAAGTAATTAACAAAATTGAAAGGAATATCCTCGCTGGAAAAAATAAAATTAAATATAACAACTTAAAACTCAAACTAAAACCCTACGGTCGACCGTTAATAAAGAAAATAAATTTATTAATAAATTAATTAAAGGACTTAGTAAGACTACGTAGAATAATGAAACACCTCATCAACTCATAAGGTTTCTTACAAACCAAAAGGTTTCCTTGACCAGTACCTAAGTTTTTTTACATGTTTTCAACCTTGAAAAACAACCTTAACTGAAAAAGTTTTTTCTTTTGATACTGAACACCTTGTTTAGGATATATCCAAACAAGCCCCTACAAGGATGGGTAGGTATTACGTACACATTTCTCGAAATTAAAATAATAATAGTAATAACCTGCGCGACACCGGGTGGAAAAATGAGCAGAAGGAAGAATTAAAATGCCAAAGAAAAATAAAAGGGATCAAGCTGGACCGCCCACAAGGCAGATTTCATAACAGGCACATCAATTCAAATCATCAATCCCATCACAACAACATCAACAATCTTAGCATTTCTATGGCAACGACCAACAATAGGTCAAGGGAAGGAAGAGGCCAATCACAGGCCTCTAAACAACAATAGGCGAATACTTACAAAGGACAAGAGAAAACCGGTACGCAGAAAACCACCCAAATAAGAAGAAAAGAAACATTTAATTTAAAAATTATATTAAACAGGGAAGCAAGAAAAGAAGAAAGAACCGGAACAGAAAATACACGTAACCCCCACATCCCTGGAGCGACACGCTTGGTTAATTATTCCAGTTAAATAATACCTTTTACAACAAAACTTTTAGGCCTAGATAGCCATTAATAAACATCAAGATTTTAAATTACGATTTCGAAGAATTCAAAAAACTTGTTCACATAGCACGCAAGTCCCTAGTCAACTAACGTAAATTACACATGCTGTAGGTTACATTTAACAAGCCAAAAAAATTTCAAATTCCACAAGGCAAGACTTAGCTTTTAGCTGACGCCAAATTACATCGTGTCGCGCACACTTTCTTCACATAGGGAAATTTTCATGTCTTTCACAATAAATCGGTAAAAGTTTAGTTGGATTAACACTTACAGTTTCATCCAGATGAAGTTGTGAAGACGCTTCGGTAGTACATTCTACTTGAAGAAATGCATTAAATACAATTTCCAGGCGAGGAATATAAAACAAAATTAACTTGCAGTTTTCAGCAGGGCAAAGCCGTACCAATGTAACTTTTACCAGGCTCGAACATTTTTGGAGAAATCATCTCTCTAGGGAGAGAGAAGCCCCACACATCCATCTCCTTCTTCTCACAAAACAGCAATGGCGTTTTCTTCCCCAGATTCCAGAGTCCACTGCCACAGCGATCACATGTACACAGAGGGAGCGCCACCGAGTGGTGAGGTAGTTCGCGAGGTAGTTCATACCTACACCACTAGAGTGCAGGAGAATACAGTAAGGCACGGACAGGACGTACGCACAGTCTGCTGGACAACAAATAACCTTTTCAGCGGAGAAGTTTCCAGCTTATTAGTTTTGAAAAGAAGGAATAACGAAGCGGCGAACCACTATTAAGAACACAGTTTTTCTACAGCCATGTGGCTAGTTCAAAAATATTTACCGAGAGGGAAAATTTGTTACGCAGGTAACACCTTTAACAGAATTTATTTCTGATGTCAAATTTTACGCCAGGGTGTTTGCGTTACAGTATACTGAGGAGTAGATTGTTCTTACGATCGTAGAGGGCATTTCCCTGTCATACCGCTCCTGTCTCTGCTTTACTACTCAACGTCATAGTTTCGCGGAGCTGGAAGCGATGTTGGTATCTGCCGAAGGTGTTTGCCATGCGGACTCGCTTCGTGTTACTGGCTTGTCCCCGCTGGCTCTAATGCGAGCGAGTCTTCTGTAGTCCGTAAGCCTAATTTATTAAGGAAGTGTTGTAGTTGCGGTGCCTCCGATCATTTGCGTAATAAATGTCCCTCTCGATCTCGTAACAGTCAGGGTGTTACCGCCGATTCTAGGGTAGACGTTCCGTCTAGAACTAGTAATGTTATGTGTTTTTCTGTGTGGAGTCGCAGGTCATATCGCGCGGCATTGTGTGACCTACCCAAATAGTTCCCGACTACAGCGGGATGAGGTTCAGGACAATGGTGTCGAATTACCTTCCCCTGCTGACCATTATAAATCTTTTTTCGTTTAGTGAACCTTCTCCCATTTGCCCTGCGGGATGTTTAGGGATATCCACGGAAGTTAAAGGTTTGAGTCCTTTGGTGGAGGTTGAAATAAATAATGTGCCTGTGTCGGCACTCCTTGATTTTGGCAGTGCAGTGTCATTTATTAGTGAAAGATGGTTCGCTTTCCATAAATCTGTCTGTAAACTTCCCTATTTATCTCCAGTTTCGCTTTCATTTGTGTCGGCTAATTCTTCCAGATTTGAGGTTCTGGGAGTGGTGAAGTGTAAAATCCATGTTTCCAATTTCACTTGGAAATTTCCTTTGTATGTTGCGAGTAAGTTACCCTATTCTGCCATTCTTGATTCAAATTTTTCGATTATTCTGGTTTGGTGTTAGAAGTACAGGCATGTTCATGTTGGTTCAAGTTTTCTCAAATGACTAAAATCCTTTTGCATGTTGGTAATTCTGCTTCAGCGTTGTCACCATCGCCGCCTCAGGACGAAGTGGTGTGATATCTTAGCCATTTGACTGAGGATCAGGCCCAGCGTATTAGGGAGTTGTGCGAGACCTACCCGGATGTGTTTACTCACAAATTGGTGATGACGAATATCTTAGTTTATAAGATAGAGATTACGTATTCTGTTCCCGTCAGGTTTCCACCTTACCGCTTATCTCCTCCTAAAACGCAGGCATTAAAGGAGATCATTAACCCTCGAAGTGGCGGTCATTTATCCTGTAGTAGCAGCGATATTTTACCGGTGATGCAGGCTCTTCATATAAATTGTGTTAAAAATCGTTGACATGTTATACGTACATAAACAGCGCACCCTTTTATCCTCAAAAGCACAAGGAATAAGATGATGATGATACTAAAGCTGTTATTTATCATCCAAAAATTGTAAGACCAAAAAATATTGAATTTGTTTATATTATTTATTTTTGCAAAAGTTTTGCTATATATAATATGTTTATGTTTAGGTAAATTAAAAGAATGGCATATACAAAAGGAGCACCAATTCATAGTGAATATTTGCATACAGGTATATAGTTTATAATACTGTTCTCAGCTGGAAAACGTATACAACAATATATACAACAATTGTATGCTACCACTTGTACATTTCACTCTGTCACTTGGGTGGGCCCTTCGTTTTACTCCACGACTGTCAGGCCCCCAGAAGTGCACTAGTTTATGATAACACCCCTGGTGAATACCACCATTATATCCTGTGCAGCAGAATTTAGACTTATTCTTTTCTTGCAAGCACACAACACGTAGGCGATTGTTATTCTGTGGCAATTTTTGGAGAGAATGAGAGGGGCCTCCTGCATGACTTGTAGGTCTCGCAACTGGAATAGGGAACTGTTCATTTAGCAATCCCCTAACTATATTGACTATGAAGTCTCGTCTTGCTAAAGGCTTGTCAGTGTTCTGTATGTACAGGATGTATGCATCAAATAATTTCATATCTAGAAGATTTGAGAAAATTTGCTTCCAGTACTTTCTGGTCAGTCTGGAACAAGTGACATGGTAAGTGCACTTATCTTTATTATTTACTCTTCCCATGAAGATATTGTACTTATGAATCAGTAGTGGTTTCAAACCTTCGACTCGTTACAACATTGTCCTCAGCGTGACACCCAGTTGTGAGACAATAAACTGGTTTCCATGTTTTCTTCTCTTCATAAATAACCAGTAGACCGTCACCTTGCCTAAAGTAAACGGTTTGTACATAAACAATGTGAGACATCCCTTTGAAGATTTATTCACTGTTCCTGTGAGGAAATGACTCAGTTTTGCTGACATGAGTGCATATCAACACTTCAGATTGATATCAGAAGGAAACCTGGCGACTAAATATAGCTGGCTCAGCTGAGACATACGTTGTGGCCGGCCGCTGAGTATGTAGCAGCTAGCACAAGACCGCGGGATTTGACGCTACTTTGGCAACAATTTGCACTAGATTAGTGCAACATGCTATTATACAAACTATTTCATGATTATGACCGAACATTTCTCCTTCAATTGATTCGTAATTAGCACATTTCGATAAATAATAATTCGATTACCGAAATAAAATAAAGAGCATGTCAAAACGCCTGAAATCAGGCGTTGCCACTGGGCAAACGCATAAAACGCCTGTCATCAGGCGTTTGCCACTTGGAGGGTTAACAAAATGCTTGAGGAAGGGATAATCCGACCTTTTACACCGGCTTACCCTTCCCCATTTTTCTCGTGCCCAAGCCTCAGGGAGGTACAGGCTTGTGCTGGATTACAGGGCTCTTAATCGTAAGGTGGTCTTGCAGTTGGTCCCGCTGCCAGATTTACATACGTGTTTCTCATGGTTTAAGAGGGCTAGGTACTTCATCGTCTTGGACCTCAATCAAGCATATTACCAGATTCCGCTCGCGGAAGATTCTCATCTAACGGCCTCCGCAACGGACTGAAACCATTATGAATTTTTCCGGCTTCCATTCGGAATTTAGACGGGTGCTGCCGTCCTCACTAGGCTCCTTGATCAGTTGTTTTCTGATATAAAATTTGACTATCTCTCTAATTACCTTGATGACGTAGTCGTATATTCTGAGACGTTCGATGATCACCTCCAGCACGTCAATGAAGTATTGCCGCGCCTGCGGAAGGCTGGCTTGATAGTCACATTATCCAAGGGGCCGTTTGCCAAACCCCAGATGTCCTTTTTGGGGCATATTTTATTTTCAAGTGGTGTCTCGGTTGATCAGTCCCGGACGCAGGCCATTCAGGATTTTCCTCCTCCGCAGGACGTGAAATGGGTTGGCCGCTTTGTCGGAATGGTTAACTTCTTCCGAAAATTCGTGCCAAATTTGGCCAGTCACGCGGCGCCTCTTAACGCACTCTGGCGTAAGGGAGTGAGGTTTCAGTGAGGAGCTTCTCAGCAGGCTGCTTTCGAAGACCTCAAGCTAGCTATTTCGAACGCTCCGGTTTTGGCCATGGCAGATTTTACTAAGGTCTTCATTGTTCAAACCGACGCTTCTTCGTCAGCTGTCCCAGCCGTCTTGCTCCAGGATTCTGAGTTAGGGGGACGCCCTATTGCTTATGCTTCGCGCGCTCTTACTCCTCTTGAGGCTAAATACTCCGTGTACGAGCTTCAGGGGTTGGCTGTCCTTTTTGCTCTAGAAAGCCTTCGTATCTACCTAGAGCACGTTAAGTTCGAGCTTGAAGCTGACAACAAGGCGTTAAGTTGGGTGCTTGGGAAACCACGGGAAACTGGTCGCTTGGGTCGTTGGGCCATAAGAATTTCCGCCTTTTAGTTTAACGTCCATCATATTCGAGGTTCCAAAAATGTTGTAGCGGATTCCCTCAGCCGTATGCTTTCTGATCAACCCATTCTTGATGAGGAGCCCTGCCTTTCTGAGTCTTCACCCTCATTACCTTTGTTTGGAGAGATTCTATCTGATACCATTCTCTTGTATCACGACATAGGTAAATTCAAATTGAAGATCCGGTCTTGGCACCTATCATGCAAGACTTGAAAGATGGGAAAATCGTTGATCTTTACGTATTGAAGAATGGAGTAATTTGTTGTCCCTCCCATCATGATCGTAAGATGAAGGTCCTAATTCCATCGGTGTTGGTACTTATGATCTTTAAGTATTTCTACGAAACTCCCCTTGTAGGACATCAGGGGGTATTAAAAACCAGGGGAAAGATCAGAGAAAATTTTATCTGGAAGCGAATAGACGGAGAAGTTATCGAACTTGTCAAGGCGTGTAAGATTTGTAGGATTATTAAGCCATCTATTAATTTCCGGGTTGGGTTGTTGTCTTCCACGCAAGCTACCCGTCCCATGCATATCGATTTAGTAGGATCTCTTCCGAGATCGAAGTCTGAATCGTATAGGCTTATTTTATTAGGTGTTTGAAGACCATATTTTCACCATTTGGTCCTAGTCAGTATTTGGTTTCGGACAATGCTAAAGCATTCACCTCTAATCTATTCAAGAAGTTCTTTTTCAGCCTTTCGATTTCTCACGCCACGACTTCCCCTTATTATCTTCAGCCTTCGTACGCAGAGAGAGTTTACAGGAATTTACGCTCTGCTCTCATCGCCTTCCATCACCACGATGTTCAGAGGTGAGACACTCCTTGCAGTGGCTCGCTTATGCATTCAACTCCGCTGGGCATGAGGCGCACCAGCTTCCCCTTTTTCACTCATGTTTTCGTTTGTTCCGAACTCCCCGCTTTCTAATTTATGGCATATTAATTACTTGTTGTGCGAAAGGATGGATACCCTTAATATCCGGGATAATTGGAAGAAAGCCAAGGAGAACCATAAGGCTTCTTATCAAAATAAAAAGGAGCGCAATGATAAGGGACGTCAGCCTACCAGTCTGGCCGTCGGAGATAATATATTTATTAAGAATTTCGTTCCCTCTGGGAAGTTGGCTCCTTAGTTCCGCGGTCTTTTCAGATTTTTGACTTCCTGACGCCGGTCACCCTGTTGGTGAGGGACCAGCGACGGAGGAATTTTTTTGCGTTCACCATTCTCAGATTCAATCTGCTCAGTGAGTTTTCTCTGCTTTGATTCTTTCGCGAGAACCTGTGCGGTCTGTTATGTTAATATCTGCTGGGGTGTGTCTTCTCTATTGGTTTACTAACTCCTGTATTTAGGGGTGTTATATCTCTCACTTTGTAAGTTTTTTAATTAGCTATGTGAGCCCTCCTGCAGCCCTACCTTGCCTTCCGCCTCCACACCCAGTGCGCTGCCCTGGGTCGTTTCCTTCCATCTCGACGTTTCGAACTTATCGGCTTATGTGAGACAAAACTGCTGGCCTTAAATGTTTGTGTTACAGCATTATGGTATTTCCACCTTTGCCCGTTGCTCCGTGGGAAGGGCCCCTCATGTGGACGAGTCTTGGCGTGCGCTCCGTCGGCCGTCCTTCTGGGCCGTTCTTCTGCATGCACTGTGCGGGCCAGCACTCACCGCCAGTTGTTGCACGCATCTTCTATCTGGCTTTCTGCATGTTTGTGTGGCTATTTGCCGCGCGCTCGGCATTATTACTGTCTTTGAGCCATGCCTTGTTTGTCTTCACTTGGACGTGGAAGCCGGTAGCTCGCCCAGCGATGGTATTGGAACGCCTTCTAATCTTGCAAACGTTGACATCATCTATCCCGGGATGTTGATTCTTATGGACTCTCCTTCATCACTTATTCGCCAGGCAACATATATGTATATAAACCTAATTTATTGTTAAGCAAGTTGATGTTTGTTTATTGCAAGGAAGGACTCTTTCTTCAAGAGTTTTCAAGTATGAAGCTCTCATGTGTAAAAAATAAACTTTAACAACCTGGTTGGGGACTTAAGGAGGGAGGTCTGTACCATGAATTGCTATCCCCCGCCGTTCGTTTCGTTTTTTCAGCTTTATCTATTTGCCCAGATCCATCTGTGTGTATTGTTTTATTATTTGTGTATATGTTCTTTTTCTGTGTTTCCTAGTGAAGGGTATTTTTCCCCTTCCCGCTTATGACCCCAGGGAAAAGGGAAGCTACTTCCGCCCTGGTGGATTTCCCCATCTTTAATTTAGCAAGCCTGCTTCCCGTCTTCATATCCGTCTCATCGCTTCCCCGCCTCGCCCCGCTTCTCCCGAGAAGGGAGCGTGGCGCGTATTGACAAAGGTCAGTGCCTCTTGTGTCGAGTAGCACAGATTGCTCGGTACGAACAAGCTGTCTGGCTCACTTCATCTACGCGTGTGGAGGTAGGGAGAATGTTGGTCAACCTTCTTTTGGGTCAAGGAAGGGAGTTACTTTAATCTTGAAAATATAATATACTTGTAATGCTTCTAGGAGAGGCTACGGACCTCGTTGGCTAGACAGAGTAAGCTTTTTGAAGGAAATGTTAATGTATGAGGTCTGTTTTTAATCTAGTCTGTCATACTGCCTTATAAGACGTTGGTTATGAGGCTGAGCCTCTGTTAGTGTTGGGCAGATTCGGCAGTCAGCACTACTTCGCCCTTATAGGAATAAATTTGTATTTGGCCAAACGCCTCGTAAACAGTTGAGAATTTTATTGTGATACACGAGTGAGAATGTATTCGAGAAACACCCCACTCATGTTATGAAGGGAATGGTGGAGACTTTGTATAGTGTAAGGGCAGGACTTCATTTGAAGCAATGTTTATTCTTTTTGGAATGCATTATAGTAATAAACATATAGCATAGCAGATGGCCTCAGTTTTAGCTAACTTTCCTATGGCTCTGATCTTAAAGCCCGCACCTTCCTTATTTCCACTTCCGCTGCCAATTCATGGTGTAATTACTATTATTATTATTATTATTATTATTATTATTATTATTATTATTATTATTATTATTATTATTATTATCATTACCGTAGTTTAGTGGCTCAACAGAGGTGAAAGAATGTGCCGGGGTGAATGGGTCAAACTACCAAAATCAAAGTTAAGTTACTTAAAACTGTAACAAGGTTAATGATATTGTAGTAGCCCGATCACTGAAAGGCCAGAAATGCACAGGTCACTCGCATCCTGTTATACCTCTTAACGCTCTTTTTAAATGTCACTGTAGTTGGTATTCGTCTGACGTCGTCCGGTAAACGATTCCATTCTCGTGCGGCAGACACCGAGAATGAACTGTTATATGCGGCAGTTCGATGGTGAGGGATGATGAGCAGGTTGGATGTTTGAGCCCTTGTATGTCTGTCATGAACATTTAAGAAGTAATGGAAACGTGAAGAAAGGTAAGACGGGGAAGTTGTAGTAAGAACTCGATGGAGGAGAGACAAAGTATGATGGTTACGACGAACATGGGGTCGCGACCACTCTAATTTTAGGAAAGAAGGTGACACGTGGTCATATTTTCTTAAATTGCATATATATCTCACACATGCATTTTGAGCACGCTGTAGCCTTAGGGAAAATTGCGGCCTGACGTCATTGAAGACAACATTACAATAGTCAAAATGTGGCATTACAAGGGCTTCAATTAATCTCTTTTTAAGCTTTATTGGAAATATATCGTCCCTGTTCTGCCAAAACGGCCAATGTTACAATGCTCTTCCTATCCATTATTTCCCTTAAGACTGGTCACGCCTTCCAGCTACATATTGATATTCGGTCCATCAGAACAATTTCCGTTGAGTTCATTTTCCTATGCGCGTGTGTACAGAAAAATGAACCTTACTGTACCATACTGAAGGAACGTATGTTTGCATGAGATTTACCCACTCCTAGAGTGTGATGTGTTTAAGGTTCATTTTCCTTTACACACGCGCATAGGAAAATGAACTCAACGAAAATTGGTCTGATGGACCGAATATCAATACATAGCTGGAAGGCGTGACCAGTCTTAAGGGAAATAATGGATAGGAAGAGCACCGTAACATTTGCCGTTTTGGCAGTACGGGGGCGATATGTTTATATTTATATAAAAATGTAAAGCTGAGTAAACTTTTTGACAGATATGTAAGACATGTGCAGACCAAGGCATGCGTTCGTCCTTGATAACACCCAGATACTTCACTTGTGATACAAAAGGAATTGGAACATCCTGCAGGATTACTCTTGGCAACGGACGTTTATTTATACTTGTTATTTGACTTTGATGGCCAAGAAGGATTACTTGCGGCTTTGTAAGGTTCAATTTGAGGCCGTGCGCAGCAGACCAATCACTAACAGATTTTAAGTCAATGTGTAGTAAGTCGATATTTTCCTGGAGGTCTCGTGCTGTAGAGTTTGTGTAGAGTTGAAGATCGTCAGCGTACATACGGTATTTGGAGTGTCTTAAATTGGATGATATGTCTTTCACAAAGAGTGCGAATCATCCGTCGATTTGCTGTCTAATTCACTTGTTGTCTTGAAACACGAGACAAAAAGAGGAAATTGACTTGGAACTCAGGAAATTAGACACTTCACAGCGTCACGTCCTATACTTTACTCTCCCTGCTGAGAGAGAGACTGATGTTTTCTCGGTGGACTGGCTCCACTTATGAGTTATTGCACAACATGGCGGCTCTTACGGAGAAAGTTGAAGGCTATGGCGATTGCGCAAGATGGCTGCTCTTCATAGGCTCATATAGAGGAAGATACCGGCCACGGGCCATTGAGCAATATTGCGGCTATGCATGGGCTTTTCTAGAGAAATATTCCGGCCATGGGCGCTTGCTCAAGTTGGCAGCTATACGTGCGCTCATATAGAGAAGGATAGCATAGAGGCTACCGCACAGGATGGCGTCTATTCATAGGCTCTTATTGGACGGCTTAAGGACGTTTGCTCAAGATGGCCGCTATACAAATACTTTTATGGAGAGAGATGCCGGCCATGGGCGATTGCGTAAGATAGCGGCTATACATATGCGCTTATGGAGAAAGATGATGGCTATGCACGCTTGCGGAATATGGCGGCTATACGCGTGCTCTTATGAGACTAACTCGTAGAACCTGGGTCAGAGGTTACTGTGCCGTGTACAGCCGCCATCTTGCGCAAGCGCCCTTAACCGTATCATAAGGAGCTGTGTATAGTCGCCATCTTGTGCAATTAGATAGCCGCCATCTTGCGCAAGCATTCCTAGGTCGTCTCATAAGAGCCTATGTATAGCAGCCATCTTGCGCAAGCGCCCCTAGGTTGTCTGATAAGAGCAATTGTATAGTCGCCATCTTGTGCAATTAGATAGCCGCCATCTTGTGCAAGCGTTCCTAGGCCGTCTCATAAGAGCAGCCGCCATCTTGCTCAAGCGCCCCTAAGCCGTCTAACAAGAAGCTGTGTATAGTCACTATCTTACTACAGCCCTGTGTAGTTAGACTACTCCATATTTTTACTTACGTCAATCCCCATTGCCCTGCTACTTAAAACAACGTACGGAGAATCACCATTGTTCTACTACTCAAGATAGCGTCGGAAATGGCATCTAGCCGTAAAAATAACGTTAGGCCCCTCCATGAGGTTAGGCTTGCTCTCTTATGCGTCGGGAAGGGCAACTAGCCGTTAAAGTGTAGTCAGGCCCCTCAAGATGGCGACTGTGGGGTTACGCTCGCTCTCTTACGCAAAATTCGCAAATCGTCATTGCTCACCTAATATACTAGGGGTCAATCACCTTGGGTTAATCACTGCGGAGTTGGAACCGGCCTAGATACACTACTAGGGGTCAATGACCGCCCGTAGGATTAAAATTTCCCGCCCTGATGACGTCAGCAGTCACGTGACCCGCTCCGCGGCCTCTGATTGGCTCGTATTTGGAATCACCACTGTTCCTCTACTCATGGCTTCTATCGACGTCACTGATAGATTTAAACGTTTGGTGCCAGTTCATCAGTGTTCTCTTGTGTGCTATCGTGCACCCCACAGTTCGAGATCACTTCTTCCTCCCGACCCCGATGTTTCTTGCTTAACTTCGCTACGAACTACAGGTGTGGACACTTGCTCCGAAGTTGCAAGTGGACGGCTGAAGAAAACACAGCCACCACACGACACTTTATACACACTAATTCATTTTAGTTAATAATTCGACCGTCAGCCAGCATACCCCTTGATACATGTCCCTCTTCACCTGGTAACCCATATGTTAAAACCTCTGCCACTTTTCATGTGACTTGAGCTTCAACTTGAATGATTTGAAACGTGCTGTATTAATGAATCTAGTAACAAAGGCCCGCGAATTTCTCGCTTCAAAATTGAACCAAAGAAAAGTTCTGTGTTTGGCTACCCATGCCATCTAAATGACTCAGCCTGTAAGAAAATTTAAAAATATATTGTTATTAAATGTATGTTATGCAATTGTTTCAGGAACTGTTTGAGGTACACACATGGGCATTAAGTAATATTGGACGTATGCCTGTGAACAAATATATGCCGCCAGTGTCTGGTGCACTTCAGTGGGTGAAACAGCTACACAACAGGATCTCACCACAGATTATCAATTTCCAGAATTTCCGGCATCCGTGAGTGTGAAGTTACATTTCCTAATACCAACATTTCATTGTCTTTAAGTAGAAATGCAAATTAACGAAGGAAATACAAATGCTTTATACATGCAGTTTGTTGCATTATTCAGTTCTTCTTCCGGGTTTAACCGTGTTGTTGTTATTTCCCGTACGTTACGAAGAGTTTCGAATACATTACAGTAATCTTTGTCAAGGCGTCTGAGGTACCCGTACTCGATACGAGGTAATCAGTATCCCTTGCTGGAAACGGCGAATAGCGGTCTTCAGTATGGAGAGTCTGATATTCATTTGTATTCATCTGGGGTTTATTTGTTTCATTTTCGATCATCACCAAGAGGTACTAATCCTCTAAGTTTAGTACAGTAGTATAATTGGACAGTTCGGCGGCCACCTCCGCCTCCGGGCTCCTAGGGGCCACTCCGCCTCCGCCGCACGGCAGGCCCTCCAAGGGGCCCCTCCGCCACCGCCACCCGGGAGGCCTTCCCAGGGGCCCGCTCCGCCACCTGCGGGAAATTTGAATTTGTAAACAAAGCCACGTGCTTTTTGACAGCTGTCATCAACAACAACGCATCGCTAACCTCACTGCTGCCATCTTGACGGGCCTAAACCTCAGTGGTACCAATTTCACCTAACTAGCGCGAGATTTGAATCGGTAAACAAAACCACGTGCTTTTTGACAGCCACGTGCTTCTTGACAGACAACAACGCATCGCTAACCTCAGTACTGCCATCTTGACGGGCCTAAACCTCAGTAGTACCAACTTAAACTAACTAGCGCGAGATTTGAATCGGTAAACAAATCCACGTGCTTTTGACGGACAACAACGTATCGCAAACCTCAGTACTACCATCTTCACGGGCCTAAACCTCAGTAGTACCAACTTAACCTTACTAGCGCGAGATTTGAATCGGTAAACAAATCCATGTGCTTTTTTGACAGCTGACATCCGCCCACTTTAATCAACAGAGCACAGTGCTGCCCTCTTTAGCTACATATCTTTGAAATCCGCCATCCTTTATCAAGAGAGCACCGTGCTGCACTCTATGTGGTGGCGGAAAATTCCACATGCTTTACAAAGCCACGTGCTTTTTTGACAGCTGTCATGCGCCATCTTTAATCAAGAGGGGACCGTGCTGCCTCTTTGTGGTGGCAGCAAATTCGAAGTGCTTTACAAACTCACGTGCTTTTTTGACAGCAGTCATCTTTAATCAACAAAGTACCGTGCTGCTATCATGCGGGCAATTTCGTTAGCTGTCATGCGCCATCTTTAAAATAGAGAACACCGTGCTGCCCTCATGCGGGCAATTTCGTCAGCTGTCATCCGCCATCTTTAATCAACAGAGCACCGAGCTGCTATCATGCGGGCAATTTCGTTAGCTGTCATCCGCCATCTTTAAACTAGAGAACACCGTGCTGCCCTCATGCGGGCAATTTCATCAGCTGTCATCCGCCATCTTTAATCAACAGAGCACCGTGCTGCTATCATGCGGGCAATTTCGTTAGCTGTCATCCGCCATCTTTAATCTACAGACCACCGTGCCGCTATCTTCCGACCGCCACCTTTAATCTACAGAGCACCGTGACGCACTCTTTGTGGTGGCGGACAATTCCACATCCGTCATCTTTAATCTACAGAGCATCGTCCTGCTCTGTCAAGGCATAGCTTTATCGAACATACAACGCAATCTTCTGCACAAGACAGCGCACGTAACGCGTAACTGCATGTTTAGACTTGAACACACATACTGCTGTTAGAAAACCTATAGTTCGATGTTGTTGAACACTGCATTGCATGGCTAGAATCAAACACTGTTTAGAATGAAGAAATTCTCTTCTCAACATACTTACTAAGCCGCTCTTCTTCCTCTGTCAAGGTTCATCTCTATCGAACATGCATCACAAAAGCAAGAGTGTGCAAGTTTAGATTTGAACACATACTACCGTTCAAGAACATATATACATACTAGAGTTCGATGTTGTTGAACACTGCATTGCAAGACTAGAATCAAACGCTGTCCAGAAAAAAATTCTCTCCTCAACATGAGCTAGACTATAACATACTTACGAATCTGCTCAACACCTTCTTTATTGACATACTTACTCTCCTACCTTGAGTGATATACTATTGAACAAAACTCTATCTTGCTAATAAGGAGCGGAAGGAAGGTAATACCTAATCTAAAATAAAAAAAATATGCCAATTCTACATTATTTATTTACATCTTGTATGTACAATTTTTTTCTCGAATCATTTTACCCTAGTGATGTTTGCGTACTTCTCCTATTCTCGATGCAATTCTTGTTTGTACAAGTTTAAACTTGTCGTACTACGCTCTCAGCGTACCTCTCCCTATCTTTATACAATATGCACAGTGAATTGTGATGTAAGACAGCTTAACGTATATATTACAAAGTACACAACTCTAGCATAATATTTTTCACACACACACACACACACACACACACACACACACACACACACACAAACCTGCCTTATTTAAAGTAGTACCTTTCAATACTACTGTGCCCCCAGGCTAGAGTGTTGGTAGAATTTGGAATGACAAACCGTTTGCAATCATCATTATTAAGGGCTACCTTACTAATTAAATGAGTGTACAACTGGTGCTTCTTGCTTCTAATGACAGACATTTGCTTATGTAAAATAGGTGGATTACTTTTAATACAATTATTACAGTCTTCAAAACTTAGCTGATTCTGAACTACATTCTTCTTAACCCCCTTCAATCTCTTTATTTGTAGTTCATTTAAGAGTTTTATGCAATATGACTTGGATTTAGTACCTACAAATTAATCGATAATATTCCCAGCACATTCATCTTTCATTTTACCTAGAGACTTTTTGTTCAGTAGCGGTAGATGATATTGATAATTTGCAGGATAGTTACTTGTATCAAACCTACCCAAGTCTGGCTAAGCCCAGCCATCGAGCGAGAGATCCCAAGGTGGACAGTTCGATCGTTGGCTATCACTTTCTAGAGGAATTTAAGGGATGTTAAGGATTGATGACCAAGCAGGATAAAAATAATGTTAAAACAACACTGACATTTATTCACATAAGCAAACAATAAATGAAAATATTCTTACTGATATATAACTTTTTTACATAGAACTTCCATAATACTGATTTTCTTCCTCCTTATTTAGAGTAACACGTGTTCTTAATCTCCAGCCTTACTGTGCTGTAATGAAAACCAAAGGAAAATTAGGCCTCTTGCCTTTCCAAATCAGAATATTTGATTGAAGGAATTAAAAAAAATTAACATACAGGTTCGTAAAATAATTAACAACTGTATTGCTGACGAGGGTTTTACAATAAATGTGTTCAAAGTTTTACCAATTCGAAGTAGTGTCAACACGTGGTTTTAAGATGTACTCAACTGAATTTATCATTTACAGTATTTAATATTAGTCAATGACACCAACATGAACTTCAGTAGAAAATGAAAGTTGATTACAAAATTCTCAAAATTAATTAATTATGATTTTGATTATTATTATTATTAATTTCTCATCATTTAATTAACCTATGTTTCATTGTCTCACGATCGTGTTCTCATTAATTTTCCACTGCATCATTTACCTAATGATCGTCATTAGCATTTCAGAATAATTATTTTCAATTAATTATTAATGACTTGGTTTCTTCATAACTCAAAGTAATCATGCGGCTAACGAACTTCTACTTCTGATCTTTGTATTGCATTTCCATTCAAATTAATCTTAAAATATTTCAAAGTTCAACTATAAATGAGTCAGAAATTTACATTATCCACGTGTGAGCTAGTTAAATAAATTTTATTTACAAATCGAGTGCCTTCGTAAAATAACGAGGTGATCTTTCCTTTTAAATCTCGCTAATTAAGAAAATAAATCCTTTTCTAGTCTTCCTCGACTTAAGTTGACCAAGCTTTCCCTTAAGTGCATGAAAATTACTTCTTAAGGCAACACACAACGATGAGTGTAATCTGCGTCGCAGCAAGTGCACGACCAGATCAAATAAAATGGGCCCAACATGATACAAGAAAAATATACATATTTACATACACACACACATTCACACTAGGAAACACGTCTTTTATGTACATTATTTACATCGAATCCTGTTTTGGCAAGTTTATTCATGATTTTTACGAGTGGTCAGGACGCGTAATATCTAGCAGAAATAATCTGTGTACTGAAATTATCCTTCATTAAAGCTGGCTAGTGATCGAAGTCATGGGTATCACTTGGTAGACACACATTTCACATATCAACGTAAGTTCATGTAACTCATGAAATTATAATGGAAGATTCTAGTAAAATCCATAAGCACTACCACCGTTTAGGCTACAGGTTGAAATTATCGCGAGCGTGAGCTTTAATCGTATTATTTTTATTCCCTACCTGTGAAATACACTCGCAACACGTGCTCCAATAATTATAATCTATCTTGCGCACCCAATACACAAGAATAAGTCAAATATCATCATTATATCATCAATTGCTCAATTATACGTCAAATATCCCTCAGGAGTGGTCATATTCCAGACCCTTCATGAACAGAGCACATTCAATCTCATATAAGGACTCTACAGTAATTTTATGGCTCACGAGCGTTTAATTCTGTTTTACCCGACCTTTAATCAATATTATTATTATTTAAGTGATTATTACATCTACTGATCCTCGTGGAATATCGTAAAATTAGATGACCTCATCATAAATACAACAGTGATCTTGAAAGACACTAGGTTTGACACTATTCACTCAAAATGTACACGCAAATTTCAGTCCAGTAACTTTCAACATTACAAGGAAAGTAGATTTATCGTGTGGTCAGTGATTATTAAGTATAAAGCTCCTAAGCATGGGAAATCAATCAAAGACAACCTACATGTCTACTCTAATAGATTCAAAATTTCATTCACACGTACCTAGTCTACCACGACACCTTAAGAAGTGGAAAAATGAAATATTTCTAACTACGACAAACTAATAGATATACGACTTAAAGAAGAAAGACCTCTAGTTGTATAAGAGGTAAGACAGATAAATTAAATTAAAAAGGTACTCAAGTTTTAGATGGAGTTCGATTCCCGTCGACAGTCAATTATTCCAGCATTTTCCACCGGTCAGTCTCATTCCAATTACCAGATACGCCTCACATTTTTACAGCTCCATGGATGCTCTGTAGCAGGTGTCCCTCGATGAAGTTGTGTTGTTGGTAGTTGTGGAATTGTCCATCTTGAGGTGTTCAACTTCTAAGACGACTTCCGTAGAATGCCGGACACAAGCTGTAACTGAGATGACAAGATTAAGTATTTTGCACAAGCACACGTCGAATATTAATAGCTCGTCTACACAGTCACACTTAACTTGGTTCTTAAGGCGTTCTTATTCCATAGGAATTCACTAATTCTCGCTAGATTCTGGCAAAACGGGCGTTGACTTGAACTGGAAATTACTTCTCCACGTGGTCCGATAACGTAGTGTCCCACACAGCAGCACAGCGAAGAATATTCAGGGTAAGAGAGCGATATTCAGAGAGCGACTTACTCGAAACAAGGCCTTTTTATCTTATCAGCCTGGGAGGTGTGATCTTCAACGAGAACGGTAATTGGCTGATGGTCTCATTTAATTGGCTCAGACTATTCCAGATTGTGAGTTGCGCGCGTGCGGCGGTAGTCACGTGGTTTGCTTTGACCTTGGCACAGTCCTGCCCGTGTATCACCCCTCTGAACGACGAAAAAACTCGTTCTTAGCTCGCCACTACTCCCCAAATGACATGCTGCAGTTCCAAGCAGACAATAAACCTTTTACTTTCCACTTGTTGAAAATATTCATAATATCGCCAATTTTAACGGGGACAATATCATTGTAATAGTCATCAGTTTTGATTTGATAAATAAACGAATCTGTGTCTGTGTAGAGCAATTGCGCATTACGAGCGTACTTCTTCATCATATAATCGTAATGGAATACATACATGAGTGTTTTAGCCAATTCAAGTACTGCAAAGCCGACGTAGGTAGGTGTGTCATACTTAACCCTAACACGATTCATCTGTATAATAACTAAATTCTCATTTATGATGGTACAGCTGTGGAAATTTGGTCTACTTATTAAATAGTTAGCACCATACCTTTTCTTAATATTTTCCCAGTTTGTAATCAATTTTACATCAACGCGTTTGTCAACATTTTCCATAGTCTTACCAAACACACTGTTATTCATGATCTTGTAGAAATCTTTCTCAAACTCGTTAACTGCATTTGTTCTTAAATTATTGTTCAGATTGATATATGGCTTTAGCCACGGTGACTGGTGAAATTCCAGTACGCGATGAATTTTAGATAACTTCAAACCACGCTGCAAACACTGTTTTAAATTTCGGTAATGAATGATATACTTTGATTTATCACACAAATTAGCAATTAGCATTTTCGTCGTCGACGCGATGTACGGGGACTTCATATTTTCAGGGCAGAACGGTAAGTCATTATGAGAAGTGTGTAACCCTTTAGGATACTGTAAATCAACTTCGAGGAAATAGCCTTTATCAGCTTCATCGCCTAGGGCGTGCAGCTGTAAAGCAGCAATTTCGCACTGCGTTAGCCAGCGGAAACCACTCACCGGTAGATGCTGACTCATCGCCCACCCATACTGATTATTAGCATCGAGATAAACAATATACTGAGATTCCTGACTAGAATCGAAACTCGGCATGAACTTATTATTTGCCTTAGAATACCGCCCACTGCACTGACTTAGACCGCCTCGAATAGACGATTTTATTAAGTGCACCATATCAATATCGTTTAGCAGTTCCAAAGTCACCTGCGTGTATTTTAACATCGCATCCCAGCTTAACCCAGGCGCTGTAAAATACTGACATGTGTCAAGGCTGAATTTAGCGAGCTGTAAAATGATTGTTTCGATGGTAAAGCACGTTATTCGAGGCGTTCTAAGCAGTCAAGACATTCGTAACAAAAACACCCTTACGCCGAAGTAAATTAAACTGCGCTTCTTCAGGAAAACGCGTCGAGTTTCCGTAAATTGTTCTGGCTGTAAATGACTAGAAAGTTTATCGAGGCTACTCGCCATAAAGCGAAACGAGTCAAGGAATCTCAGTTTTATAGAATGCTCCGCATCTACTTTTACAGACTTTGCAAATGCAATGTACCGCTCTTTATTCTGAGGGATTATATCTACTTTTTCATCTGAAGCTCCAAATTGTGAAATGAAGAAATGTGAGTCGTAACCAGATAAGTTATGAAAAATTACAGGGATAAATTTTGGAACTCTGTACTTAAGATTACAGCAATTATGAGCGGCGCATCTGTAGAAACCAGTTAAATGATCATGGTCAAAAACTTTAGGTTCATTTTCCGAAAATTCCCAATCACAAATGCCACATTTTATAGCATGTTCATGATTATTTAACTGAATTTCGGTGAGCGGTTTCATAGGAATTTTACTACTTAGAATACCGCCAAGAGGTACTGCATCACTTTCAAGTCTTTCTAAAAATACTTTAGCAGCATCTGGTCCTCGATATAGCTCTAAGTTGTTAAGCGTACTATCATAACTACGCTTGATGTAATACGCGAAGCTATACGGGACATGCATGTGCGTAGTATTGGTGAAAGATTTGTCAGGATTAGGCGAGCATGTGCTGCATGGCTTGAGGATGGCTGCAAAGTCTGCGTAAATCACGAAATGTACCCACATCTGCTTCTTATAATTTGTAAATTTTAAAACATTATTGCCTGTAGTAGGTATATCTGCACGTACATGATTGCAGTCATTCTTGGAATGGTTCGTTAACTGAACTTCAGTTCTAAAATACTGCAAGCATCCATCACATAGCCACTTTTTACCATCATGTTTTGACAACTGACTACCAACAAGTCTACTCAGATTTTTAATCCAGCAAAAGTGGGTATTCTCACTGTTTTCGATATAGAGTAAGTTAACATGAGTACTCTTCATATGACATGTATAATACAGAGTACCTACTACAGACTTTTTCTACACTATACATATCAATGCTAATGTTATTTAGTTCTTCAAAGCGCTTAATATCCTTTAACTGCACAGGAAATTCTATGCTATCTAAATTTAGTTGTGTTGAATAGTGTGGATAAGATGATGTTCTCTTAGCTACGTCTGATTTCGCAGGATTTAAAGCCGACCTCACCGCCCATGCAAAACATGCTTCGTCATTGTTTTGGATATTTACAACAGCTTCCTTTCGCTGAATCCATTACGGCAGCTCGATGTACGATGAACCTCGCATATGATTGTACTTATTGATGTTAACTTCTAGATACAAAATTTCAACTAAAGCCCACCCTGATTCCTTTTCCTGAAATTCCTCGCTCTTAGTTGAAATAATGTTCGAGACATCCCTAAGTACATCACCAAATTTAGTCGACTCACTTACTACAAAATTCTTCGTATTAATGATTTAATGTCCGTTATTTCGGATTCATCTATGCTCTTAATATACAACGCAAAAGTTCGAAATTAACTTTAAATAAATTATGATTGGACAAAGTTTTAGCAAGAAGTTGTTGTACATCCGATTGAATGCAATTTAAAAAGTGTTCAGTACTCTGAAACTTCTGACTAGCACGAATTCTGCAACTAGAAATCCTACTTTTAAATGCCGTCATAATTTCCTCGATGTTTGTGTTACTACCACTTCTGCAGGCATTATTATTATGAGCATTACTGCGTAAGAGACCCTGAAAATGGGAAGATGGTTCATCAGTGTTACAGTGCTCGCAGTGAATAGTTTGAAGTTCATGATTTTTTCTAGATTTTTACTACTAGTACTTTCTACAGCTACATCCGTTTTTTACGATTTTCTCCTATCACCTGAGGGTTATAGTTGCAAGTAGATACCTGATGTGCTTCTACTAAGTGAGCCTCGTATCGCTCTACGTTAGCGAAATACGCACTACAAACTTCACATAAAGCAGATGTTATGCTAGGGTGTTTTGATTTTATATGGCGCATAAAGTTGTCTCGCCTTGCGAACGTAACGTTGCACTGCCCGCAGGAAAACGTGTCAGACACCTCACGATGTTTCGATTTTACATGACGTGTGAGGATGTCAGGTCTTCTGAACATTTCGTTACACTGCGAGCAGGGAAACATCTGAAAAGAGAACAACCAATAGAGATTACCCTATAAAGTTGCGATGTTCAACCTATGGAGGTCAGACATTGTCGTGAGTTTTTAAAAAGCAAACAGAGAGAGATGAATGTTCTATACCTAACAAATTAGAAGCACTCTTGTTGTTAAAACTATAGTAACTCAATATCCTTCCCTCGAGTCGCAAAGAACAAAACGAAAATTTTAATTACTAACGATCAACTAGCATGAAGGATTGAAGAGAACAACTATTTATCAATAGAAATTAGCTTAAATTTGCGACGTACGGAAGAAACCAAGTTTCAACCTATAGAGGTCGGACATTGATGTAGGTTTGAAATTGTAAGTTTAACCTCTTTTATAGCATGCGGATAGAAGAGAATAACTATTTATCAATAGAGTTTAGCTAAAAGTTACTATGTTCGGAAGAAACCACGTTTCAACCTATAGAGGTCGCACATTGCTGTGAGTTTGAAATTATAAGATTAACCACTTCTATAGCATGAGGATAGGAAAGAACAACTATTTATCAATAGAATCAAATTGCAATGCTCGGAAGAAACCAAGCTTCAACCTATAGAGATCAGACATTACTGTGAGTTTGAAATTATAAGATTAACCTCTTGTATAGCATGAGGATTGAAGAGAATAATTATTTATGAATAAACTAAAGTTACGATGTTAGGAAGAAACGAAGTTTCAACCTATAGAGGTCAGACATTGCTGTGAGTTTAAAATTATAAGATTAACCTCTTCTATAGCATGCGGATTAAAGAGCGCAACTATTTATCATTAGGCTGAAGTTACGATGTTCAGAAGAAACCACGTTTCAACCTATAGAGGTCAGATATTGCTGTAAGTTTGAAATAATAAGACTGACCTCTTCTATGGCATGAGGATTGAAGAGAACAAATATTTACCAATAGAATAAAGTTGCGATGTACGGAAGAAACCAAGTTTCAACCTATAGAGGCCAGACACTGCTGTGAGTTTTAAATTGTAAGATTAACCTCTTTTATGTCATGTGAATTAAAGAGCAAACTATTTATAACTAGACTAAAGTTACGATGTTCGGAAGAAACCAAGTTTCAACCTATAGAGGTCAGACATTGCTGTGAGTTTGAAATTATAAGAATAACCTCTTCTATAGCATGCGGATTAAAGAGCGCAACTATTTATCATTCGGCTAAAGTAACGGTGTTCAGAAGAAACCACGTTTCAACCTATAGAGGTCAGACATTGCTGTAAGTTTCAAACAATGAGATTAACCTCTTCTATAGCATGAGGATTGAAGAGAACAACTATTTATCAATAGACTAATGTTGCAATGCTCGGAAGAAAACACGTTTTAACCTATAGAGGTCAGACATTGCTGTGAGTTTGAAATTATAAGATTAACCTCTTCTATAGCATGAGGATTAAAGACACCCACTATTTGTCAATGGACTAAAGTTACGATGATCGGAAGAAACCCAGTTTCAACCTATAGAGGTCAGACATTGCTGTGAGCTTGAAATTATAAGATTAACCTCTTCTGTAGCATAACGATTGAAGAAAACAACTATTTATGATTAGGCTAAAGTTACGATGTTCAGAAGAAACCACGTTTCTACCTATAGAGGTCAGATATTGCTGTAAGTGTGAAATAATAAGATTAACCTCTTCTATGGCATGAGGATTGAAGAGAACAACTATTTATCAATAGAATAAAGTTGCGATGTTCGGAAGAAACCAAGTTTCAACCTATAGAGGTCAGACACTGCTGTGAGTTTTAAATTGTAAGATTAACATCTTTTATAGCATGTGGATTAAAGAGCAAACTATTTATAACTAGACTAAAGTTATGATGTTCGGAAGAAACCATGTTTAAACCTATAGAGGTCAGACATAGCTGTCAGTTTGAAATTGTAAGATTAACCTCTTTATAGCATGTGGATTAAAGAGAACAACTATTTATCAATAGAATAAAGTTGCGATGTTCGGAAGGAACCAAGTTTCAACCTATAGAGGTCAGACACTGCTGTGAGTTTTAAATTGTAAGATTAACCTCTTTTATAGCATGTGGATTAAAGAGCAAACTATTTATAATTAGACTAAAATTACGATGTTCGGAAGAAACCAAGTTTCAACCTCTAGAGGTCAGACATTGCTGTGAGTTTGAAATGATAAGATTAACCTCTTCTATAGCATGCGGATTAAAGAGCAAACTATTTATCAATAGACTAAAGTTACGATGTTCGGAAGAAACCCAGTTTCAACCTATAGAGGTCAGACATTGCTGTGATTTTGAAATTATAAGATTAACCTCTTCTGTAGCATAACGATTGAAGAAAACAACTATTTATCAATAGACTAAAGTTGCGATGTTCAGAAGAAAACAAGTTTCAAACTATAGAGGTCAGACATGGTTGTAAATTTGAGATTATAAGATTAACCTCTTCTACAGCATGCGCATTAAAGAGCACAACTATTTATCAATGGAGATTAGCTTAAAGTTACGATGTTCGGAAGAACCCTAGTTTCAAGCTATAGAGGTCAGGCATTGCTGTAAGTTTGAAATTATAAAATTATCCTCTTCTGTAGCATGTAGATTAAAGAGCACGACTAGTTAAAAATAGACTAAAGTTGCGATGTTCGAAAGAAACTTTGTTTGAACCGTTAGAGGTCAGACATTGCTGTGAGTTTAAAATTATAAGATTAACCTCTTCCACAGCATGCAGATTAAAGGGAATAACTATTTATCAATAGAGATTAGCTTAAAGTTACGATGTTGGGAAGAAACCAAGTTTCTACCTATAGAGGGCAGACGTGGTTGTAAGTTTGAAATTATAAGATTAACCTCTTCTATAGCATGTAGATTAATGAGACCAACTATTTATGATTAGGCTAAAGTTACGATGTTCAGAAGAAACCAAGTTTCACCCTCTAGAGATCAGACATTGCTGTGAGTTTGAAATTATAAGATTAACCTCTTCTATAGCATAACGATTGAAAAAACAACAACTATTTATCAATAGACTAAAGTTTCGATAGAAAAGTTCGAAACATACCTTAAAATGTACGATCTGCAAACTGTTACTCAGATTAATAAAATGCATGCCTTCAAGCCTGTAACTCGAGCGATAATATTCTAGTCGTACCTATAAAGAACAAACATATATGAATGTAGTGTAGGGTACGTCAGCTAGCCTAGCTATCTTTATAAACGTACAACTAAAAGTTCGAAACATACCTTAAAATGCATGCCCTGCGGACTGTTACTTGGATAAATAAAATTCGTAGTTCAAGCCTGTAACTCGAACGATAATATTCTAGTTGTACCTAAAAAGGAACAAACATATATGAATGTAGTGTAGGAATATAAAAGGGTACTTCAGCTAGCCTAGCTATCTTTACAAACGTACAACTCAAAGTTCGAAACAACTTAAAATGTTCGCGCTGCAGACTGTTACTCGGATGAATAAAATGCGTACTTTCAAGCCTGTAACTCTAATGATAATATGCTAGTTGTACCTAAAAAGAACAAAAATATATTAATGTAGATGTTTATTACCTAGCGTAGAAGTTACTTTGCAAACAGTAACTAACAGTTCTGGCTTACCTTAAGTTCAAGGCTGAAGAATAATATTCACAGCAGACAGCACTTAGACGGGGATGTGCACGTAATAAACACACAAAAAGAACTGTGAGCGCTTCACCCAGACTGCAGGGAGTAAATCTGCTGTTTGTTACCAAGCGGATATCAGAGTCGCCGACAACTGCAGTACAGTTGGAACTAAATATTTATGCAACAAGAGCTCTCCTGAGGGCCTTACGATGAGTTCTGCAGGCTGACGTATTTAAGCACTAAGCCAGGATCGAACCTACTGTTAACGCCGAGGAGTTCTGCAGCTGATCGAACATGGGAATGTCAGCGCGCGCGATTGCAATGTTTGGGAAAAATTCAAGTTTTAACCTATAGAGGTCGGACATGGTTGTGAGTTTGAAATCATGAGATTATCCTCTTCCTTGTCTACACCTTGTAATTCTCCTATCGTAAAATGCTAAATACAATGAAGGTTATAAAATTTACTTGGTTCGTTAGCAGCTAACCTACCTATTTTTAAATTAAAGACCTTTATTATCTAGCGTAAAAGCGGATGTAATAATACGATACGAAAGGACAAGTCAGCTAGCCTAGAGTTGCTATGTTCGGATGAAACCCAGTTTCAACCTATAGAGGTCAGACATAGTTGTGAGTTTCAAATTATGAGATTAACCTCTTCTATAGCATAAGAATAGAAGAGAACAACTATTTATCAATAGCCTAGATTTGCAATGTTCGGAAGAAACCAAGTTTCAACCTATAGAGGTCAGACATGGTTGTGAGTTTGAAATTATAAGATTAACCTCTTCTATAGCATGAGGATTGAAGAGAACAACTATTTATCAATAGAGATTAGCTTAAAGTTGCAATGTCCGGAAGAAACCCACTTTCAACTTATAGAGGTCAGACATTGTTGTGAGTTTGAAATTATAAGGTTAACCTCTTCTATAGCATGCGGATTGAAGAGAACAACTGTTTATCAATAGAAATGAGCTAAATATTACGATGTTCGGAAGAAACCCAATTTCAACCTATAGAAGTCGGACATGGTTGTAAGTTTGAAATTATAAGATTAACCTCTTCTACAGTATGAAGATTGAAGAGAACAAATATTTATCAATAGACTAAAGTTGCAATGCTCGGAAGAAACCAAGTTTCAACCTATAGAGGTCGTGAGTTTTACTAAGCTAAGCCTACATCCACAGTATCCCCTACCTGTTGGCCACAACACGAAACGCTGAGGTACCGAAATATACAAGTTCTACAAGCAGACGTATTTATACTACGATTAAACAAGAAGGTTTGAGCTCAGCTCTACAAGCTGCTAATATTTTTAATGCGAACTGTACGCGTGCATTGGACTTCGTACTCCGCTGAGGCAAACACATTCCGGTAGGAGCTCGCTAGCCGGATGCAGCTTTCGCGCGTGTGTGTGTAGGCATGCTTCAAAAACACATCCCAGATATTTTTTCTCGTTCTAGAGTCTGCCTATTCGATATTCGGTGATAGTACATAGCCACTCGTAAGGCATAACGCCTGTAATGCACCAGGAAGCAGCTAGCTGCCGCATTCCTCCTGTTTTACAACCGGTTGCCCCCTTCCTAACATGAGATTTGAAGTTGAAAGAACTTATTTACGGCCGGGTGCCCTTCCTGACACATGAATCTGTTTTTACAGCTGGTTCTTAAAACACCGTTTCTTGAACTATTGCTTTGCCATTAGATGCCCTTCCTAGCGCTGAAAGACCAGGATTTAGCCACTTAATATTGCTAATGTAACAACAAGCATGTTAGGTGCAAGTTATGCAAAGCAAACAATAGCTATCTTACAGAAGTTATTCAAAACTGTAGTCTTCTTTTCTCTTAGAACAAAGGTATACCAACAATCGATGCTCTGATCATATGTTGTATCGAGTACTTTGTTCGATTATATACTTAATCGCTTCTTTTAAATTGTCCAATACTACGATCAAGAGCGCAGCACGGTGCTCTCTTGATTAAAGATGGCGGATGTGGAATTTGCCGCCACCATATGTCAAAGAATAAAGATGCTAACACGATGCTCTCTTGACAGCTTTTTAAATTGTCCGCCACCACAGAGTGCAGCGCGGCGCTCTGTAGATTAAAGACGGCGGTCGCAAGAGTGCGGCACGGTGCTCTGTGGATTAAAGATGGCAGATGACAGCTAACGAAATTTCCCGCATGTTAGCAGGACGGCGCTCTGTAGATTAAAGATGGCGGATGACAGCTGATGAAATTGCCCGCATGAGGGCAGCACGGTGTTCTCTAGTTTAAAGATGGCGGATGACCGCTAACGAAATTGCCAACATGATAGCAGCACGGTGCTCTGTTGATTAAAGATTGCGGATGACAGCTGACGAAATTGCCCGTATGAGGGCATCACTGTGTTCTCTAGTTTAAAGGTGACGCATGACAGCTAACGAAATTGCCCGCATTATAGCAGCACGGTACTCTGTTGATTAAAGATGACTGCTGTCAAAAAAGCACGTGAGTTTGTAAAGCACTTCGAATATGCTGCCACCACAAAAAGGGCAGCACGGTCCTCTCTTGATTAAAGATGGCGGATGACAAAAGCACGTGAGTTTGTAAAGCACTTCGAATTTGCCGCCACCACATAGAGCGCAGCACGGCGCTCTCTTGATTAAAGATGGCGCATGACAGCTGTCAAAAAAGCACGTGGCTTTGTAAAGCATGTGGATTTTGCCGCCACCACATAGATTGCAGCACGGTGCTCTCTTGATTAAAGATGGCGGATTTCAAAGATATGTAGCTAAAGAGGGCAGCACTGTGCTCTGTTGATTAAGGATGGCGGATGTCAGCTGTCAAAAAAGCACGTGGATTTGTTTACCGATTCCAATCTCGCGCTAGTAAGGTTAAGTTGGTAGCACTAAGGTTTAGGCCCGTGAAGATGGTAGTACTGAGGTTTGCGATACGTTGTTGTCTGTCAAAAAGCACGTGGATTTGTTTACCGGTTCAAATCTCGCGCTATTTAGTTTAAGTTGGTACTACTGAGGTTTAGGCCCGTCAAGATGGCAGTACTGAGGTTAGCGATGCGTTGTTGTCTGTCAAAAAGCATGTGGCTGTCAAAAAGCACGTGGATTTGTTTACCGATTCAAATCTCGCGCTAGTTAGGTTAAGCTGGTACCACTGCGGTTTAGGCCCATCAAGATGGCAGCAGTGAGGTTAGCGATGCGTTGTTGTCGATGACAGCTGTCAAAAAGCACGTGGCTTTGTTTACAAATTCAAATTTCCCGCGGGTGGCGGAGCGGGCCACTGGGAAGGCCTCCCGGGTGGCAGTGGCTGAGGAGGCCCCTGGGAGGGCCTCCCGTGCGGCGGAGGCCGCCGCCGAACTGTCCAATTATACTACTTAGTACATATTTGATTCTCATTTGCTGAAGTTCTTCTCCTGCTCTTGTATGGGCATAAATCATAATATCATCTATTGCATGGCCCATTACGACACTCAAGGGCGCAGTGTGACGGGTGGAATATGACATTCAAGTAGCAAATTAGTGTTATACCTTTCGCAGATATTCAGCTCATAGATTATTTCAGTCAACACATTTTCACACTAGTCACATATGGGTAGCATCAGTTGCAGTTCAAGTTGAACCGAGAGTACATAGAAAACTGTTTCAATGGGCATAAGCATTATTACCTCTTGATTCCAATGTAGGGACTCAGTCGTTTAATGCCTATGTTAGTTTCCGAATTACAGTAGGATAAGATTTTATTGTTTAAATCTATTGGAGGGTTGTTACGTTGTTTGAGGGAATACTGAAATCGATGATAATAATAACTTGAGTTTCATTCATGTTTTTTAATAAGCTGCTTTTTTGCATCGTCTCTAAGATGTTGTAGATGAGAAGTTACTCTAATAATTGCATTATCTGTATCCCTCGGTTTTGAATGGTAGCAAATCTGTGCATCAACCGCGTACGCTTGCAATTTTCAGAATTTAAGAGTTTTGACATGTCATTTTGGATGACAAACAACAGTGGTCCGAAGACAGTCCGCTGAGTAACACCAAGGGACTTACTCTGCTGTTCTGAACCCCTATGTCCCACTCTCAAACATTGCCTACAGTTTTCAAGATACGAAAAAACACCGGAAAAGGCGTGGTACTAAAATAAACTCTCGAGTTTCTGCAGTCGTAACTGAGGTTTGACAGTGTCGGAGGCACTACTGAGACCTAATACTGTCAGTATATTCACTTACCATTGGTCCAATGCACGTCTGATATCATCTTGTACTGGTATTAAAGCTGTCGCAGTGTTATGTCTTCTTTTATGAATCCGGATTGAAAGGGGTTGAGGAGGGACTGCTTAGTAAGGTATTCAGTAACTTGTGTGTTAACTACACATTTTAGGGTGGTAGTATGGATGCTCGACGGTAAATGAACGAGAATCTAACCTGGACCACTTCAGGATGGCTCTAATTTGCTCATCATTCCGAACATCTTTAAACACTCCGTTCAATATGGAGTAGTTAAATAAATGACTTAATATAGGCAAGCCAACTCTTAAGATGTCCTTAATCAGCGATATGGGAATGAAAAGTACTTAACCAGAAATACGGCATTATGTGTTAGAATACATCACATGTTTTACTTCATTGAAGTTGATATTTCTAAAGGAGAATTGTCATACAAGGAAAGATGTCGAAATGAGGTTGGTGGTCTTTTACGGTATGTTGGAACTTTTTGTTGGTCACGTGAAATGATCGTTGAAATCCTCTAGCGATATATTTGACACATGTTGTTCTACGGCTGTACCTATACCTATTGTGCAAAAGTTTCTCCATTTTTGTCTCGTACTGTTTTTCTTAATCATTTCCAGACAGTATTTATATGCAGAATGCATAATTAATTGCTTTGTTCTGTTTCTCAGAATCCTGTACCGCTCGAAATCATCTTTGGCACGCGTCTGTCTGTATTGACTGTACAATTTGTCACGACAGGCCATAGCAGAGCTTATCTCGGCAGTTAGGCACGCAGAAGAATTGTGGGTGATTCCTACCATTTTCTGGCGAGTCCTTGCCAAATATTTCCAGTACCAGTGAATAAATTTGTTTACATTAGTGCTCATGTCCAGAAAACTCTCCCAAGGCAAATTATATGCGTCGTGGCGTAGACGGTCAATATTTCTTGATTCTGTTATAGTACTGAAGAGTGGCTTGTACTCAGATATTTGTGTAGTATAACAGAGGTACACTGGGTCATCTGAAGAGATGCAAGAAGCAGGGATCTGTCTGAGGTTGACTTGCCAAAATATGGTTAATTACCGTATGACTTGAGCGGAAAGTGCAGGGGACGTGATTTGTAACTTTGAGGAGTAAAATCATCATGCATGTGGCGAGAAATAAATTCAGTAGGTTGTTCACTTTACTAGTCTAATTTAAGATGCCAGTGTTAAAGTCACTCACGACTATAATGTCAACAGATGTCGAGATGAGATTTGCTAATGCCTCCTCAAAATCATCAATCTCTCCTATTTAGGTGGCTTATATACGATTCCCATTAATGTATGTTTGCGGAAGACCAATTCTGCAACCATACATTCTGGCCTCAGTGTATGTCTTTGGTCAGAAGTGTAAGTTACTTTACATTTTAGGTAATTCCTGTAATAAAGTACGAGCCCACCATCTGCTTTGTTAATACGGTCATGGCGTAACATTGATTATCCGTGTCCGGCTCCATGGCTAAATGGTTAGCGTGCTGGTCTTTGGTCACAGGGGTCCCGGGTTCGATTCCCGGCAGGGTCGGGAATTTTAACCTTAATTGGTTAATTTCGCTGGCAAGGGGGCTGGGTGTATGTGTCGTCCTCATCATCATTTCACCCTCATCACGACTCGCAGGTCACCTACGGCTGTCAAATAGAAAGACCTGCATCTGGCGAGCCGAACTTGTCCTCGGATACTCCCGGCACTAAAAGCCATACGCCATTTCATTTCATTGATTATCCGTCAAGGTTAGCTGCCAATGACGACAAGTTTTTACGCATCAAACTTTCACTAATTCCAATAATATAATTATGTAGATGGACTAAGTATGTTCTAAAACTGAATAGGGTCAATGACCTTGACTACACCAAAAAATGTTGACTCAGCACTAGGGGTGGGTGACCTCGTTGGAAAACGCTGACACAGCACCCATTGTCTGGGCAATGACGTCATTGTGATGTCGAACCTTACGTACGTGAGCAAGCCTATCCTAACCGGCTAACACGGACGCTAATCTAACCCCATTGCGTTAGGTTAGAGACCGAGGTTTTGGTTTTTGAGAGGGTGGAGAGGGTCCTCCCCTCCCTCCCTGGAGGCTATCTCCCAGCCTCCTACCAAAAATAGGGGGAGGGTGAATGAGAGATTGCTCTCTCCCAAAGGACAGAATCCCTAGTCCTCGACCAAAAATTTTGCCGGCTCCTTAGCCACGTATGGCCGTCTTCCCTCGCGGGATGACTGGAAGCCGTTCGCTCTCTGCATGCTCGTGTGTGTGTGTGGGGATGAATGCACGATGAGTGGAGGGAATGAAACCGTGCACGCGCACTGATTAGGGTGATATCAGCACATTCATGCGGGGACTAGGCAAGTAACTATCGGGGGTCCGTGCGCACTCAAGTAGCGTCTTTGTGAGTTACTACAATCAAATATCGCGGTAGTGTGATAACAGTGCGCTCTCGCATGGACTTTTGCAAGCTGCTGAAAGCAAATTACGTACAGATCTCGCAAGATAAATTTCACCACTCCACCTATGCGGTGACTTCGCGAGTTACTCTAATCAAGTGACTAATAGGTCCCCGCTTGTGACGCAGTAGATGGGAAGCCTAGCAGCTAGTTGGTAAAAATCGTCAAAGATTACGCACTAACACAGTATATGCTGAAGAGCAATTGTTCACGTCATTCTGCTTTTTGAATAACACTCTAGGTACTGGAAAATTAGAAACATTATTATTATCAATATTAAAATTGATCAATACTAACCTTCTTGGAAGAGCCCAACTAGCGAGGTGACGTTTAGGTGTGGTTAACATGTGATCCCTTTCTCCACATTGCGATGGTGTCAGAAAGGTCATCCGGCCATAAAACAGAGTCAAATCCACACGTGCTACACATATACTCTCAGGTATGCGGAAAGTAGTAAAAATATTATTAATGTTCAAACGGAATCATAATTTAATAATAATTAACATACACTGACTGACAGAGCAAATGCAACACCAAGAACGATTGGTTCGAAAGGGATGAAAATCGGGTAAAAAACAGAGACGGTACGGACGAATAATTGATGTTTATTTCAAACCGATATGCAGGTTACACAATGCGCACGGCATCAACTCAGTAGGATGTAGGACCACCGCGAGCGGCGATGCACGCAGAAACACGTCGAGGTACAGAGTCAATAAGAGTGCGGATGGTGTCCTGAGGGATGGTTCTCCATTCTATGTCAACCATTTGCCACAGTTGGTCGTCCGTACGAGGCTGGGGCAGAGTTTGCAAACGGCGTCCAATGAGATCCCACACGTGTTCGATTGGTGAGAGATCCGGATAGTACGCTGGCCACGGAAGCATCTGTACATCTCGTAGACACTGTTGGGAGATGCGAGCAGTGTGTGGGCGGGCATTAGCCTGCTGAAACAGAGCATTGGGCAGCCCCTGAAGGTACGGGAGTGCCACCGGCCGCAGCACATGCTGCACGTAGCGGTGGGCATTAAACGTGCCTTGAATACGCACTAGAGGTGACGTGGAATCATACGCAATAGCGCCCCAAACCATGATGCCGCGTTGTCTAGCGGTAGGGCGCTCCACAGTTACTGCCGGATTTGACCTTTCTCCACGCCGACGCCACACTCGTCTGCGGCGACTATCACTGACAGAACAGAAGCGTGACTCATCGGAGAACACGACGTTCCGCCATTCCCTCATCCAAGTCGCTCTAGCCCGGCACCACGCCAGGCGTGCACGTCTATCCTGTGGAGTCAATGGTAGTCTCCTGAGCGGACGCCGGGTGTGCAGGCCTCCTTCAACCAATCGACGGGAAATTGTTCTGGTCGATATTGGAACAGCCACGGTGTCTTGCACATGCTGAAAAATGGCGGTTGACATGGCGTGCGGGGCTGCCACCGCTTGGCGGCGGATGCGCCGATCCTCGCGTGCTGACGTCACTCGGGCTGCGCCTGGACCCCTCGCACGTGCCACATGTCCCTGCGCCAACCATCTTCGCCACAGGCGCTGCACCGTGGACACATCCCTATGGGTATCGGCTGCGATTTGACGAAGCGACCAACCTGCCCTTCTCAGCCCGATCACCATACCCCTCGTAAAGTCGTCTGTCTGCTGGAAATGCCTCCGTTGACGGCGGCCTGGCATTCTTAGCTATACACGTGTCCTGTGGCACACGACAACACGTTCTACAATGACTGTCGGCTGAGAAATCACGGTACGAAGTGGGGCATTCGCCAACGCCGTGTCCCATTTATCGTTCGCTACGTGCGCAGCACAGCGGCGCATTTCACATCATGAGCATACCTCAGTGACGTCAGTCTACCCTGCAATTGGCATAAAGTTCTGACCACTCATTCTTAGTATTGCATTTGCTCTGTCAGTCAGTGTATACTAAAGCTCAGGCGGCAGTGCGTCAAGACCACATCGCTAACTACTCGACAAAGAAGAAGAACATTAATAATAATCCTTTTTTTCTATACCTGAGGGTGTCGTGTGGAGTTGTCACTGTTTTACAGATGAGGGACCTTTCTGAATGCAATCCTACGCTGAATGAACTTTACAGTCTATCACTTCTAACCTGCCTTGCACATGTGGAATTTGCTTTATTTTACGAATTGTAATATTACGGTTTTTCTAGTAGCAAGGGAAAAGGCATGGTCCTCTCCTGTCAAATACCATAAGGAGTTCTACACATGGCTTAATTTCTCCATTCAACAGACAAATCATCATCATTGTCCGTAGTATAATAAGCGGGTTCGGCGGCCTCCTCCCGCGGGAAATTTGAATTCTGGCGGGAAATTTGAATTTTTGGCGGGAGATTTGAATTTTGGCGTGAGATTTGAATTTGTAAACAAACAACAACGCATCGCTAACCTCACTGCTGCCATCTCGACGGGCCTAAAACTCAGTAGTGCCAACTTAACCTAACTAGCGCGAGGTAAACAAAGCCACGTGTTTTTTTGACAGCCACGTGCTTTTTGACAGACAACAACGCATCGCTAACCTCAGTACTGCCATCTTGACGGGCCTAAAACTCAGTAGTGCCAACTTAACCTAACTAGCGCGAGGTAAACAAAGCCACGTGTTTTTTGACAGCCACGTGCATTTTGACAGACAACAACGCATCGCTAACCTCAGTACTGCCATCTTGACGGGCCTAAACCTCAGTAGTGCCAACTTAACCTAACCAGCGCGAGGTAAACAAAGCCACGTGTTTTTTGACAGCCACGTGCTTTTTGACAGCTGTCATCGACAACAACGCATCGCTAACCTCAGTACTGCCATCTTGACGGGCCTAAACCTCAGTAGTACCAACTTAACCTAACTAGCGCGAGGTAAACAAAGCCACGTGTTTTTTGACAGCCACGTGCTTTTTGACAGCTGTCATCGACAACAACGCATCGCTAACCTCAGTACTGCCATCTTGACGGGTCTAAACCTCAGTAGTACCAACTTAACCTAACTAGCGTGTGGTAAACAAAGCCACGTGCTTTTTGACAGCCACGTGCTTTTTTGACAGCTGTCATCCGCCATCTTTAAGCTACAGAGCACTGTGCTGCCCTCTTTATCGTAGTAGATGTAAAATTCGTCACCTGTCATCGGCTGTGCTGCCATCTTGGCGGGCCTAAACCTTAGTGCTAATAACTTAACCTCACTATCTCGAGATAAACAAATCCACGTGCAGCTGTCATCCGCCATCTTTAATCTATAGAGCGCAGTGCTACTTACCTTTGAAATGTGGTGGCGGATAATTTGAAAAATGCTTTTTGACAGCAGCCATCTTGCATCGCAAATCTCAGTGCTGCCCTCTTTAGCTACATACCTGTGGTGGCAGACAATTCCACGTGACAGCAGCCATCTTTGAGCACAGTGCTGCCCCTCTTTGTCTCGGCGGGAAATTCCACGTGCTCTTGTTTGGAAACAAATTCACGTGCTATTTTCTGACAGCTGTCATCCACCATCTTGCATCACAAACCTCAGTGCTACACTCTTTAGCTAGATACTTTTGAAATGTGGTGGCGGCAAATTCTACATGCTCTTGTTTGGAAACAAACCCACGTGTAGCTATCGTCCGCCATCTTTAATCCAGAGAGAATAGTGCTGCCCTCTTTAGCTACTTACCTTTGAAATGTGGTGGCGGCAAATTCCACGTCCTCTTGTTTGGAAACAAACCCATGTGCTTTTTTGACAGCTATCATCCGCCATCTTTAATCCAGAGAGAACAGTGCTGCACTCTTTTGTTGAAATGTGGTGGCGGCAAATTGCACGTGCTCTTGTTTGGAAACAAACACCATGCGCTTTTTTGACAGCTGTCATCCGCCATCTTTAATCCAGAGAGCACCGTGCTGCCCTCTTTAGCTACTTACCTATGAAATGTGGTGGCGGCAAATTCTACGTGCTCTTGTTTGGAAACAAATTCTACTCGCTCTTCAGCTGTCATCCACCATCTTTAATCCAGAGAGAACAGTGCTGCACTCTTTAGTTGAAATGTGGTGGCGGCAAATTCCACGTGCCCTTGTTTGGAAACAAACCCATGTGCTTTTCTGACAGCTGTCATCCACCATCTTTAATCCATAGAGAACAGTGCTGCACTATTTAGTTGAAATGTGGTGGTGGCAAATCCCACGTGCTCTTGTTTGGAAACAAACCTATGCGCTTTTCTGACAGCTGTCATCCGCCATCTTTAATCCAGAGAGAACAGTGCCGCACTCTTTAGTTGTATTGTATTGTATTTATTAGTGAACAAAACAGGCGTTCAGCCCCGAATACATTGTTCACAATAATAATAATAAATAACAAATAAGATTAATAAGAATAGTCCAACCTGAGCCACCCCTCTCCACTATATACTAAATAACATAAAATGAAATAAACAATACCGTCCCGGTTTTATACCAGAACCAACTCCATCTACATCAATTCACAACAGCCTGGTCAATGTTTACATTCTACTGCTGGTGTTACAACTCCATGCTTGTTATCACTCTCACGTACGCAACCTTCTTACTTCAGCATTTTCATCACCTCTATTGTTCCCTGACCTACTCCAGCATAAGCTGCACCAGCAGCATTACCAGGTTGCATTCCAAACCAGCCATTACATGATTGCATACCAAACCGGCCATCTTATTCCGTCATTACGTTCCAATCAACCATACCGCAACTTTTACCAATCTGCGTTAACATTGCTTCATTTCATTTCATTCCGTCATAACACTCCATAATAAAATTACCTCTCATCTCCAGAAATTTCGGCAATGAATAACAAATACCAATCACGCCTCCAAAAATTTTGACCAGCAATACTCCAACACCACATTTCAGCAATACCACACCAACCCTACCTCATATACCACCTCTACTTCTTCTACAAATACACTCACCTTCTGCCATCCACCATCTTATACCACCACTTCTCCAACACCACATTTCAACCCTATAACATATCATAATTTAATACTTCCAACACCACACTTCAGCATACCAGCTCTACTCCTTCCACAAATACACTCACCTTCTGCCATCCACCATCTTATACCACCACTTCTCCCACACCACATTTCCACCCTATAACATATCATAACTTGCATTTACCATACACTCATACTCATCCTACCCGTCATAATTACCTACTGAAGACTCCATCTTCTACCAAACCAAAATTTACAAATAGCCGAGTTACATTACTACATCTCCATACCTTTCCAACACCACATTTCAACATATACCATCTCTACTTCCAACACCACATTTCAGCCCTAACACGCACTCGTCTGCCATCACTCAGCATTTATACCAGTCACCAATACAATACAAAGTGATAATAAACTCACCTGTTTCCAGCTCCAAAAATTAAATAGCCATCAACACCACATTTCAACCCTATAACATATCATAACTTGAATACTAAGCCTTCAATGCTTCCAACACCACACTTCAGCATACCAGCTCTACTCCTTCCACAAATACACTTACCTTCTGCCATCCACCATCTTATACCACCACTTCTCCAACACCACATTTCAACCCTATAACATATCATAACTACATCTCCATACCTTTCCAACACCACATTTCAACATATACCACCTCTACTTCCAACACCACAATTCAGCCCTAACACACACTCATCTGCCATCACTCAGCATTTATACCAGACACCAATACAATCTCAGTACCACCACCTCTACTTCTTCTACAAATACACTCACCTTCTGCCATCCACCATCTTATACCACCACTTCTCCAACACCACATTTCAACCCAATAACATATCATAATTTGCTCAATTTGCCATACACTCATACTCATACTCATCCTAATACCCATCATAATTACCTACCGAAAACTCCAACTTCCCCCAAACCAAAATTTACAAATAGCCAAATTACAACACTTATCCAACACCACATTTACCATCACTCCTCCATCTCCAAATATCAACAAACTGCCATCCACCATCTTATACAACCACTTCTCCAACACCACATTTCAACCCTATAACATATCATAACTTATATACCACTTCTCCTTCACAACATTTCAGCCTCCACGCCCTTAATTACTTACTTACTCGCTATATTATTGTTTTTTACTTCTTGTAACAAAACCCTCACTACTTTTCATTGCTCTCATCATGTCCGTATATCTTCTATCTCTCCCTGCGCTCATACTCAAATTCTGTGCGAGGTACTCACGGGTTAACACTGGCCTTACTTTTATACCCTGATCTTGTCTAACTACACCACTACACTCAGCTCTCTCAGCTTCTTGTTGCTCACTCTCCTTTCCCCCATCACCCCTTTGATCTTAGGCCTCTCTCCTGCATTGCCCGTCCACTGCTCTTTCCTTACCGTTGTTCATACCTCCACTTAGCACCTCGCTCTGTCTCTCTTGACACTTTTCAGTACTACTTCCTATAATTACACTTCTACCCTCGTTATCTTTCACTTGCCTATTATCTTCCACTCGTTTGTCATCCCCGTTATTCACTACACTTCCCTTAGCCTCCTCATCTTGTTTCATCCTCCGTTCTAGGTCCATCAGTCTATTCACCGACCATACTTTCCTCCATCTGTTGCCTGTCACCACTAATTCCTGTCCTCTGATGACTGCATTCAACTCTTGCTGCCTAGCTCGTATCATGTGTTTTTTAAGAGTTTTTTCATTCCTCCACTCTTCAGCTCCTATGTCCCTCTTTATCCATATTTTTTCTCCTTGCACGTTACCTGCATTACGCACCACTGTATCAGCCATCAGTGTAGAAAATAATTGCACTTTGATAGGCCTATTACCTCTAAATCTTCCCACTCTTGTCACATCATCAATGTCCACTTCACTGAAATTTATTTTCATTTTACCCTGAATTATGTCCACTACTTTATAAACTATACTCATCTTATCTTCCTTCTTACCCTCTTGCACTCCATATATAAATAAGCATTTATTTCTGCGACTTCGGGTGTTAACAACTACGTCGGCTTTCAGTTTCGATATCTCCTCTTCCAATCTCCCTATCTCCTCTCTTAATGCTGAAACTTCTTCACCATTTCTTCTCACCTGTGAAGCTGTGTCTTCTATCTTTTCCTGAAACCACCCCTTCATTTTTTCAAACTCCCTCGTTTGTTCCTTGATCATGTTCTTGATTTGTTCGAAGGGACATGTCTCTACTACCACCTCTTTTACGATTTTTCTGATTGTTTCCATGTCCTCCCAGCTCATATTTCCTCTGGAATTCGGACCTGGGTTCAGTTCTACTCCCCCAATCCAAAGCAATATCAAAATCACCGCTGCAGAAAGTATAAAGTATCCTATTTTATCCAGTTCTATTCTGCATCTTCTTGTCTTCACTTCTTCTTTCTTCTTCCTTCCCTCCCAACCACCTATGCTCGCCCTGTACTGCTCTGTACCAATCATTGCCTGTAAGCACCCCGCTGACTTCCAACACTCCGCACTTACACTACCTTCTCCCACTCCAGGGACCCTCCACTCCGTACGTCTGCACTCGCCGGTGGCTCTAGGTGAACTGGCACTCTTTAGTTGAAATGTGGTGGCGGCAAATTCCACGTGCTCTTGTTTGGAAACAAATTCTACTCGCTCTTCAGCTGTCATCCACCATCTATAATCAAGAGAGCACCGTGCTGCCCTCTTTGTGGTGGAGGATAATTTGAAAAATTCTTTTTGACAAGCAGCCATCTTTAATCCAGAGAGAACAGTGCTGCCCTCTTTAGCTACTTACCTTTGAGGCGGTTAATTTGAAAAATTCTTTTCGACAAGCAGCCATCTTTAATCCAGAGGGAACAGTGCTGCCCTCTTTAGCTACTTACCTTTGAGGCGGTTAATTTGAAAAATTCTATTTAACAAGCTGCCATCTTTAATGAAAAGAGCACTGTGCTGCCATCTTTAGCTACCGCCATCTTACATCGCTTACCTCGCTGCTGCACTCTTTAGTTGAAATGTGGTGGCGGTAAATTTGAACAAGTTTAATCACGCATCGGGAAAGCTAGAATAAGCACGTGCTGCAGTGATGACGTCATCATGCATGTTTAGACTTGTCCGTTTTCTTAAGAGTAAGTCGGTGTAAGGAATGTGGTAGCGGTAAATTCGAACAAGTTTAAACATGCATCGGGAAAGCTAGAGTAAGCACGTGCTGTTGTGATGACGTCATTGTGCATGTTTAGACCTGATCGTTTTTCTTAAGAGTAAGTCGGTGTAAAGCAGTGCAATAAGTACAACATTTTTTGAATGCGATCAAATATTTATTTACAAATGTACTACAACAGTGTTCGTTTTTGCTGCTGACAAGGTTGGTGCGCTTCTTAACAATGTATGCTTCTGAAATGCCTCCTGCAACATTCAAATTAAACAAAGCATTTAGAAATATATTATACTGAGTATGTTATGCATTACAGAGAAGATCATATACTTCTTACCTTGCTGTTATTCCTTTTCGGAATCATCATCATCATCATGAGGTACTAGAGAAAGTTCATTCATACACTGTGTACAGTGTTCAATCCTCGGATTTGGTCCATCCCAATCATCATCACCATTTTCTCCTCGATGCTTGTAATGTCGTTGACAAGTTCTGCTTAGACCTACTTCGATCGACATCTTACTGTGTAGAGGAAGGATGTCCCAAAAATTATGTACGTAAGAGGCAGCGTACGTATATAAAAATCCTGGTTGTAAGTATTGAATAAGATGTTTCGGCATCGACGATCTACGTTTATAGAATATCTTAATAGCCTCACTCACTCGTGAAAGATAAATAAGATGTTGCGTATGAGCATGCAAACAGCATGCACATTTACAGTTTTGTTCCATAGCGTACGATGTCGAAGCACACACTAATGAAAACGATAAAGATCTGTTCTTATTTATAGTCTCGTAACAATATTCGTTAGCGGATGGTAAGTAACATCACTCATATGAATAATAAGACAATAGGCCTCTGTGTTAGCAGGAATGTTTTCAGATGTTTCAAATTATAAACGAATATCAACTGGAGATTCTTTTATAGATTCTTCATGATAAGAGCAGTCTATAACTACAATCGGTGCTTTATTTTTAAATTCTTGAGGTGTAAATAGCGGACGATCTTCTTTCTGATAATACGATGATTGAAATTTACAAAACATATCATAGAGCATCCCAAACTTATTTTTCTCAAACTTAATGTCGATGTTATCGTAGGGATACGTAATTCCGTTGAGATATAGTCTAACGTGTCTTAATTTACAGTGATCAAACAGTGAGCTATCTTTTTCGTGATTGAATTTACGATTAGTTTGAAATCCAAAAATAATGTACAAGGGCTTCTCAGTAAAACGTGATGTTTTAACAGCCCAGCTATGCTTGTTTGTAGGTGGTAACACAGGATATTCATGCAGCTCCCAACTTCTAAAACATATAGGTAATGGTGTATCATTTTCTACAATCTTGAGCAATCGAAGTTTTTCACGATCAGATAAGGTTACATGCGGAATCCGCCACAGTATACGGTGCAGTGTTATTTTCGATTCTACTGATGTTTCTACTGCCTTAAGAGAATTGTAATAACTTCGATCACGGATTAGAATAAGCTCTTGTTTTGCGTTGATTATAATACGTGTAAAGTCTTCTGCGAATCCAAAAATATGTTTCAGTGATAACACACCCGTAAAAGTTCCATCCTCATTAATCATCCAGTTGTTAGTAGCTTTTGGACACCATCCAGCCATCCGCAAAAGATTACTTTCTTCATCACAGAAAGAAGGGTAGAGTTTCATTGCACTTTTAATACCAACATTCTTCGTTCGATCTATTTCAACATTATTTACTTCATATCGCGCTTCAGAAAAGAGAAAAGCTAGAGCATGGTTGTTTAGTTGTGAAGTGCTTGGTCCACTTCCATCAGAATTTTCTAGTCGTCCTTCAATATAGAGGTAGCTTTCGTGTGGTAAGGTGTAAACATCTTGCTGATTAATAATAAAATGAATTTCATCATTGTTATTTAATCCAAACGTAAAAGGTTGATAGGAATAAAGCTCACTTCGTACTACACCTTCACGACTTTCTACTGTATTCGTAATGTCTAGCATTTCTTCCATTCTGTTGTAGTAGTGTATATCCTAAATCTTGGAGTATCTGCTTATGGGTATCTGTTAATTCGATGAGTCTCTGCACACATGTAGCATGTCTTCGGAATGTACACCGTGGTTTATAGATGGTTTTCATACTGGTTTAAGATGTAGTTTGTAAGCTACGTACGCGTGCTGATCTAAATGAATAAGCTGATTATGTTTATTTACAAGTCTAAGAGTAATGTTGCTAATGTGTTTTACAGACACAGATTGATAAAGAACTACTGCTGGTTTCTCACAAATAGTATATCCACGTTCCTCTGTAACAATAAAGTCGTGCAGGACGTGCGAAGGTTGTAGATTACTATTCAAGTCTGTAATAATATTACAAGTAATGTTCACATTATAATCATCGAAGAGATTTATAGGTTGATCAGACTCGTAACGTACGTTCGGTAGGAGCTCCCTCGATGAAAATCCAAGCAGTGGGCCAATCGAATCAGGTTGTGATTTGAAGTCAATCTTAAATGATGATTCAATAACACATTTATGTGTAATGTTGCTTATAGTGATTGAGAACTTGTAATTATGATTACTAAAACTATCTTCCCCAAACTGATCAATTAACGTTCTTTCAATATAGTCGTGAATATCGTCTACTGTATAACTACCTGAGGGTAGTGTTAGCACATACTCATCGTAATAGAACTTGTTTTAACCATCACGCACATTATAGATTTTATTGTAGCTTTCAAACGATACTAGTCCAAGACTATGCGGCTGATAGCTAAGTTCGATTGGTGGATTAAAATAGACGGTTGTTTCAGGTCCTTCTCCACGTACAGCAAACGTTCTTTCACTGTTCGTCATCACGTAGACACTAATGCACTTTCTCTGCTGTCTGGGTTTGATATAAGAACATAAGACATAATCGTCCGCACATGCGTGTATTAAAGTTTTGCACACGGTTTTTATTGTAAACAATGTCTGCACTGCTTCCGAAATAACGTATGAGCTCAAAAGGAGGAGGTAAATCTTCATAGCTATCAAAATACCATACTTTAGATTTACGTTTTACATAAGCAACGTTATGAGTTCCAGGTCCACGACTGTCGTCCAAGTTAATTACGGCACTTTCACGTTCACGTGGGCGCACTGGTAGTTGATCGCGCATATACACTCCTCGAAAATAATGAATTCCGAGTTGTTTAGCAAACGTAAAACTTCATCATGCGTTAGAGCTCGATATGGCAGTGCATTCAGTAGACGTTTTTTGGAGATATGTAGATACCAAGCCCTTTCTTGTATGGCGCTAGCTTCATGTTCACACCTTTGCCTCGTAACGCAATTGCCTCCATCGTCTTGTTATGACGTTCACTCTCTTTCAACTGTTGTTTCGATTCTTCTACAGCTTTGACAGTTCTCGCTACAGCACTAGCACCACCTACAAATGAGCCTAAAGCTGCTAAGCCAGCAAACAGCGCAGGAAGAAATCCTCCTCGTTTTGGTACAGGAATAATTCGTGCACGTTTACTAAATATTGCTCTGCACTTTGGAGAAATTCTCGCTCTTGCTGCGCGTAACGCCTTAGTAATAGCTACACGAGGATTGTATTCCCCTCGAATAGCTTTTTGCGCAGCCTTTATAACATCTTTCCAACCAACAGTTTTTACATTCTTCTTCTTCTTCTTCATGTCGTTTGGATATCGTTGTTTCACCATGCTGGACACGACTTTACTAGTCAAGAGCAAATCATAAACTAACCGTTTCCTCTTGTTTCGTTTAATATATATATTACTATTACGTACTTTATGATTCAGTTATCATGAAGGTTATAAAGCAGCAAGACACGCTACCTGTTACCGACATTGTACCACATCTCTTACCTAGTTCTAGTACAACTACAAGAAAACGTCATGCAACGTTGTTTCGTTTTACTGTTCGATGTATTATATTAGGTCCGTCGGGATGCGGGGAAACAAATCTCTTACTCACACTTATTACTTCTGTAAATGGTGTACGCTTCGAGAATATTTACGTTTTCGCAAAGTCACTCTATCAGCCGCTATATACTATTCTACAAACTGTAATGCACGATCTAGTTAAAGATGGAATAAGAAATTTTAAATTTAATTCGCATGAGCAAGTACCATCACCAGACGATGTGCTTCCTAATTCTCTTATGATCTTTAATGATGTCGCAACAGAACAGCAAAACGTTATTCGTGCATTCTTTAGTATGGGACGGCATAAATATGTTGATTGCATCTATTTGTGCCAAACATATTCTCGTGTGCCTAAGCAGTTGATACGCGACAACGCAAATGTTATTGTGCTTTTTCGGCAAGATGAGCGCAACATGCGACATGTGTATAACGATCATGTTAACACTGATATGACATTCGATGACTTTAAACGTATGTGTGCTAAATGTTGGTCATTACACCGTTACACCTTTTTAGTTATTGATAAAGAAAGTGATGTACAGCATGGACGATATCGCATGGGTTTCGATCATTTTATATGCATTAACACAGAATTACAGTAACTACTTGATTAAAAACCACCATCATGTTAACATCTAGCAAGGAGATCACAAAACATATCATCCAAGCTCGAAACAATATTCGACGGAAATTTAAAGAGCTTAAACGTATTCAAGCAGACACGGATTTATTTTTAAAAACACAACTAAGTACACCACTCAAAGAAATTTTTAATTCTACTTCATTACCGCAGTCTACTTCAAGTTTTTCTTCTATGCAAACATTATATCATAAAGAGAAGCATGAAGAATATACGGAGGAGAAGAAGCAGGATGTAGATCAAGAAGAGGAAGATAAGGAAGAAGAAGAAGAACTTAATGTTACATCACCATCTAAGCGTGTTGAGTTTTTAACTACAGATGTTATTGCTGAAACACCTACTACATCGACGCAAAATCTACCATATTTGTCTGAGGTTATGATTACACCAGAGTATCGCAATCAGTTTAGAACTTTTATTCAAGATACCTATGGATCTCTCTTTGCACCTTATATAGAAAAACGTTTTACAGGACAAACTGACACTACCTACGGTATTCGCTACGAAGATGACTGTTTCCGGATAGGAAATTCAAATGTTAAGATTAATAACAACAAATTCTCACGAATACCTGACAAGGATATAATTTTACAAAATGATCTTAAAAAATATAAAGCAATACTTTTTGCTACTGATGCAACACGACGTAATTACAAGAGAACAGAAGCTGTAAATGCAAATAAGAGTTACAAGTATCGTGAGTTTATTTCTAAGCTGTTTCCGACTGCATGTAGTCTTGATGTTATCTACAAGCCTTTGTTGCCGTATGTGGATGTAAGATACTGGAATGACCAAAACTTACTCGTTGAACGATAACAACTTTTAAGAGCATCGCAAGAGGCTGGTCACACTGGTCACGGATCAGAAATTCTAGAAATAGAAAGAGAACTACGTTATGCCGGTATTATTTTGTAATGGCTCGTCAAGAGAAGAACTCACCTGTAAAGGTAAACATCGCACATGAGTTACATAAACCAGCACGTCGCACCTACTGTCGCAGACGCGTTATTACACGAGGAAAAGATGATCTCTGGCAAGCAGACTTAGTAGAAATGATTCCATATGCCTCTAGTAATAAGGGGTATAAGTATCTACTTACTGTTATCGATGTGTACTCAAAGTTTGCTTTTGCACAACCCGTGCGTTCTAAAACAGCAGCTCAAGTTAAAGAAGCATTTAAACATATTGTTGAAGAATCTAAACGCTGCCCAAGGCTTCTTCAACTGATCAAGGTAAAGAGTTTTACAACAAGGATTTTTCTTCTTACCTCAAGTTACTTGGCATTCAACACTACTCTACGTTCAGCAATCTCAAGGCAAGTGTTGTAGAACGCTTTAATCGTACACTCAAAACAATGATGTGGCGAGAATTTACAGCGCAAGGTTCATATCGTTGGATTGATCTGCTACCTAGACTTTTATCTACCTACAACGATACACCTCATCGCACTATCGGAACAAAACCACGCCTTGTTACAAAGAATACACCTCGTATAAATGCTATTCATCTTGTAATTAAAACAGCTGAACCACGTCGCCATCGCTTTAAAGAAGGTGATTTTGTTCGCATCAGCAAACACAAGTCTATCTTTGCAAAAGGATACACACCTAACTGGAGCACTGAAATTTTTCAAATCAGAAGTGTTAAGCTTACTAATCCAGTTACGTATTTACTTCGCGATCTCAGAGGACAGCCTATTGAAAGAGGATTCTACATCGAAGAACTGCAGAAAACAAAATATCCTGATCTCTATTTAGTTGAACGTGTTATTCGACGTCGTGGCAATAAACTGTATGTTAAATGGCTTGGTTTTAATAACAGCTTTAATTCATGGATTAATAAAGAGGATGTACTTTAAATGTTATGTGTGTTTTCTTTTAATCCTCTACTTTTCCTTTCTTCTAAGTCACTAGGACATGCTGTAGGATTAAACAACACCTGTAATATGTTTTGACAATTCATATTTATTTTAGAATATATATACATTTTTATCCTTTGTTTATTTTACGGTCTTTGACACTCAGTTTTCGTTTTATTACACCAACAACGACAAGTGCTGCTATAATCTTCTGAGCAGCTAAAGCACTAGGTAATAACACATATACACACAGCATAACTTTACGAAGCAGATTTTAACAGCTACACGACATACTCTATGCAGGCAGCATGTAACTACGTGTCAGGCGAACGTGTTCTAGGGCCGCAGGGGAGATGAAGCACGAAGAAAAGAAGATCAATCACTCTATTGATGAGTCCACGCCCAACATGCTTCCTCATCTTTCTCCCAGGACCTTTCTTCACCTTTTCCTTGTTTACTCCCTCCACAGCCATGATAAGTGTTTATAAGCGAAGACAACTCGTTAGTTTTAGGTCCGTGATACAGTTTAATTAGTTGACATGTACGGCACTGTCTCACAGAAGGTCTTCTACCTAAACTCACGTGTTCATGATGTAAACTACACGTTTGAAGCTCTGACAAAACAGGATCCTGAGTCCACTCACGAGGCACCTTATCCCAAATCTTCTTTACAGCATTCGCAGCTACATTAACCAAAAATGCCTTTGGTAATGCATTTAACTCTTCTTCAGTAAAAGTGTTTAGTTTCTTTTTGCATGCATAAAACTTTATGATCGCCTTTTCAACTGCGTTACACTTAGTATCTGTTAGAAATGACATGATGTCTTTACTCTAGAAATGTTTCTTTTACACTAAGGTTATTTCGACACTGCAGTTTACATATGTTGTTCACTTCCCGGCATGCACTGCGACGCAACCAATCAAAGAGCATGCATACATGTTGCAAAGACTGTTTACTTGTTTCTCTACTATGCTCTTTCGGAAGAGTTTTAAATGATGGGTACCCCAATTTATGCATGTCGATAACTTCACACGATGATGGTAGAAAATCACGCAACCATTCTTTCTTTTCACAACCCTTTAAAGGAACAAGATCTGCTCTTGACAAATGTGCATTCATCATTAAAGGTAGAAAACGGTAAGGTATTCCTTTTTCTTCCCACTTCAAACCTAAAGTGTTTTCAATCCACTGAGTCTGCTTTTTATCTTCATCTGTTTGCAAACAGTAAGGGAACGGTGGGCTAAATACTAAACTAACAAGTTTTGGTGCCCACAACACACCGCAATCTAACACAGCCACCTCTTTAAACACAAACTTGTTTCCGTTTACTTTAAAGCCTTGCACATCAACTATTAATGTTTTCGTCATGTTTGCCCTCCACTCTCTATCACTGTTTCTCGAAGACTAAAGCTTTTAGTCAACGAACGGGTTTAAACATGCACAATAACGTCATCACTGCAGCACATGCAAACTCTTGTTTTTATGATGCATACTTATTGCATTCCTTACACCGAGTTAATCTTAAGAAAACGGACAAGTCTAAACATGCATGATGACGTCATCACTGCAGCACGTGCTTACTCTACCTTTCCCGATGCGTGATTAAACTTCTTCGAATTTACCGCCACCACATTTCAACTAAAGAGTGCAGCAGCGAGGTAAGCGATGTAAGATGGCGGTAGCTAAAGATGGCAGCACGGTGCTCTGTTGATTAAAGACGGCTGCTTATCAAAAAGATTTTTTCAAATTATCCGCCACCACATAGAGTGCAGCACTGAGGTTTGCGATGCAAGATGGCGGGTGACAGCTTGTCAAATAGATTTTTCTTTTTCAAAGGTAAGTAGCTAAAGAGGGCAGCACTAAGGTTAGCAATGCAAGATGGTGGATGACAGCTGTGACGTAAAATTTACCCGCAAGTTAGCACCAAGATGCTCTTTTCATTAAAGATGGCAGCTTGTTAAATAGAATTTTTCAAATTAACCGCCTCAAAGGTAAGTAGCTAAAGAGGGTGGCACTGTTCTCTCTGGATTAAAGATGGCTGCTTGTCGAAAATAATTTTTCAAATTAACCGCCTCAAAGGTAAGTAGCTAAAGAGGGCAGCACTGTTCTCTCTGGATTAAAGATGGCTGCTTGTCGAAAAGAATTTTTCAAATTATCCGCCACCACAAAGAGGGCAGATGGTGGATGACAGCTGAAGAGCGAGTAGAATTTGTTTCCAAACAAGAGCACGTGGAATTTGCCGCCACCACATTTCAACTAAAGAGTGCGGCACTGTTCTCTCTGGATTAAAGATGGCGGATGACAGCTGTCAGAAAAGCGCATAGGTTTGTTTCCAAACAAGAGCACGTGGAATTTGCCACCACCACATTTCAACTAAAGAGTGCAGCACTGTTTTCTCTGGATTAAAGATGGTGGATGACAGCTGTCAGAAGAGCACATGGGTTTGTTTCCAAACAAGAGCACGGGGAATTTGCAGCCACCACATTTCAACTAAAGAGTGCAGCACTGTTCTCTCTGGATTAAAGATGGTGGATGACAGCTGAAGAGCGAGTAGAATTTGTTTCCAAACAAGAGCACGTAGAATTTGCCGCCACCACATTTCATAGGTAAGTAGCTAAAGAGGGCAGCACGGTGCTCTCTGGATTAAAGATGGCGGATGATAGCTGTCAAAAAAGCGCATAGGTTTGTTTCCAAAGAAGAGCACGTGGAATTTGCCGCCACCACATTTCAACTAAAGAGTTCAGCACTGTTCTCTCTGGATTAAAGGTGGCGGATGATAGCTGTCAAAAAGCACATGGGTTTGTTTCCAAATAAGAGGACGTGGAATTTGCCGCCACCACATTTCAAAGGTAAGTAGCTAAAGAGGGCAGCACGGTTCTCTCTGGATTAAAGATGGCGGATGATAGCTGCACGTGGGTTTGTTTCCAAACAAGAGCATGTAGAATTTGCCTCCACCACATTTCAAAGGTATCTAGCTAAAGAGTGTAGCACTGAGGTTTGTGATGCAAGATGGCGGATGACAGCTGTCAGAAAATAGCACGTGAATTTGTTTCCAAACAAGAGCACGTGGAATTTTCCGCCGCCACAAAGAGGGGCAGCACTGTGCTCAAAGATGGCTGCTGTCACGTGGAATTGTCTGCCACCACAGGTATCTAGCTAAAGAGGGCAGCACTGAGGTTTGCGATGCAAGATGGCTGCTGTCAAAAAGCTTTTTTCAAATTATCCGCCACCACATTTCAAAGGTAAGTAGCTAAAGAGGGCAGCACTGTGCTCTATAGATTAAAGATGGCGGATGACAGCTGCACGTGGATTTGTTTATCTCGAGATAGTGAGGTTAAGTTATTAGCACTAAGGTTTAGGTCCGCCAAGATGGCAGCACAGCCGATGACAGGTGACGAATTTTACATCTACTACGATAAAGAGGGCAGCACAGTGCTCTGTAGCTTAAAGATGGCGGATGACAGCTGTCAAAAAAGCACGTGGCTGTCAAAAAGCACGTGGCTTTGTTTACCACACGCTAGTTAGGTTAAGTTGGTACTACTGAGGTTTAGACCCGTCAAGATGGCAGTACTGAGGTTAGCGATGCGTTGTTGTCGATGACAGCTGTCAAAAAGCACGTGGCTGTCAAAAAACACGTGGCTTTGTTTACCTCGCGCTAGTTAGGTTAAGTTGGCACTACTGAGTTTTAGGCCCGTCAAGATGGCAGCAGTGAGGTTAGCGATGCGTTGTTGTTGATGACAGCTGTCAAAAAGCACGTGGCTTTGTTTACAAATTCAAATCTCGCGCCAAAATTCAAATCTCCCGCCAGAATTCAAATTTCCCGCGGGAGGAGGCCGCCGAACCCGCTTATTATACTTCTATTGTCGTATACCCTTTGCAGGGTGGATTTACAAATTAGAATGATGTCCCCAGTTTTCCTCCATCTACTCTCGTTTTCTCAATCATCTTTAATTCAGTAACACACTATTATTATTTCATTTTATAAGACTGTTATTCTCCTCAGTGGTGTGCGGCTTTTAGCAGACATGCTAAGCAATGAGATGTAGAAATTTTCGAGGTGACACACTCTTCCTACGAACATTGTTTTAAGCTTAAGTTGATGATGAGCCGAAGGGGTGATTATAGTTTGTCTCGAACTTGTGTACATAATATTCTGTTTGTTTTACAGCTGAATTATGTTCTTCACACAAACTCTATATGGAGGAATTTAATGACTATTAGGTGTTTCTGTAGTAGTAGTTGATTGTACAGTGCGTTGTCAGAATATGAAGAGGGAAGTGAGTGGATAAGCGCAAACACGCAGTCACCGTGCTAGAAGAACTAATTAATCGATAATAACGTCCTTCACCCAGACAAGAATCGAACCCGGGAACCCCTTGAACGCTATTTGGGTAAGGAGATGTACGATAAAATATTTAGAATAATAATAATAATAATAATAATAATAATAATAATAATAATAATAATAATAATAATAATAATAATAATAATAATAATAATAATAATGGCCAGACTGAGGGGCTTAGACGGTTTAGGCTCTAGCCTTCTTTCCTTACTTATTGTGTTTGCGTTAGGAAGTTAGTGGTTGTTGTTTTAACAGGAAGTGCGAAAATGCAACCATCCTATCTAGGCCTATGCCACTATTCAGAGGGAATAAAAAAAAGTATTCAACACATCTAACACTGATGAGAATCGAGCCCAGTAGCATCGAACTCGATAGCTGCAGTCACTTAAGTGCGGCCAGTATCCAGTATTCGGGAGATAGTGCGTACGAACCCCACTGTCGGTAGCCCTGAAAATGGTTTTCCGTGGTTTCCCACTTTCAAACAGGCAAATGCTAGGGCTGTACCTTATTAAGTCCACGGCCGCTTCCTTCGCACTCCTATCACTTCCCTGTCCCATCGTCGCCATAAAACCTGTCCGTGTCGGTGCGACGTAAAGAGAAGAACCCAGTAGCGATGACTTCACCGCTGGCTAATGAGCAATACAGGTCCGATCAATCACCTTTCCTATTAAGTGTTTCTATAGTACGGTGTGTTGCCTCAATGTGAAGAGGGAAGTGATATTTTAGATATTTCATTGCTTACACCATCAAGTTCAGAAAATGTACATTAGGTATTGTCAGTATTAATAAAAATAATCTATAGACAATATCTTAGCCATAATTCCTGAATCATTAGAAAAATTTCTTTAGCTACCGATATTAGGTCAGTTTTTAAAATACCACATTCTAGATACTCTTCTACACTATAAAATACCTTTTTCCGTAAAAGTTTGACAGTACCCTGTTAAATGCACTATTGTCTAATGTTCGAATAGGTAGTGGAAGCTTATTGTACATCTTAAGCTGTTGATAACAGTGGCTGTTTGTGCTTTTAATAAAGCATCCTGCTCATTCTTGTATCTTGTGTCGTGCATGTGAACCGTAGATCTTTATTTTAAATTCGGAAGGATTATCTTTCACATGCATAATATTTGTAAGAATATATAAACAGGGAACTGTCATAATTTTTAGGCTCCCAAACGAAGTTGTACAGGAGTCTGTTAATTCTAATCCAGCAATTAGACGGACTGTCTTTCTCTGCCAAATAAATATATTATTTGATGTAGGACCATTGCCCCATAACCTGATCCCATACAGTATATGAGGTGAAAGGAAGCATAATAGGATGCAAGTAGCTTATCCCGACTGATGCAGGTTTTCAGTTCCCGCAACAGACACCACACCCTCGCTAATCTCTTACAGAGTTCTGCTATACGGTATGTATTTCCCAGGTAAGGCTTGTATCTACATGTAGGTCTAATAATTTAACAGAATTACGGCAGCCATTATTTACAGTGTGATCCAAGGTAAATAGGATATTTTCTGTTTCAGTGACATTAATAGTTAATTTATTGTAATGAAACCCGTTTTCAGCAATTTTAACAGATGTGTTCACTTGGTTTCGTAGTGTTGTGATATCAACTTTACTATTTAGGAAAATTGTATCATCAGCATATAGATCTGATGTGCAGGGAACATTACATGCTAGGTCATTGATATCGACCAAAAACAGGAAAGGTCCCAAAGCAGCCTTTTGGGACACCTGCTTTAACCGTTTCCATACCAGATTTTTATCTCTTATTACTACCATCTGTTTCCTTTGCTGAAGATAGGATGGCGTTAATTTCAGTTCATGACCCCTTACTCCATATTTACTGAGCTTATGAATTAAGATTTCATGCGATATACTGAACCCTTGAACTTACCATTCCATCGTTGGTCGGCCACGGCTGCTACAGTAGAACAATCTAGAACTCTTAAATCATGGGTCGTTGCGGGAATAAATTCGGTCACGATCTTCACCAAACGATGGGGTTCAAAAGAGAGCCTAACTACTTGAAATGAGGGGCAAAATGTGCTTACTAACTTTTATTAAATTGAAATATCACGATAACATTATGAATTTAATATGCATTCTTGAATTAAAAAAAAAAATTATTGATTTTTGAATGTTTCAAACACAGTCACATTACATAACGTTGATTTGTTTCTTACAATATCGAAGAGTTGCTTCGGAGAAGTTAATATTTTAGTGGACACCGAAACAGAAAAATTAAAAAAGGAAGACCTGAAAACCGGGCACCTATTATTCCAAACGAGAACTGAGAGTTAATCCACACGATCCGTGGAAAATCTGACTTTCAACAAGTAGAACGCCTGATTTTCTCTCAATTAAGGTTATCCACCAGTCGAATACCCTTCACGGATACGGAACACCCGCCGAATGGACCCTTAATCGAACCAAACTGACTATCACTTGCTTTGGATAGGTTGCGAAATATTATGGGAAAGCATGGTGTTCACTACGAATTAACAGCATCATTCACAATTGAACTAAAATCCCACCATGTATTTGTCATTCATGACACCCTTAAGTGATAAGGTAATCCCGATGCTAAATGTGCATCACCCAAAACAGCTGTTCGGAAGGAACCAACAACAACAGGATCCGTGAGGATCTTACGTTATGTCGTTCTAAAGGAACAAAACTGCGAAATGCAGGAAACACTTATTCATCATGCATTTAGAAGAAATGCCAAACACTGAAGTTAATTAAAAAGTGGAAATTCACTTGAAAAGTATTATTATTGAATCGATTTTCAGGTTAGGAATGGGTTTGTTACGCTAAATAAAATTACCAGTCCACGTTAAAAATTACTACAACTTTAAGGAATTCTTTCCCTTGGAAAATAATGCTACCCGTACAGATCTATCTATTTACTGTCTGTCCCAACACACTACTTATAAAGTGATTACTTAATTAAATTTAACGATGAATAAAATGAAAATACGACAAGATTGAAAATAAAAATATGGTTACTGGCTGACGAATCGAAACCGCATTCGCAACTCAAGTCTCACACTAATACACTAAGTGTCAATATGCACACTATCAAACGAAACTGACGTCAAAACGAGGAAACAATAAAGTCCGTAAAAATAAATTAACATCTCGAAGTCATTAAAGCTTAACACGCACGGAGAATCACAGTAAAAATATTTAATCTATATCAGGCCGATATCCAACGTTTGGACAACCCTCACTCGTCGATAGCAGTCCCGTTATCTCAATGGAGAGCTACGCATTGACCCTCTTCATAATCATATCATACTGTAGATGCTACCTTCGTCCAGGCCACTTCAAAAAAACAAAAGAAACATCTAATCTGAGACTTGAGTGTGTACAGCTGCCATCCCAGACCTATCGTCGGGCTCACTTGAAATCTGTACATCCTAACACTAATCATTATGTACATGATACCTTCCAAATTCTATCGTCGGGCGTGAACTAGGACGTCTCATCGTCAGTGACACCAAGGATAACATGTGACGTCATAATCCTATCGTCGGGCGTCAAAGTGGGTCGTACTACGCCTCCCTTAACATATCAGGCGAACTAGCAATTTCAAACGACTCCGACATTTAATACTAAATCTGGTCAGACAAATAACGCACGACGGAACCAACGTCTCTTACTATCAAATGAATGCAAGTCGAAAAATACAGTAAGTCTCTACCTCATTACAATACGTGAACTCAAAAATAAATATACGTGACGAACAAATCTCCACCTCGAACACAATCTCAGCCTGTGCACTGAAGTTTTAGGGAAGCAAATGAAAATTCCCAACACACGTCTACCATTTACTGGGTGCCTTCAAATAATAATCATCACTACCGCATTCAAAACTCTCCAATCGCCTATCATCAATTCCAACTATTTTTATCAATGACCTATCCAGTGAACAAATTCAGTACAACACCAACCGTGTGTCCAAAGTGCTCTTTTATCCTTGAGGTCGCACTATCTTAATATCAAACGGGCTTTAAGTAGAAAATCGCTGTACGTTTACTACCAAGATTTTAACATTTTACTAGAGTCGTTTCACTTGGGGTTTTACTAGAAAATTTACGGGGCTTCACACAGTAGTCGTCTCAAATTCGAATTGGTAGCGGAAAACAATACAGCCTGCCTCAACACAGCCTGTTTCCTAAATACTTCCTCTGCAAAAATATAGCTTGTCTCAAACTCCTTCTCCTCGCTTTATTCCAGCGGTATCACTTAAAATCCAAGCTTCATTTCATCCAGCTCTCTCATCTCCACATACATATAAATTCGTCGCTCTCAATCCCTTTCTCTTATATTTCCAAGACCCTTTTCCATAATTCAATCCGCTGGTGAAAACAACAACCATTATTAAACACATCTCTTACTTTACTATTATTACGACTTTCAGACCTCGAGAATCCAAGAGCACACAGCGACTTTTCGTATCATTGATATACACGATGTCTCAAAATTTCCTTCCCATTAATAATGGTAACTCTATCAAATTTCACCGCAATTATCTAAATATGAGTGCGATCCTTGTAAACAAATAAATATACTGGTTAAATGCAATTTTAACATGAAAAAAATTTCTTTATCCCGCGGTAGACATTATTATTATTATTATTATTATTATTATTATTATTATTATTATTATTATTATTATTATTATCGACCAACATTTCTGAATTCAACTGACATTTGAAATTAAGATATTCGCCACGATTAATTTACACTCATAACTTTCCAAAAAAATCCACGCTTTGGACAATATCTCATCGAACATTAACACCACAATTTAAACGTCGCATTTTACCGTTCCTTGACATGAAATCTACACACTGAAATTTTCACACGCTGACCAAAAATTACAACACCTTTCGCCTGATAATTACGAATATCAACCCGACCTTTCATCTTGAAAAAAATTTGTTGGGACAGAACAATAACTAACTACAACATAATACAAATATAGACAGACCTGAACAATGGCATCATTCCCAGCATTCTGGTCACATCGTCACCAGCAGACCTCGAGCTTAGCCGCACATTTTCACAGATAACATTTTCATTTCCAAAATCTCACTCTTACAAACACTACCCTTCTCACACACGATATTAAAATTACCACATAAATCAGGCACTTTCTCTGTAATTTGCACCACGAACTTCCCTCGTTCTGCAGTCGACTATGACTGTCTGACTCGTTCCCAGAGTGGTCTCTCTCCATTACTCCAATAAAACAGGTGTTCAACAGATAAAAGGAGCAGAACTACTCTGAATAGCTTCCCCAAACCCTCTTCACTTTCAAGCGTACATGAGATGATATAAATAAAACCTGCTGTGTATATTTCAACCAGCCTACACTTTCCTAGTTCGTCGGCAAACGTTCAGAACTTTTCCAATCACTTTCTCTTCTTACCCGAGTATGTGGACCTTAGCCACGGACATGTATTTAATTATTTGTCGATCAATCTGGCGCGAATTTCCAATGACGACGGGCACAAGCTCCCGCGGCTTCAAGTTCCAGATCGACTCTGAAAATTATACGGTGGGGGGGTTTCTTTTATAATCTCAGAAGGGACGCTATCCCCACTATGAGGCTTGATTGTGTAATCTGCTAATTTTGCGTCTAATAGACCGATTTTGATGAGACTTGTCCCAGAACTCCGGACAGGCTTGCACTTATTTTAGATGTTAATCTTATAATTTTACTACACTCACAACAGGGGAAATAAATTATTTCTGCCCGTGCGTTTCGCGCGTTTTCTTCATCCCCTGACCTTGGCACGTGTAGCTAGTTCACTGATCTGATACTGACATGTACTTAGGCTTAACTGCATTTAAGTTTTTCCCTGGGGGCTCTGTCTTCACGTAGGGTGTACGAATAATTTAACTTATTTATTTCTATATTTACTGTATTGCCAAAATCCCTCGTTGTATAGAATTCCATGAATTTAAAGAATTGTCGGGCACTCGAGTTCCACCGAGGTGTCCCGGTATTTCACGAGCTTGCCGTGAGATCCTTCCCACGCGACATCGGGGCTCTTAGCAGCGCAACATGGCTGCCCTCAAACATAAAAGTAGCTTCTTGATATCAAATAGATGTTGAGAAAAAAAAGTATTTTTCTCTCCGTAGAATTATGTGTTCAATACAATCAAAAGCTTTTGTCAGGTCAATTAATGTAATAACTGTGAATGTCTTATTCTCAAAATTATTTAATATGTCTTTGATGACACATTCAACTGCTTTTATCATTGAAAGACCCTTTCTAAATCCAAACTGTTTGTTGTAAAGCAAATTATTTTTGAAAAAGTACTCGTCGAGTTGTATAAATATACAAGATTCAATAATTTTGCTCAGAATGGGTACTATTGTTATAGGGTGGTAATTTGATGGGCACATTCTATCCCCCATTTTAAAGATAGGTATCACTTTAGACATCTTTAAATACTCAGGGGCCGGGCTGAGTGGCTCAGACGGTTAAGGCGCTGGCCTTCTAACCCCAACTTGGCAGGTTCGATCCTGGCTCAGTCCGGTGGTATTTGAAGGTGCTCAAATACGACAGCCCCGTGTCGGTAGATTTACTGGCACGTAAAAGAACTCCTGCGGGACTAAATTCCGGCACCTCGGCGTCTCCGAAGACCTTCAACTGTAGTTAGTGGGACGTAAAGCAAATAACATTATTATTATTATTATTAAACACTCAGGGAAAACAAATTGTCTGAGCATTAAATTTATTTAAAATGTCAATGGCATTAATATCATGTCAATAACTGTTTTGATTGTATTGTTGGAGAGACCGTAAATGTCTTGGGTACTAGACAATACTTCTGACTGTTTGCAGATTTACTCCCATCCTCCTAAAATCATTATTCAGTACATTTGAGGGAAGATCAAAGTTATGCAACCATCTAAGAAATGATGTTTACTTGCATCCTCATCTGATGAAATGCTATTATCCTGATCACACGTGCTTTCATGTGCACTAATAAAATACCTATTACACTGATCAGGTTCTAGAGGAATCACATGTGAAATTTGACTAGCACTTCTTATGCAGCTTTGCATTTATTGTTCGCACTTTTGTCATTTGCTGCAAGTTTAGCCTAATACATATTTTTTATATAATTTCCTGCAGTTTTTGAATATTTCTTTATCCTCTAAATTATTATTTAGTTTATACTTATTATAATAAGCTAACATAATGCTACGCATTTTACTCGAATCAGGCGTAAACTCTATTTCTTGGTTTAGAGCTGTTGGCCTTAATAGTTACACATTTTTCGTGGACAGCTGAATTAAAATATATAATTATCATATTAATGAAGTAATAGAATGGAAATTTGACATCACTCATGGCATAAACGCTAGTCCAGTCTGTTCTTATTAATTTGTCTTGGAAGTCAATAACCCCTTTAACTGATATGACACGTCTGATGCATTTTAATTCTTTCGATGACTCAAAAACTCTCCTCTTACAGTTAACTTTAAATTCAACCCAAATACCACCATGGTCTGAAAATTCATCTTGTCCTAGAAATGAACATTTGTGTACAATGGTTACAACATGCATTATTTCTTGCGGGTTCACCATGTGTACAATAAAAGTCATGAGTATTTTGTGATACCTCTAATATATTTATATGGAAGTCACCAGCTATAGCAATCATTGATCATATTTACAAGTTAAATAAGAGATCAACTTCTCTAAATGTGATATAAATAATTTTACGTTGGTCTTAGGGGCACGATTCACGGATACTACAACAAAATCATATTCATGCAATCTAATAGCTACCGATTCACGTAGGTTAGTAGTGAAAAGGAAGAAAAATCTGTTACTTCAAAGTTAAGTGATTTATTAACCTATATTGCAGCTCCACCATATGTTAGTGGGAAGTCTCTAGTAAAAATACTTCCTAATTCCAAATCATGAGGTATATACAGATTCCTAGTCAGCCAGTGCTCATTTACTCACAAAATATCAGTGGGCCTTTCATGGAGTATTACGTCTAATTCATCCAGTTTATTTCTAATTGACTGTAAGTTAATGTGAAAAATAACTGTGTTGATCATGATTGTTTCTACAGGTTCACTGATTTTAGTGAACTGATGAGAACCTAACCAAGTCTGTCTACCTTGCAAATTAACAGTATTTCCCAGTACCTAACCTGTCTAGACTACCATAAGCATTTATATCATTCCTTGACTCTAACACAACGGACCGACCTACATCGGTCGCTTTCTCTAGTTTTTAGAGGACTGGGAAAAGTTTTACGCTCTACATCTTGAATTGCATTAGCAAACTCTAATATACTATTTACAACATACCTTTTTTCCAACCTATTTAGGTGCAGACCATGCCAGGTATAAAATCTTCTTCCTAAATTACTTATATGTACATATTTTACATTCTTGAAGTGCCTACATATCTTCAAAAGTTCTTCCTTAACCTTGTTTACGTCCTTGTTAACACAATACCATGCCGGAAGATCGTGTCTATGAACAACATTGGTGTGATGCAACTCCTGCAGTCTTGATCTGAGCGAAGAGATCATTCCTCCACGTCGTTAGTCTCTGCCAGACAAACAGCAACCCCCGTAGCTCCTAAATATTTACAGTACTTTTTACTTTCTGCAGTTATGTCATTCAAATTTGCACCAGGCTTAATCACAGCAGAAAAATCATACTTACTGTTTCTAATTAGTTCCGCAGCAATATTCCTCCCTTGACCATCGGCAAAAGGTCTTATCTTCACAGATTTCTGCGACGGTTTACAACTTGGTTTTACAAGATTCTTGTTACTTTCGCTTCGAACATCCAACAAATTTACTTCAAAGCTGTTATCTACAGATTCATGAGTGCCACTTGCAAGGGGTTCAAACCTATTATATAAAACAGGAAAGTGACAATCGTCCTTTATACGATTTCTGAAGCCCGCGTATTTTCCCATCGCCTACAGTTCGAATCCTACTCGAGCTATAATCCACAGATGAAACACTTACACTAAGTGCGTCATTTTCAGCTTTAAGATTCTCAATGTCATTTCCAATGCATTTTCATAATCTCTATCTTTAGATTTCGACTCGCCATCACAGATAACAGCATTCGCAACGCACTGATCACAAAACCAGTCTTCAGTTGCATTAGTATTTGCCTCCCTGGGCCTCTACCCGCACTTAAAATGCCACCAACGATCGCACAATGTACACGGGATGCCGTTTTTAACTATTTTACGGCATTTACACTTACTTTCTTGGGAGTAGACATAACCGCGTTCACAATACCGGACGCCATGATTGCTTGGGATAAACGCAAACACTCAGTCACCGAGCCATAAGAATTCCTCAATCAAGAATAAAATCTCTAACCCAGACAAGAATAGACCCCGGGAACACCCCTGAAAGGAAGGCTTCAACGCTATTGAGGTAAAGAAATGGACAAAATTAATAAAATTAATAGCCGGTCTGTGTGGCTTAGACGGTTTAGGAGTTAACCTTCTATCATTTACCTTCCGTATTTATTGTGTTCGCGTTAGGACGTTGATGGTGGTGGTTATTCTTTTAAGAGGAAGTACAACTAGGCAACCATCCTCTATATATCACTAATCAGAGGGAATAATTAAAGATATTCGACATATCGAAAACATCTCGAACACAGACGATAATCGAACCGAGATGCCCCCGAAGCGAAGATTTTATCGCTGGCTATTGAGCAAATGAGTTGATTAATAATAGTAATAATGATAATAATAATAATAATAATAATAATAATAATAATAATAATAATAATAATAATAATAATAATAATAATAATAACAATAATTCTATGGTTTGGGGGATGATCTTCCCTGGAGCTAACTCAATTTGGAGACACGCAATCACTATAACGTGTTTCTATAGTACAATGTGTTGTCCGAATATGAAGAGGGAAGTGTCGGGATAACCGCAAACACTCAATCACCGAGCCAGAAGAATTAATCAGACGAGATAATAATCTCTAACCCACACAAGAATCGAACCCGGAACTCTCTGAAACGACGGCTTCAATACTGACTACTGAGCAAAGGAGAACGATAATAACATTAACAATAATAATTGTACAGTTTTTCTACACTCGTATGGTCGGGCGTCAGGGCGAGTTAGCGTGCTACGTGCTGCAGCGCGAAATGCGAACGTACGTAAGAAACAAAAAGACAAGAAGCACGATGTAGATGCGTCCGGGATTGTTCTCATCTATAATAATAATAATAATAATAATAATAATAATAATAATAATAATAATAATAATAATAATAATAATAATAATAATAATAACAATAATAATAATAATGTCATTACCTTGGCAATCTACATTTATCGCGTTATTCCGTAACGTCGAGGCGGCGGAATTTAATCCTAAAGAAGTTCATTTATATAACGTTAAATCTATGGACATAAGATGGATGTAGGCAGGATCGAACTTGAAAAATTCTCCTCGGTAGCTGTAAGCATCTTTCTGCAAAATTGTGTGATTGAACTCTGCTGACATCAGCGTTAATAATAATGTAATAATTATTATTTCGTGTGGCTATTTCCAGCCGAGTGCAGCCCTTGTAAGGCAGACTCTCCGATGTGGGCTTGCGGCATCTGCCATGTGTAACTGCGTGTTATTGTGTGTGTTATGTGCGGTGTGTGAGTTGCAGGTTGTTGGAGACGGCACGAACACCCAGCCCCCGAGCCATTGGAATTAACCGATGATGGATAAAATTCACGACCCGTCAGGGAATCGAACCCACGACCAGTACACTGACTATTCACCGAACGAGTGGGAAATACTACTACTACTACTACTACTACTACTACTACTACTACTACTACTACTACTACTACTAATAATGATAATAATAATAATCATAATAATAATAATCATCATAATAATAACGTTATTACCATTTTATCGAATATTCTACATTGATCGCTTCTTTTCGATGTCGTCGAGTGGTCTGAATCTAATCCCCCAAGGGTCCATTTTTATACATCGTTAATTCTATCGACACAAGACAGATGTTGGCAGGTACGAACTTGAGAAATTATCCTTGGTAGCTGTAAGATTTTTCTTTTCTTTTCTTTCTTTCTTTCTTTCTTTCTTTCTTTCTTTCTTTCTTTCTTTCTTTCTTTCTTTCGTTTTGGCCAACTGTGGACCACGTTAATTCGGTTTCAGCTGCTTCTGCGCCCAGTAATCCTTCATTCTTCCTTCTCTCTTCCGTCCATGGTGTTCGGGTCCGCAAACTAACCTTTTCTTGGAAACTCTTTGTATTCTTTATTTTCGACTTGTAAGTTTCCCTGTTCCTTATTTCCGATTCTTGTATTTCCATTCCTGTCAGGTCCTTCTTCACTTCCTGATGCCACAGTTTTCCTGGTCTCAAAAACCTTACTATGTCATTGGTCAGTCTTCCCGGGTCCATCCTGTAGATGTGTCCAAAGAACATGGCTCTCCTCTTCCGGACGGTGCCTGAGATCTTTTCTACCTTGCGGTACAGTTCTTCCTTTGCTTTCATTCTGTATGATCCAACCTGTGTTCTTGGGGCTCCCAGTATCTTCCTTTGAATTTTCCGCTCCACCAGTTCTAACCTTTATCAGGTTCAAACATTCAGCTGCATATGAGGCTTCTGGACGGATCACTGTTTGGTAATGTCTGAGTTTTGCATTGATTGAGATGTTCTTCTCGTTATAGTTGTTCATACTTAGCTTGTATGCCAAGTCCATTTTGTTGATTCTCGATATCAATGCCTCCTTCTCAGACAGGTCGTTATCTATCCACTCTATTAGGTATTTAAATTTATCTACTTTGCGAATGTTCCCTCCGTCCACTGTCATCCTTCTGGGTGCTGTTTAGATGTTGGTCACGTACTGTGTCTTCTCGAAGGAGATTCGTACGCGTGCCTTACCTGCTTGTTTCTGGAGCTGGGCAATCTGATTCCGTGCCTCCTCTATTGACTCCGACAGAATCACAATGTCATCCGCAAAGGCTTAGGCAGTCGACTACAATCCCTCTATTCTTATATCCCATTGGTATACCACCTATTCCTTGCATTTTCAAGCGCCACTCTCGATTGACCTTTTCAAGAACAGAGTTGAATAGAAGGGGAGAAAGCCCATCTCTCTGTCTGACCCCTCCTGAACGTGACCTTTGATGTTGTGTCAGTCACAGTCTGTTTAATGAGCTCTCTGGTCTTCTGGGACACGGATCAGTGTTCTCTGTCTACCTTATTGAAGTCCACAAGTGTGAGCACGAATTTCTTGTTCTCTGTTTCTGGCATGCTCTGATCAACTTCGGGTTCATGATCTGTTCCGCACATGACCTGCCCTTTCTAAAACCTCATTGATACTTACCAATTTGCTGTTCAAAGTGTTTGTCTGCTCTATCTAGCAGTGCCTTTGAAAAGAATTTATGTCTCTGGTAGTAGCGATATTCCCCTGTAATTGTTGACGTCTGCCTTATCTCCTTTCTTGTGAAGAAGGTGTAGTAACGCTGATGTCCATCCATCTCGCAGTTCTCTTCTTCCCAGATATTGTGTAGGATTCTTGTCAGTTCAGCGATCGATCTGTTGTCAGCATATTTCCAGAGTTCTGCAATAATCCCATTTTCTTCAGGTGCTTTGTTGTTCTTTAAGGTCTTGACGATCTTGACATCGTTCACAGCCGTAGGGTCTGGGTCTGGGTTTAGTTCCTTGTGACTGTTGTCGAATTTCTGAGACGGTGGCTCACAGTTGAGGAGTTTTGCGAAGTAGTCCCCACATCACTGTGAGCTACTTTTCCTTCTTGGTTTCTGAAGTTGAGGCTTGGTGGATCATATTTACTCAAGGTGTTCCGAGTGTTACTTTGGTGAAAATCCTGTTCAATCTCAATCAAGCGTTACTTTTCATTCTTTCTCTTCAGATTCCTGACGGTCTGGAATGTTCTTCTCCTTGTTTCCTGGAACTTCTTCTGGTCTCTGCTGTTTTCTGGGAACACCAATTCACCCACGCCTTGATTGCATCATCACATTCAGATGACCACCATGCATGTTTCCTCTTTTTCTCTAGAGGAACTGTGACTCTTGCAGAATCAATCATAGACTCTTTTAACTGTTCCCTTCCCTGGTACACTTTTTGTTTAATTCTGTTGCAAAATCTTTGTTCATTCTGAGTTTTTCTCTGTCAAAACTTTGTTGTTCCAGTTGTGCTCCTGTTTTTCTGGGATCTTGGGTCGATCTTGACTTTGATCTTGGGGAGAAAGTGATCTTAATCTAAATTTTCATCCCTCAGGACTTTGACATTTTGGATCTCCTTTTCCGCATGTTTCGAGATCGTTACGTGATCAATCTGGAACTCTCCTAGGTTGGGGTTTGGAGATATCCATGTTTCCTGTTTTCTTAGGAGGTGTATGAATTCTGTATATTTCATGACCAGGTTGAAGTTCCTACATAACTCTACCAATCGCTCTTCATTTTGATTAGTCCTTCTATCCCTATTTGTGACTATCGTGCTCGATTCTAGTCTTGTGAACATTACACTAGGCCATGAAATAACTTTAGTTTCTAATATATATTCACAACATGTTTAAATCAGTCATTGTGTGCTCTAAACACAATTGCAGTTCTATGTGTGCGCGCTGATTGCATAGAAGTACGTTTGTATCAAGAGAGGGATTAAACTCATAATGTTTTGCGTTATAAGTTTTTCTGTTCTGAACACTGATAGCTAACATGTTTTGTCCTGTTCCACAATCAGTTCTAGTGTGTGCTAATCGTAACTTGTCTTGCCGAATAGACACATACGGTACAGTAGCGTTAAAAGTTTTTCTGTTGTAAGCACTAATAATCAACATGTTTCGTCTTGTCGAATAAAGACATACAGCACAGTAGTGTTTAATAGTCAACATGTCTTGTCTTGTGAATAAAGACATACAGAATATAAATTCTATATTTTTGCAATTGCATTCTGTAACTAGATTGAACCTGTCTTGTCTTGTCGGATACAGAATTAGCTTACCCTACAATATTTTTGAATGCTTATTGTAATCGAAAAAGTATTACCTTCTCCTTACCGCAGCCTCCTCCTACCGTTTCTTCCTCAATCGAAAATCTTATGCGACAACTTACATAACGTAAGTATATTTGTTTGTGATGTGATGTTCAATTCAGCAAGGCAGCTGTCCATAGGAGGAGGGATTGAGCTAACCTCAGTAACTGTAATGAGGAGCCTTCTTGCCCTTCTGCTAGGAGGAGGAAAAGCCCTTTCACCAGGAGGGGGAGAAGCTCTTTCGCCAGGATGAGGGGCCCTTTTGCCAGGAACAGAAGCCCTTTTGCACTTTTGCTAGGAGAAGGAACACTTTTGCCAGGAGAAGGAGCACTTTTGCGAGGAGGAGGAGTCCTTTTGCCCTTTTGCCGGGAAGAGGAGCCCCCTTTTGCTAGGAGGAGGTGCCCTTTTGCCCTTTTGCCAAGAGGAGGAGCCCATTTCCCTTTTGCCTACAGATAAGAAGGAGGTGTCATTTTGCCTGTTTGCCCTTTTGCCAGGAGCGTGAGACCTTTTGGACTTTTGCCCTTTTGCCATACGGATGAGGAGGAGGAGGACGGTGGATTTGCCCCTTCAGAGGAGGAGAAGGCCGTAAGAGCATATGTATAGCCACCATCTTGCGCAGTAGACTCTAGGCTAGCTTTCTCCATAAGAGCCTGTGTATAGCCGCCATCTTACGCAAGCGTCCTTAGGACCTGTCCTTAAATCCTATGTCTCCTCTGAGCCAGCGTTCTCCATAATAGGCTATGTATATCCGCCATCTTGCGCAGTAGCTCCTCATCTAGTTTTCTCTATAAGAGCCTGTGTACAGCCGCCATCTTGCGCAAGCGCCGTTAGGCCGTCTCCTTAAGTCTTATGTCTCTCCAGGGCCAGGTTTCTCTATACCATAATAGTATATGTATAGCCGCCATTTTGCGCAGTAGCTCCTGGGCCAGCTTTTTCCATAAGACACAAGTGTAGCTGCCATCTTGCGCAATCGTCCCTAAGCCGTCTCACAAGAGCCTGTGCATAGCCACCATCTTGCACAAGCGCCCGTAGGCCACTTCATAAAAGCCAATATATATAGCAGCCATCTTGCACAGGCACCCCTACGCCGTATTTGTATAGCCACCATCTTGTGCAATTTACGTCGGCAAGGGCATCTGCCCGTAAATCTTAGGTTAGGCTCCTGCATGTGGTTATTTGTGATGTTAGGCTCGCTCTCTTAGGCATCGGGAAGGGCATCTCTCCCTCCAAGTTAGTGTCTCTGAGGTTAGGCTTGCTCTCATATGCCAACTCGGAAAATCGCCATTGTACACCTACTATACTAGCGGCCAATGACCTCGAGCCAGACCCGCATAGCTACTCTACTAGACCTCGGGTGTGGACTCAGCAGAAAAAATGCTGACGCTAGAGTTTGGGAACCCTTTTGCCCTACTACTAACGTCTATCGGCATGTGTTATTCAACTCCACAGTGTTGCTAGTAACTCACGAACTAGCTATCAACGCGTGCTAGTTGTAGGTCTACTCTCACCTCGAATCACCCCTCTCTTTAGAGCGAATTATGAAAGGCCATTGCAGGCGGGCTCCAGTGCCAGTTCTTTCCTGTTGGAAGGAGCGGCTAGCTAGCTTCCTGCGCCAAAGGAAGCCGGCATTCTTTGGTCGGTCCGTGAGATGACCCATGGGAGAGAGGACCTTCTCCCCCTTCCCTAATTCTTGGAGAGGGTCGGGAGATGACACCTCGGGAGGACCCCCTAACACAAATAATCATCGGTCGCCAACCAGACCGGTGAGGCTCCTCCATAAGACGCCTGTATGAGATTAAGTTAGCATTCCTAAAGGCAAGTTTATATAAAGACAACATAATGACGTCCTAACCTTACCTGGAGGTCTCCTGATCGAATTTGCGCTTCCATGGGAGCTTGTGAGGCTAGGATTGCCCTAGTAGTCGGGTTATTACATTGTTATGACCTCCTAACCTTATCTTGCAATCGAATCCCGCAAGCCTTGAACCTAGCTGAACCATATAAATGCTCACTCAGCAAAAATTGAAATTTATCACCATTGGCGTGGGGAAATGCTGATTCGGCCCCCGGTGTTCTACAACATAATTTGCTCAAGTATTTGCTGCTAGTAGCTCTATCCATAGTTGTATGAACGTAGTATACAACAGCATTTAAAATTCTGCTAGCGTGGTGGAAGCACTATTATATAGTTCCCTCAGTTCTCGTGGGTCTGCCTACATATCAACAGGCGAGATACTTTGAAATATTTAACGTACTGTACTGACTTCGTCAACCGAGATTTTAGGAGTGGTTGGGGCATCATATAACTCGCCTTCCGGCATTAGTAAGTGTTCACATTCAAGGCTGAAAATTTCGCTGAAATTATGTTACCACGACTTCAGAATTGCTAACCTGTCCTGGAGGTCCTTTATGAATGTATAGGTTTCACTATCTCACAGGACTATGGACCGTGCATTAGCCAGGGGATGAATGATATTTTCCCACTATCGTTTGTGTCAAACAATTTGTAAGGCTTTTGTAATGGTCATCTCGTGCTGTTGCACTTGGTCTCCTTGGAACTTTCCTCTTCAAAATGTTATTCTGCCAGTTCTAATTTCTCTTGTACTTGTACACCAAAGTTTTTGACTTTTTCTGTTCAAATCCATGTCTGTTGGTGGGCACGTCGATGTCCAGGTTTCTTGATCCAGAAATAACAATTGCTGTAAGAGTAATGGAGACGCGCGCAGAGGTGCAAGTGTCATTGAACATTTCAGGTTTGATTTTTGCAAGTCTCTCTCTGTTTAGGGCTATCAACTTATTCTCTTCAATTTTCCACCATCTGAGAGCTCTTTGGCTTTTCCACTCACTACTTGGTTGCATGGGTTGCATTATGTGCTGTGGGGCAAGGTACACTGATGAATTATGTTTGGCGTCAGCCACGTTTGGCAAGTTTCACTGCTGGAATAGATTTGGCTGCAATTGTCGCCATTAATGTATGTGATCACAATTCTGGCATAAGGTTCTACTGATGGCAGAAATACGTGGCTCAGCAAAATCGAGGATTCGATTTGAAACATTGTAGAGTGTGCCATACACTTTGTTCGCAGAGCTATCGTACCCATCTTTCCTGACACAATCGTGTCCATTATGGTCACCCTTTAGCGGCAACTCAGTGGGACAATTTGCAACTTGATGATGCACATCTCCCCAAAAATGTTTTTGATTGTCGTTACAGACTGGGCCATGCCCGTATACAGACAAGATACCCAGAGGACGACACAAAACCTGCATGATCGATGATAAGGCAATTGGAATTACGATCGACCTCAGCAAATCTGTCACGCTGTTAATCGCTGACAGGGATGACGTTCGCAAATTGACTACGTGTTGCCTGCAATAAGAGCTTTTAGCAGTCACCTATGTCGCTAGATTGGCCTCTTCATCTCGTCCCCTGAAAGTAAGTAGTAATCAGTCGACGCTGCTTCAGTATCTGGTCAATTTAGTCCCCTGGCACACGCGCAGGCTACATATGTAGCACCGCTATGTTATTTCGTTTTCCGCGTAATAGTCAACAGTGACGGAGGGATGTCGCTTCTAGTACCTTCCTTGTACCTAATCCCACGATGAATTAGTAATCGTTTGAATTTCTAAGGAGTTGGATATGTGCGAAATTCGGTGTTTTAGTTAACTTGGGTACAAATGTATTCAGCGTGATTGGTTGTGTCACTATGTCGGCCGGTGGCGCTAGAAAAGAGGATGTAATGCGCTTGTGGGTGGACGAAAATAGTAATGGGAGTAATGCTGCCCAAGATTACAGCGATAATGGAGAGTAAGTTAGTGTTACAGAAGAGGTACTCTATCCTAATAATGAGGAAGGTAATTCCGATGTCAGACTACATTGTTATCAGGCTTGCTCAGATGACCATCAGGATGATAGTGATGACAGCTATTATTACTCGAAGGAAAAATGTAATTGGAGGAAGTATACCGTACCGGAGGACCTCCGTATTCGAGCTCAAGACCCCCGTTCGCTTCCCAAGCCACGGGTGCAGACTAAGAGGGAATGTTTAGATCTCTTTCCAAATGAGAAAGTTGTTACTAAATGTATGCAACATAACTTGTAGATCTGATCAAGTAGAAATTCGTACTTTTTTGATATTTTCTTTCTAACAAGATTTTCATCGTCCGGAGAGAGGCTGCAGCATACGCCGGTGCTATTTGTGCGTTTGGAGTAGAAGGTGAATCTGCCGTCATAAGCCAGCTCCTGTTTGCAGGGAATCATTAGATGACCTGTGATGTTCATTTTATATTTCCACCCAATAAACAAACGCCAGGGCTAAGCTTCCCGGAATGGCCTTGGCCAACGAAGCGACCCCTGATCAGCTCCAAAGCCTACAGATTACGAGGTGAATACTCTCGGCTATTATTCGATATCTGTACACTGAAATGGCTCCTCATTTGTAATCATGTAGGCTGAGTGGACGTCGAACAAGCAATCAAATTCCTTGACCTGGTCGGAAATCGAATCCGGGACGCTACCCCTACAGCGTGGGATCAGCTCTGTGTTTCTACACTAATACAAACGATTCAGAACAGTCTGAATAAAATATAAAATCAAGACATTGACTAACAGATTTTTGAGGTGAAATATCTCTATCTTTTGTTATAGTACAGCCCTCATTTAATTATTTTGTTTGATATTCTTGTACTAAATTATTTACAAAAATCACTGGTCAAAATATGAAAATCTGTTAAGTTCTGGCAGTGGAACATGTCCAACACGTCTTCAAAATAATACTCATTTTCAAATACGTAAAATTGAAAATTACGTAGTTTTGATAATTATATTCGCAGCAGAATTTGTGAATCTGAAAAGTTGCTTTCACTCAGTGTAAGATGTACCTGAGTTGAATGTTAATTAATTCCTTTATATAAAATACAACATGACAAGAAATTAGATATTCAAAACGGCGAAATAAATTGTACGCTAGGCATATAGAACACGTGAGTACTGGAGGGTAAAGAGCATCGTCACCCTGGAGCTCCTATTGCAATTGAGTCGGTTGCCTAAGCACACTTCTCACGTCAACGTAATTATCTGAGAGTGTAAATGACAAGACCAACAGCCTGACGTCAGTTGCAGTTTAGAGCAGCTGCCAGGTCACTTCCTGACATATGGAGTACAGGTGACTTTGGAGGGCAAGTGGTAGTAGTAACGGGAACTTCAGAGTCATTCCCTCTACGGAGGACACTGTTGCGCTCCTGAAGAGTTAAGTTGCACTATAGAAGTCAGGTTATTTCTCGCCACCTTCAGTCCATACCAGGATGAACCAAGCTTTCCCCCCTCTTGGTGGCGTGCCAATCTTTTGGGATGCCTGATATAGTGTATGTTTGAAGTCATTCCAATTAGCTGGTATATGTGAGGGTAAATTTCCAAAAAAGAAAAATCTGAATTAAGTGTAAGTGATGGTCAGAAACTATTATACCTTTCTGGCTTTAACACTCATTTCTCTCTGATCCTGTCTGGTGACTGTTAAATGATCAATTTGAAATTGACCTTGCTGTTGATTGGGGAATATCCAAGTTTTCTCCTTCCTCAGTACTGCCAGAAGGTGTATTGAGATTGTTGTTAAATCAAACATTTTGCAAAAGTCAATTAAATTTTCACCATTTTGGTTTTCCCTTTTATGTGTTGGATAAAGCCTACTCTTCTCCTAAATTTCTTTTCTGTACCAACTTGTACAGTAAAGTCTCCCATCAGCACTTTGGCGTGGTGTCCCGCAATTTTATTTCTTACTTCCTCAAGTAATTCCGAGAATTCATATATCTTTTGCTGATCTTTTCGATTACAGTTGTTTGTGGGAGCATGTGCATTGATTAGTGTATTGTACCGGGATTGACCGTACATAAAGTATTTCTTACATACTATTCACCATAAGGAACTGATGAAGTATTGGCGTTTTCGATCGTCGACAGAAATAAAGTCCTACAGGAGCAAGTAGTCCACCCGCACAACGTTGCTTGCGTCATCACCTGGCCAGGGCTCGTTAAGGACAGGATACACCATACATTCTCGAAACATCCAGACAAGAATTCTTCTAAATCCTGAACCAATAACAGCATCTTGTAGTTCAAACGTCTTCTTATGTTAATTTCTCCAAAATCGGTACAGGGACTATGGAGAACTTCAATGCTTCGAAAAAGGTTACGTCAGAGCTAGTTTTATATAAAAGGGTCATCATTCTGAGCCCTGTCACCAATTCGACAACAGTTCAGCAAAAGTCTACACCTCTACGATATTGCTTCGCCGCGTCGTATTTACAAGGCAGGACTCTGTCCGAGTGAAGTGTGAACTTTGGACATAGAATAATTGAGGAGTTGGATGCAATAATAACGTATTTTGAGAAACAGAAGCTTGAAGTTTACAAATGTTATGTGTTAAAAGTAATGTTAGGAATAACCTGTCTTTCATTTAAAGAGCATGGAAATAACTTTATTGCACACCAGTATCGATCAGCATGATATAGAGGAACCACCTCACATCTCCAAATTGTCTAAACTTACTAAAATTGAGAACAAATTCCAAAAAAAGAGATTAACTAAGAAAGGTAAAAAAATTAAGTTTATTCTTTATTTAATATTCACCTTTTCGTAAAGGGCCGAGAGAGGTCTGTTACAGTGCTCTCCTCTACTATGGCAGTTGGCTACGGTGATTGCCGCCCCCCCAAATATTTGAAATGTTATGAAATTAGAAACATTACTTTCTGAACAACTGTTATTCCTATTTTCACTTACAAAGTGATTCTCTAAACGTAAAAGAAAAGAAAGAACACGGATCACAGGTTATATAATTGGGATTTAGTCATTGTGTGTCTTACTTGATTGAAATACTCAAATACCGCATCATTGACCAAAATCAGGATGATGCATCTTTACATGCTGCATTAGCAGACTCTAAGGAATCATTACACAGAGACATGACTTTCACATACCACTTAATTTAAGTATTTCATCAGTGAGTGAACATCAGCACACTATCTTACATCAAGTGGCCTCAAATCATTAAAACTGAGAACGCTAGCATTCCTCTTTAAGAAGGTAAATGGCACATAGTTAAGAGTGTAGGACTGTAACCCTAATAGAACACCATTATGGTAATAAAGTCGCACAAAATTTTGTGTCATGAATCTGTTGCTTTTAGTGGAGGGCATTCTTAGAAATATAGATCGAAGTGCTGGTACCCAGTCTTTTATAAATGTGACGCCATTACTGCACTGAATGGTTATGGATGCTTCCCACTGTCATTCATGGTGTTCACATATTCTTCACAACTTTCCATGCATTCAAGCTGTTTCCGAAGAACGCCATATTTCCTGAAATTCCTATCACACTGGCTAAGAGCAGGAGAAATATGTTCAATCTCAACTTTCAGTTCTTTCGACAACCAAGCACTCAAAATTACCATAGCATTATTCTTATTTTGACCACGGCATGAGTCGGACAAGAGCACAACTTTTCTTTTGATGGGCATTTCCTGTAGTTTTCTTGTTAAAATGTCGTGTAAGAAAGAGCGCACCGAATTGGGTTTTTTGAGTCACTCTGCAGAAAGCAATAGAAAGCACTAGTACCACCATCATGACAACAAATGCTTATAGAATTGAACTGTCACGTTAAACCGAGGTAAAGACAGGTTTTGAGCCTAGTCAAATTCAACCACGAGAATATCAATGTCCTCACTATTTAATCCATTGCATGCCTCAACGCGCTTTTTACTGTCAAGTTAATGGTTTTTGCAATCATGATGATGGTGTGCTTTGAGAGATATTTCTGATATTTGGAATACAGAAAGCAGAAATTGTGTAAAAACAGGCATGTCATCATGTTTCACTTTTATGCAGTAGGTCCTCTTGCTATTAGATCGGTTATGCATTTGAAAGTTCTTTTCTTTCATTTTCATATAACCCAGCAAAACTGCAACCTGAGGTAACTTGTCACCCGCCACCAAAAATGATCTAAAGCCATTCTTCTGATCTTCATAAGTTACAGTCTAAAAAATCTGAAAAAGATGTGAAATGTAAGAACAACTGCACTATTAACGCTATGTAGACTAAAACCAACTGATCTTGTAAAGAAGAACCTACCGTTTCCTGCAACATTTATCCACATTCCTAAAATTCCTCTTTCCGATTTCCTATCCACTTATGAGAGAAATGTAACTTCTGTCACTGTTTGAAAACGCTTTACAATATTTCTTTTCCATGAATCAGGATTTTCCATCCTTTTTCTTCCCCTGCACTTGGGCTTAAAACTGTCGTCTAAACAGGCAAAACCATCAAATACTTCTGAATCACTTGCTACTGATGTATCAGAGGTGACGTCAACAGAAATATCGGCACTGACATCTTCCCCAGCCAAAGAACGTGCAGCTCGTGAAGCATGGTAGTGGAACTCTAGCGGCACCCTAGTGAACTAAGACCTGGACTGGCTTGTAATGACGGGACCGGGAAATTCGAAAACTGTATTCCTATTGTGGTGTTGCGAACTTATACATTAGCAGTGAGGAGAACTTTATTAAGGAACTTGTAAAGATTCGAGCTCGACTCTAGGACTTGTACATCATAGTATAACCGATAATTACGTGTGTCATATAAAATCTCGGATCAGTTTCAAATTGAATTAAATTGAAAACTTTATCATTACGACTTGAGTAATAGAAAATTCCGATACTTCGCTAATCGACTTTTCATATTTCAAGTGTTCTTCTAGCTCTCTTCAGATATTTTGGAGAAAGCAGTCAGCATAAAATTTAGAGAATTAAAGTAGGTGAAGCTTTATAATAAAGATTTTACTGCAGCCAATGGCCATTAAAATAAGTTTACATGACTAATTACATCAAACAGAATTAGGTTAGTCCCATCTGTCTTTTAGTACACGCCACCACATGTTATAAGTCGCAAGTTTTCTCGCAAAGTATACATATACATTCCTTTCTCGGAGTGTGAACAGTTTTTTTTGCACACACACGATGATAAAAACTGTGTGTTGCTAATCTCGTCACTATGTGCCTGAGTTCATAGTTTGCCTTCATCCAATCCGTACTGGTCATAGCCTCTGTGGTGTAAAATGTTTCCCATATATCTCCCTTCTTGGTTTGCAGCTCTGTTTGTAACCGGTTGAATGCATCTGTAGACGGCAATATTAGTTTGTGACGTAGTTCTTCTGTATAGAAGAGTTCTCTTGTCAGCTCGTAACATAGTCTTGAAGGAGTGAATTTGGACAAACATAATACATTTTTCATGTAGATTGCTTTTACACTTGCAATGTCTCGAATATTTCCTTTAGTGAGATGTTCCCATATCAATTCTAGTCCATACGTCATAATCGGAGATATTTTTGCATGGAACAATTTCATAGCGACTTCAACCGAAAATTTGCGTAAGATCAAGATGTCATTCATTGCTATTACGGCCGCAGCCACTCTGTCCTTTATGTGTCTGGTATAAGTAGTTCCTGACGTCTGTAATGTAATGCCCAAATATTTAAAGTTGTTTGCTATTGGCATAGTTTCTCCTCCATTTTCATACTGAATTTTCTCTTTTAATGCTGTTCTGCCTCCCTTGCGGAAGATCATCTGTACCGTCTTTTGTCGATTAATTCTGAATTTATTGTCCTCTGCCCAAATGTTCAGCTTGTTGAAAGCAGCCTGTAATTTTTCGTGTGTTTTTGATATGAGTACCATGTCATCTGCATACATGCATATATGTACCTCGTCGCCTTTGATCCTTATAGTGGGTATTAGGTCTGAGACCGCTATATTGAAGAGTATGGGGTCATTGGATCCCCCTGTAGTACTCCGTTCATCTGCGTTATGGGATTCGAGATAGAGACGTTATCGTTTACAGAGATGTAATTATAAGCAAGAATGGTCCTAATGATGTTCATTAAAGGATTCATATATCCTATTATGTTTCCCAGTTTGTTCAGTAGCTTTTCTCTGTCCACTAGGTCGAACGCTTTGTTGTAGTCTACGAAGATCGCGTAAAGTTTCCCTTTTGGATGTCTGAGGGTATCCGTTATGTCGTCAATCAGATTCTATCAGCCTCGTTGTTAGTAACCTGGTAAAGAGTTTAAAGATATTGCTTTCTAAGGCAACTCGTGTTTCGTTTTCCTTTATATAAGATCTTCATCATTGAGTGTCGCCAGGTGTCGAGAATTTCGTTCATTTCCACGCACTTATTGAAGAGCGATGTCCACGTTGTTAGTAGTATATTTTCTGTAGTTTGTATCTGTTCGTTGAAAATGCCATCAATTCCTGCAGCTTTCTTAGCCTTCAAGTCCCTTATGGAATTTTTTACTTCCTCTTCGGTGAAGTCCTGAAAGAGTTTTTGTTCTCTATGTACGATATTATCTACTGTAGTTACAGATAAGTTGTCCGTGTTCAGTACATTCCTAAAACGTTCTTCCCAGTCTTCTATGGCAATATCATGAGGGAAGTGCGGCTTTCTTGGTTTTAGAGCTATAAACGGATTTACTTTTGCCTCTTCGACGAGTTTCTCTCCTTCTTCATCTATATGTTTTTCTCTTTTTTCTTTTAATAAAGCCTTATATATTCTTCTCTTCATCGCGTAGATATGTAATTCGCTTTCTTCGTGTGAGCGCCTTGCTTTGTGGAGAGCTATAAGAGTATCTTTCAGAAGAATATAGCATTCTCGATCAAACCCTGATTTTGCTTTCCTCGTCCTGTCCTCAATCTTTAACATTCCCATTCGTATTACCTTTTCTATCTCCTGGGTTGCCTCATTAATGTTGCCTTAGGTTATGTCGTTTTGAATAATTTCCAATGTTGGAGCGATTCCCTGGAAGGCTGTTAGATTGGTTATTCTTTTGTATTTAGTCTTCACCTGTTGGCTCTTCGGTTCAAAGTGTTTCACTGTTACAGTCATCTTGATAGGTAGATGTTTTCTGATAGGGATCGTTGGTGAATCATCCATAACTTGGAGAGATTTCACAGTAACTTTATGGTTTACGAAGACAAGATCTATGATACTTTGTCCGTTGTGACAGATGTACGTTGGTTCCGTTGGCTTGTTTACTAGCACGAGTCCTTCAGATTCTAGGTATTCTTTCACCAGTTGTGTTTCCTGATTTGGTACGTCTATGCGACAGTTTAGATCACCTGCTACAATGAGAGGTTCATTCTTTCCTATAATGTTTACTGCTTCTTTTAGTGAGTCTATTATGATGTCTTCTTGGGTATCTGGCTGAAAGTATGCACATATCAATGATGTAAACGTGGTTTTGACCAGCAAAAGGTGCGGTGTTCTGTATATAGTTCTCATTGGAGTTAGTTCCGGTTTTACGAAGCAAGATATTCCTCCACTGGGTCGTCCTTTTGCCCCTTGCAGTGCCAGACTGTGTGTTGTGTAGTATCCTTGTATTGATAATGGATCTGTTAAGAACGTCTCTACTAGTATTACTCTGTCCGTGTCTATAATATTCACTGGCATTTAATTTAGGGCGCTTCTTAGGCCCTCTACGTTCCATAACATTAAGCTTATGGGGTCGTCTGATGCGTCACTTTGGCTATTATTGGAGTATCGCTCCTGCGTCCCTATTATATTTGGCAATGTCGTCAAACCTTCTACATTCCCTGTTAAGAGCTTAATTGTGTCACTCTCATTCTTTGCGCTATGCTCTACTTCTTTCCCATCTCCATTTCCGAAAAATATAACGTCTTACTATGATACCCTTTGGCCAAGCGTCGGATTTTTCTATCAGCTCTTTTTTGTCAAAAGGAATACCAATTTTGTATGCTTTGTTGAGCTCACTGATTCAAGTTGCTCACATTCTATTTGCCCTGTGATACCACATTGATTTATGTGGGCTATCAGGTCTTCCCTCTTCATCGAATGATGTACGTGCCCGACATACAGCCAGGCTCTTCGTTCTCCAGCTCGAAGACTATTTGGTTCCGGTTCCTTGGTTCCAGTAATTGTCTCGCTGTTCCCGCGTTTCCTTCGGTATGTGACTTTGGTAAGACGGTCTCTGTTCATCCTCTCTTGTGATAATGGTACCGTGTATTTCCTCCTCTCCCGTTGGAGCGAGAGTAGTAACGTATACTACCCCTTGGTCTTCATCTGTTTCTTGAGATAAGGATATTTTCTCGTTTCAATTTATGGGCTTCTTGAAAATTTGTGATTCTCCCTCATTTAAGGTATCTGTATTAATGTTATCCTTGATTCCCGATGCCATCTCTGGAGGCTTAGGAGTTTTAGTTTTGGTCATATTAGGGCGTGGAAGATGCCTCTTCATTTCCTGACAAATTGTATTTTTGATGTAATAATTAAGAGGGGAATTCCTCAAGGCAGTATTATTGGACCTTTATGTTTTCTCATATATATCAATGATATATGTAAAGAAGTGGAATCAGAGATAAGGCTTTTCGCAGATGATGTTATTCTGTACAGAGTAATAAATAAGTTACAAGATTGTGCGCAACTGCAAAATGACCTCGATAATGTTGTGAGATGGACAGTAGGCAATGGTATGATGATAAATGTGGATAAAAGTCAGGTTGTGAGTTTTACAAATAAAAAAGAACCTCTCAGTTTTAATTACTGCTTTGATGGGGTGGAAGTTCCCTGTGGGGATCATTGTAACTACCTAGGTATAAATATAAGGAAAGATCTTCATCTGGGTAATCACATAAATATGATTGTAAATAAAGGGTACAGATCTCTGCACTTGGTTATGAGAGTATTTAGGGGTTGTAGTAAGGATGTAAAGGAGAGAGCATATTTGTCTCTGGTTAGACCCCAACTAGAGTATGGTTCCAGTGTATGGGACCCTTACCATGATTTCTTGATTCAGGAACTGGAAACAATCCAAAGAAAATCAGCTCGATTTGTTCTGGGTGATTTCCGACAAGAGAGTAGCGTTACAAAAATGTTGCAAAGTTTGGGCTGGGAAGACTTGGGAGAAAGGAGACGAGCTGCTTGACTAAGTGGTATGTTCCGAGCTGTCAGTGGGGAGATGGCGTGGGAGGACATCAGTAGACGAATAAGTTTGGATGGTGTCTTTAAAAGTAGGAAATATCACAATGTGAAGATAAAGCTGGAATTCAAGAGGATAAATTGGGGAAAATATTCGTTTATAGGAAGGGGAGTTAGGGATTGGAATAACATACTGAGGGAGATGTTCAATAGATTTCCAATTTCTTTGCAATCATTTAAGAAAAGGCTAAGAAAACAACAGATAGGGAATCAGCCACCTGGGGGACTGCCCTAAATGCAGATCAGTAGTGATTGATTGATTGATTGATTGATTGATTGATTGATTGATTGATTGGTTGATTGATTGATTGATTGATTGATTGATTGATTGATTGATTGATTGATTGATTGATTGATTGATTGATTGATTGATTGATTGATTGATTGATTGTACTTACAAGTGAATTGTACTTTGCGAATAGACATTTAATGCCACGTGCGCAGTCGTAGTTAGCTTTAGACATTCGTGTATAATGCAGTGATTACAGTGATATTTCCATTTGAACTGTGATTTGCTAATTGACACTTTATCTCACAGGTGCTCTTGTTCCGTCGCTGCAGACATTTAATTTAATTACAGAACATTTAGGAATAATGCTAAGTTAAATTTATTCCATCGGACACTATACTTTCTGATGTGGTTACTAATAAACTGTACAGTCATTAGTGCAAATGAAAAGTGTTATTTTCCAGTTTCGTGGCAATACACCACGCAAGTGAAGAGATTCGAAAACTTTCCACATAAGTGCAACTTATTTTACCAAACTGACGTTCTGGTTTTAAGTCAGAGCTGACCCTATAATCAAATATTACGTTACGAATACGAAGTGCTGTGATTTACGTGAACAGTTAAATGTGGACACCCGCGTAACATAATCAGTGAGTGGTTACCCTGCGCCGAGACTTTCTAGAATCAACGTCGAACATTGCTGCTTAAAATGGATCGTGGTTCGATGGTTTGGTTGCTGAATGCCAGGGATCGCGTTTCCATGGGTCGACTGTGCCTATAAGGAATCGCGGTTCCATGGTCTGGTTGAGTCGCCGTTCAACAAGGAGAGAACTTCACTGTAACAAGCACAGTCGTAAGGTGGACCCAGCTCCAGGTAAGGATATCTTAAAACTCTCCGAAATAACGAGTCGTGGCTTATCATTAAATCATTGCCAGGTACAGTAAATGCTTCTTTCCCGATTTCAGGGAAAGAAGTGACGTTTTCAGGAAGGAGATGTGAAATTTAGCACTGAATCGGTGATATTTATTCTGAGAGCGAATGCTGTGCCAAATTGTGGATGTTCATTGGATGGAGTTACTGCTAGCAGTCCTTTGTAGAATCAAATTGATTCAAATTGATCTTGATCTCTAAATCGACTTTCTTGCAACGCTATAATTTGAATGTCAAGTTTTTAATTGCTTCACTTTTCCTATTTTTGGTAAGGTTCTCATGAATTACTTGCATTTAGCTCCGACACATTCCCGCATGATGTTCTTGGTCCCCTAGAATCCGATGACAGATAAAACGTGGGGTAGAAGTCTTGTTGGCTGTTTATCCCACCGTTGATGGTTACGGGTAGATAAACCTTAGTCGATCTAAAAACAGCTACAACTAAGATTTAGAGCACTAGAGGTTGCCTCAAGATGTATTCTGGCTGTTGTTTGGTACTCGGATCTGATATTTACGACCGAATGCCATTCATAACGTCTCCCCCTCTTTATCCGGGCTTGGGACCGGCGAACTACTGAATCAACCCTATAACTTTTGCAACGGGAGTTACTAATTTAATTTGTATTATGATTATTATTAATGTTGATAAATAATCATGATATAAGTTACTGTAGTCACGTCCTAGACAGTGAATCATGGGCAACGGCTGGGTGGCATAGAAAGCGGTCCTGAGTGTCGCGATACCAGTTGCTATGGAATGGGATTGGGCATATCGGACACATTCTGAGTCATGGCTCTCCTTCTGCTCAGGCGTATAGGACTATACAATCCATCGGTGGTCCATAAACTGTTAGAGAAGAGATCATCTTAGGGATCATGTGAAAGTACGGTAGCAAACTACTTCACGAAATTCTCACCTAGGACAATCAGACAGTTTAAAGCTTCGGGCCTATGGGAGCAACGGAGTCCCACTCCCATTTGACAGGCTCAATCAATCAATCAATCAATCAATCAATCAATCAATCAATCAATCAATCAATCAATCAATCAATCAATCAATCAATCAATCAATCAATCAATCAATCAATCAATCAATCCATCCATCCATCCATCCATCCATCCATCCATCCATCCATCCATCCATCCATCCATCCATCCATCCATCCATCCATCCATCCATCCATCCATCCATCAATCAATCAATACTGATCTGCCTTTAGGGCGGTCGCCCAGGTGGATGATTCCCTATCTGTTGTTTTCGTAAATATTTTTAAAATGATTTAAAAGAAAGTGGAAATTTATTGAACATCTCACTTGGTAAGTTATTCCAATTCCTAACTCCCCTTAATAAATGAAAATTTGCACCAATTTGTCCTCTTGAATTCCAACTTTATCTTCATATTGTGATCTTTCCTACTTTTAAAGACAGCATCAAAAGTGATGTCCTCCCACGCCATCTTCCCACTGACAGCTCGGAACATACCACTTAGTCAAGCAGCTCGTCTCTTCTCCCAAGTCTTCCCAGCCCAAACTTTGCAAAATTTTTGTAACGCTACACTTTTGTCGGAAATCACCCAGAACAAATCGAGCTGCTTTTCTTTGGATTTTCCTGTTCTTGAATCAAGTATTCCTGGTGAGGGTCCGATACATTAGAACCATACTCTAGTTGGGGTCTTAACAGAGACTTATGTGCGCTCTCCTTTACATCCTTACTACAACCCCTAAACACCCTCACAACCATGTGCAGAGATCTGTACCCTTTATTTACAATCCCATTTATGTGATTACCACAACGAAGATCTTTCCTTACATTAACACCTAAGTACTTAGAACGATCCCCAAAAGGAACTTTCATCAACGCACGAATTAAAACTGAGAGGACTTTCCTTATTTGTGAAACTCACCACTTGATTTTTAACCCGGTTTATCAACATACCATTGCATGCTGTCCATCTTACAACATTATCGAGTTCAAGTTACAGTTGCTCACAATCTTGTAAATCATTTTTTATTCTATACAGAATAACTTCATCAGCAAAAGGTCTTACTTCTGATTCCACTTCTTTAACCATATCATATATATATATGTCAGAAAGCATAAAGGTCCTATAATACTGCGTTGAGGAATTCAGCTCCTAATAATTAGAGGGTCAGATAAAGCTTCGCCTTCTCTAATCCTCTGAGATCTCTTTTCTAGAGATATAGCAGCTCATTCAGTCACGCTTTTGTCTTGTCCAATTGCACTCATGTTTGCAAGTAGTCTCCCATGATCCATCTTATCAAATGTTTTAGACAGGTCCATTGCGATACAGACAATTTGACCTCCTGAATCCAAGATATCTGCTATATCTTGCAGGAATCCTACGAATTGAGCTTCAGTGGAATAACCTTTCCTAAAACCGAATTGCCTTCTATCGAACCACTTATTAATTTCGCAATCATGTCTAATATAATCAGGAAGAATGCCTTCCCAAAGCTTACATACAATGCATGTCAAACTTACTGGCCTGTAATTTTCAGCTTTATGTCTATCACCCCTTCCTTTATACACAGGGGCTACAATAGCAACTCTCCATTCATCTGGTATAGCTCCTTCAACCAAACAATAATCAAATAAGTACATCAGATATGATACTATATCGGAAACCATTGTCTTCGTATATCCCCAAAAATCTTATCAATTCCAGCTGCTTTGCTAGTTCTCAACTTTTGTATCTTGTTTTAAGTGTCATTGTTATCAAATGTAAATTTTAACAGTTCTTTAGCATTAGTTTCCTCCTTTATCTGGACATTATCCTTTTAACCAACAATCTTTACATACTGCTGAATAAATTCTTCTGCCTTTTGAAGATCGTCACATACACACTCCCCTTGTTAATTAATTATTCCTGGAATGTCCTTCGTGGAACCTGCTTCTGCCTTAAAATACCTGTACATACCCTCCCATTTTTCACTAAAATGTGCATGACTGACAATTATGCTTGCCATCATGTTATCCTTAGCTGCCTTCTTTGCTAGATTCAATTTTCTAGTAAGTTCCTTCAATTTCTCCTTACTTCCACAGCCATTTCAAACTCTATTTCTTTCCAGTCTGCACCTCGATTTTAGTCTTTTTAAATCTCTATTATAATAAGGTGGGTTTTTATCACTCCTTGCTATCTTTAAAGGCATAAAGTTGTTTTCAAATTCCTCAACAATTGCTTAAACCCATCCCAGAGTCGGTTTACAACTTCATTTACCGTTTTCAACAGATAATAATTACTTTTTAAAAACTGGCCCATGCCTGCTTTATCAGCCATATGGTACTGCCTAATAGTCCTACTTTTATGACTTTCCTTTCTATCACTTTTATTTTCAGCTGTGACAGAAACAGCTTCGTGATTACTAATGCCATGTATTACTCATTTTTCTCTATAAAGCTCATCTGGTTTTATCAGCACCACATAAAGGGGATTTTTCCCTCTGGTTGGTTCCATCACTTTCTGACTCAGCTGTCCTTTCCATATTAGCTTATCTGCCATTTGTTGGTCATGTTTCCTGTTGTTCGCATTTCCTTCCCAATTGACATTTGGTAAATTCAGATCTCCTGCTACAATAGCATTCCTTTCCATGTCGTTTCCCACATAGCTGCTTATCTTATCAAATAATTCTGAATCAGTGTCAGCGCTACCATTTCCAGGTCTCTGCACTCCAAGGATATTAATTTGCTTATTATATTTATAAATGAGCCTTACCCCTAGAATTTCATGTGTGTCGTCTTTAAGTTTTTCGTAGCTTACAAATTCTTCTTTCACCAGAATGAATACTCCCCCTGCCACCATTTCTATCCTATATCTACGATACACACTCCAGTTCCGTGAGAACATTTCTGCATCCATTATATCATTTCTAAGCCATGATTCGATTCCTATTTCAATATTTGGTAAATACATATGTATTAAATTACTAAATTCCATTCCTTTCTCTACAATACTTCTACAGATCAACAATGACATTTTTATGTCATCCCTACTTGACTTCCAGATCTCTGTACCCTTATCATCGTTCCTTAGACCCCCTCGCTTCCCCGACAGTACCACCCTATTACACTTCGAAACAAATTACCTAACGTATACGTACCACTGCGGTTTAAGTGAAGGTTATCTGAGCGCATATCCCTACCTCTTACCCACCCATTAGTATCTAGAATTTTCACTGCCATTTTCCCACATACCCACTCCATAGTCTCATTTAAATCCCTAATCACCCTCAGTCAGCATCCCTCCTACACAGTATTCCACTAATAACAATCTCCGCGTCCTTAAGCTTCTCCCGTGCTGCATTTACCAGATCCCACACATCTCCAACTATGTTGGTACTTATATCGGCTTGCCTTACGTTGTTGGTACCAACGTGAAACACTACCACCTTCTCCTTCCCCTCCTCCTTCTCTTCTACTTTCCTCAACATATGCCTCAACCTAATTCCTGGATAACACTCTACCCTTGTTCCCTTTCCTCCACAGACTTTCCCCACATGTCTAACGATGGAATCCCCCATGACCAGAGCCTCAACCCTACCAACCTCATCTGATCTCCTCCCCTCCTGTTCAGCCCTATCTTTCCTCATAGCTACGAAGCTACTTCCTTCTCAAGTTTTCTACTTCCCACGATCCTGTTCCACCTGTCTTTTCCTATCCTCTATTTCACATTGCCGTTTCCTACCTTTCCCCTTCCTCCTACTACCACACATCTCAGCAACAATTCCCTGTTCCTCATCTTCCCTCCGTTGTTCTAACTGGAGTGACTCGTCCCAATTACTCACAGGCACCTGTCCTGAATTATGATCCCGATTAGAGCCCTTAGCCTATAATCTCCTTCCTCTTAGAACTTAAGATTACTTGTCTTCTGCCATTCACCCCTTTCCTTCCCCTCCCTCTTTTACGCCTTCTGTAACCTGTATATTGTTTGAGGGAGGCCTATCTTCCTTCCTGTCTTCGTTGAGAAACCTAATTATCTCCCTCAACAGCTCCAACTCCTCTCTCATACCCCTCAATGCCTCCCCACACCCACAGTTCCTACACTTGCACTCCTTAGCCATTCCTTACTGGGGAAAAATGAAAAGAAGACGAAAAATTCAGGAAGTAATGTGCAAACAAATGAACGGAAGGAAATCTTGTCTGGGATAGTACTCAAAAGTCACACGACAATAAGGTAATTAATATACTACTACACTACAATACTACTTAGTCGTACTCTATTGTTATCCTACAACACACTAACACGATAAAACTGCTGTTAATTACTGAATATCGAAAGGAATACAGAATAATTACACCATTCTAAACTACAGTTAAGCCTATCCTAATTACAATTAACTACAATTACAACAACATAATTTTTATAAGAAAGTTTCTACGGACACCTTTATTATACTACACAAATAATTGACAATAATGCAATAAGCACGCTAAATTGTAATAAGATATTACTCGTATACTACTGTATAGTACTGTACTGGTAGCGTATGTCACTACTAAGCATAAAAAGAAATGAAAATTGCAAGTGTGGAACGGCAAGGACTACTGTACTCAAAGATTACCAACAAAGCTAAATGCTTAGACAGATTATTGTTAGTACTAAGCTCTAATAGATACACACGAAAGTTACACACGAATATAGAAGGAAAGATACGGTGCTATCTAAATATAGCGTATCTACACTACAATTCTCAGCTGAATTGTGGATGTATGAATTTTTACTGCTGGGGGATTACTATTATTGTCCCAAACTACGCGGGACGGAGAACAAAAGTGTCCTTAAATTCTGAAAATAAGAGATTGCTCTACGCCGGGTATTTTAACTACAATATTACTGGGATATATAAATTTGATTATTAACTTTACTTGATGAATAAATGAAGGAGGAAAATACAAAGTATACAGGGAATTTAGACTACAATTTATCGAAATAAATGTATCAGCTAGTTTTGTACTTGTTTACACAACTAGCATGTGCATGTAGCAACAATCGTCAACAATAAAAAACTGTTAAGTTACCGTTATTTTCTAGTGAAATTGCCGTGTATTATCTTTAACTGCTTTTAAAATCTAAGTTTACAGGCGCATAGTGTTATTTAATTAATTATTACCTTTGTGATAATTTGAATTAAATCTATACCAAAGAGATCTATACGAAATACAGGAAACGTTGTGGCGGAAGTTACAATGAGTAACAACTCCTTATGATAATCTGCCTTTGTAAGTATTATACCAACGAACCCACAGATATTTAAAAAAAATACAGTTAATATTATTACCGAAAGTATTTCCTAAACCTAAATTCGGAACAAGTTACACCAACTAGAAAACTTAATCTACGAACACTAACTGAATTATTTGTTATAATATTCAAATAAATATCGCTACACCCAATATCTACTAACAAGCAATAACACCAATATATAAATAGCACAAAATGGATCACACACACAAAATTAAACAATTTCAATAGGTTTGAACTACATTATCACTACAATAATTCAAGAGCTCTCTCAACAGCCGACCGTTCACAAGCGCATCCAACAATGCATCCCATCAATGGAAAGACTTTTGCGAAAAGTAATGGAATTTGATGGTGAGGTGTTGATATCAATGTGGCTTATCGAAGAAAGAAGGTAGAACTGGCTGTGTGAGCAAGGGGGATGCTTCTCAATGTGTTAGGAATGACTGATCTTCGGTCACAGGGAGAAAAAGATGAAGAGACAGGAGATTATGCAGTGTACTTGCCGGGTGTTGAAAAGGAAAAGGCCGAGTGTGGGATAGGACTGTTCGTCAGGAAATCTATTGCATGCAACGTACTGTCTGTTAGGCTTAAAAATGAGCGAACGATATGGGTACATTTGTCAGGTGGAGGAATTAGGACGAGAATTGTCTCAGTTTTTTTATGAAGCATTGAATTACATTGTAGTCAGGGTCAACAGCAAGAATAGAATGGGCAATTTCTTTCCGAGAGCTGGAATTAGAAATGAAGTATTCAAAAGGGTGATTGGTAAGTGAGGAAAACATACGGAAGTAATAGAATTGGGAACCGTCTGCTGGACTTCTGTGCGAGTAAGGGAGTAGCATTTATGAATGCACTATTCAAGCATACGGCTATTCACCGCTACACATGGGATGGTAGGGGCACCAGATACATAATAGGTTATATCTTAACAGACTTTAAATTCAGGAAATATTTTAGTAAAATGCTGGTTTTTCGGGGATATCTCGATAATGTGGACCACTACCTGATCTGTAGTGAGCTATACTGTATATCCCTAGGCCTAGGATAAAGAAAGTCAAATCTGTCTGCAGGCCTATAAGTGTAGAAAATCTGCAGGACGAGAAAATTAGACAGAGCATGATGGATAGGATTAGCGAAAAGTTCCAAACAATTGACAGTAACCTGGTTCACGACGTAGAAAAAATGAATGGGTCGCATACAGGGATGCTTTAGTTGAAGTAGCAAGAAATTGCCTGGGATCAAACTGCGTGAAAAGATGGAAAAAAGCGAACTTCATGGTGGAATGATGAAGTGAGGACAGAGTGTAAACGTAAAGAAGGCGTATCATGAATGCCTGTAAACAAGGACTCATGCAGGCAGGGAATTGTACGCACAAGAAAGAAACATAGCGAAGGAATTATTTGTTGAATTAAAGAAGGCGTGGGATGATTTTGTAATAATCTAGAGAGTCTAGGTCAAGCAGCAGAGAAACCTATCTAGACAGTAGAAAAGCATGTAAGAAGGGGAGGGAAATGGAAATGCAGAGTGATTTCGATAAATCAGGTGAAATCATAATACATCCCAGGGAATCACAGGACAGGTGAAGAGAGTGTTTTAAAAATCTTCTAAACGTAAAAGGAATTCTCCCGGTGAAATCGTGAACACCCGAGCTCATAGGCAGTGATGTTTGTGAAATTGCGTTTCGAGGAAGTTGAAGGGTAAATGAAGTCCATTGTCGTAAAGCAGCAGGTATAGATGAAATTAGTGTTGACATGGCGAAATACAGTGGGAAGGCAGGGATGAAATGGCTACATCACGTAATAGGATTAGTATTGAATGGTAGTCGGGTACCTTCTCACTCTACAAAGCAGTTCTTGCACCTATCTACAAGCAAGGGAACAAGAATTGCTTCAACAGGTATCCAGGTACTTCCCCGGCCGGTATACCAGGAAAGGTATTCATTGGGATATTCACGGGAGGGTTCTAACGGGTTCTCAGAGCAATATCGGTGATAACCAATGTGATGTCAGACCACACAGGGCTGACAAGGATCTTTAAGATGGCGGCGTGTGTGCCGGTGTTCACAAGTGTTCTCCGTGCATTAATTATAGTTTTGTTGGTAAAAAGTGCCGTGACCTACGCGTAAAGTGCAACAGTGCATTCAGAGAAGTCTTGTGCTTATTTGAAGGAGATTCTTCTACTGGAAAAACTGTTGGTAAGTGAGAAATGTTCTCTTAAGTGTCTCACTTGGTGTGGCAGTGAAAGCCGCGTCGTAATGGGGAAGGCAGAGTTGTCAGACTTCCGATCGCTGGGCGGCCACTGTTGTGCCTAACTCTCGCGTTAAAAGGAGACATTGAATTGAAACCCGGACCTCAGCATTGTACAGTATGTTAAAGCAGTGGGCGTCGATCAACTATTTGTGAACTGTAAGAGTTGTTCGTCAAGTAGCCACAGGACATGTGCACAAATTTCTACATCAGAATACAGGAAATTAAAGAAAGGGGGAAAACGTGGACTTGCTGGCAATGCGAAATGCCGCCACTAACGACCTCTTTCTTTTCCAATACCAGTGACGTTACCAGTGACTCTGTAAATAGCTACAACTGTAAATATGTAAATAATAATCTAACTCTCTTTGCGTTTAACGCACGCAGCATTTTACGTCCAGGTAGAAACGAATATATTCTCGTGTGACACATGGCTATCAAACACAATTAATGACTCAGAAGTGCTACCAGATTCTCTTGTCTTGCTCCGTAAGGACCGGAGCCTAACCACAGGAGGCGGAGTACTTACTGCTGCAAAACCGGAGTGCAATCCAACTAGACGCCCCGAGCTGGAGACGACAGCTGAAGCCGTGTGGGTGGAAATTATGTGCGGTAATAATAAATTCCTTATCGGATCAGTGTATCGTACATCGAAGTCCTCGCAAAAGATGAACGGTGCATTGCTCTCCTCTCTGGAGCGTGTGCAACAAGTGCATAATAATTACGACGCAATTTATATTGCCGGTGACTTCAATCTCGAAATTACTTGGTCTAGAAATGCCGCCCCAGTACCAAACGATCCTCTGGCTAATAGTGTTCTCTCCACCTTCTAAGACATGTTCCCCATTTGTTAGTGTTCGAAGCGACTCGTATTACTCAAAATTCCCGTTCCACACTAGACCAGTTCCTTACTAACTCTTCATCATCCGACCAGTCCCTGGACGTAATACCTGGATTTTGTGATCACCAAGCTATAATTACAACTTCGATCTACAGAAAATCCTCCCCAAAACTCCACTCCAGAACAACATATAATTTTTACGCACGAACTGGAACGATCTTTCCTCTCTTCTATCAAAAAATTTTCCTGTTCCCCTCGCGTCGTTCACCGGCAATATAAATGTCATCAAGATCTGGGAAAACTGGAAAAAAGAATTTTTTTGAATTTGTCGATCAATTTGTGCCAAACGTTTCGATCTCTAATAAGCGAAAAACGCCATGGATCACTAAATAGATAACATCGGGTATTCGAAAGAGAAATTGTTTAAGTAGTGTAATTGGATGGTTCGGGCGCCGCCTCCTCCTCCGGGCTCCCAGGGGCCCATCCGCCTCCCGCGGGAAATTTGAATTTTGGCGGAAAATTTGAATTTTGGCAGGAAATTTGAATTTTGGCGCGAGATTTGAATTTGTAAACAAAGCCACGTGCATTTTGACAGCTGTCTTCGACAACAACGCATCGCAAGCCTCACTGCTGCTATCTTGACGGGTCTAAACCTCAGTGGTACCAACTTAACCTAACTAGCGCGAGATTTGAATTGGTAAACAAAGCCACGTGTTTTTGACAACCACGTGCTTTTTGACAGTCAACAACGCATCGCTAACCTCAGTACTGCCATGTTGACGGGCCTAAACCTCAGTAGTACCAACTTAACCTAACTAGCGCGAGATTTGAATTTGTAAACAAATCCACGCGCTTTTTGACAGCCACGTGCTTTTTGATAGACAACAACGCATCGCTAACCTCAGTGCAGCCATCATGACGGGCCTAAACCTTAGTGGTACCAACTTAACATCACTAGCGCGAGATTTGAATTTGTAAACAAATCCACGTGCTTTTTGACAGCTGGCATCCGCCATCTTTAAAGTACAGAGCAGCGTGCTCCCTCATTATCGTAGTAGCTGCAAATTCGTCACCTGTCATCCGCAGTGCTGCCATCTTAACGGGCCTAAACCTCAGTGCTACCGAGTTAACCGCACTAGCGCGAGATAAACAAATCCACGTGCTTTTTTGACACCTGTCATCCACCATCCTTAATCTATAGAGCACAGTGGTGCCCTTTTTAGCTACTTACCTTTGAAATGTGGTGCCGGGTAATTTGAAAAATGCTTTCTGACAGAAGCCATCTTTGAGCACCGTGCTGCCCTCTTTAGCTAGATAACTTTGAATTACACGTGACAGCACCCATCTTTAATCAAGAGAGCACCTTGCTGCCCTCTTTGTGGCGGTGGCAAATTCTACGTGCTCTTGTTTGGAAACAAACTCACGTGCTTTTTTCTGACAGCTGTCATCCGCCATCTTGCATCACAAACCTCAGTGCTGCACTCTTTAGCTAGATACCTTTGAAATGTGATGGCGGCAATTTGAAAAATTCTATGTGCTCTTGTTTAGTAAACCAAGCCACGTGCTTTTTGACAGCTGTCATCCACCATCTTTAATCAATAGAGCACTCTGCTGCTATCATGCGGGCAATTTCGTCAGCTGTCATCCGCCATCTTTAATCCACAGAGCACCATACTGCCCTCTTTATGACATGTAGTAGCGGGCAATTTGAAAAGTTCTGTTAGCTGTCATCCTCCATCTTTAATCAAGAGAGCACCGTGCTGCCATCTTTAGCTAGATACCTTTGAAATGTGGTGGCGGCAACTTGAAAAATTCTATGTGCTCTTGTGTAGTAAACAAAGCCAGGTGCTTTTTTGACAGCTGTCATCCACCATCTTTAATCAATAGAGCACTGTAGTGCTATCATGCGGGCAATTTCGTCAGCTGTCATCCGCCATCTCTAATCCACAGAGCACCGTGCTGCCCTCTTTATGACATGTAGTAGCGGGCAATTTGAAAAGTTCTGTTAGCTGTCATCCGTCATCTTTAATCAAGAGAGTACCGTGCTGCCATTTTAGCTAGATACCTTTGAAATGTGGTGGCTTTCAAATGGGCTAAAGGGCTAATGGGCTAAAGGGCTAATGGGCTAAAGGGCTAAAGGGCTAGGGTGCCTCTCCTCTCTTTATCCGGGCTTAAGACCGGCTCTACAACTAGAGGCGGAGTTAACACCCTAAGGAAGGAAGAATGTTGGGAAATAATCTATACGAATATAGCTACTCGATCAACTATATACTACAGATGGATGACTTAGGTGAGGGTAAGCGCTTACTTAATAATACCTACACAACGTAATTCATGCTCTATTTCAAAAATATCTTCTTTGTACTGTGTGTAACCAGCATCATGATAGGCTCTTAGCAGTTGTAAGCGTTTTACGAGTATGTTGGGGTCGTTACAGTACCTTATATCTACATAGGGTATCAGAGGCTTGTTGTGAACTTTGAGTCTATATGCAGACAGTTGATGTGTAGGGACTTGTTTTGATGTAATACGTGCTTCAGCAGTAGCGTTTCTAGGTACAAACTTAACTTGTTTCGATAGCGATGAAGCGTTGAAATTTCCTTCTTCTTTAACTTGCATCTCTTCTTGAGATGTTTGCACTGCGACAGAACGTGTAGTAGGTTTAGGAAATGAAGTAAAATCATCAAGCTGTAATGGCAATGAAACATTAAGATTTTCTTCTTCTTCTTCTTCTTCTTCTACTTTCCCTTTACTACTGTTTTGATCAACATCATTATCCTTATTATCATAATCATGATCCTGCCTCTCTTTATCTTGAAGTTTGTGCTTAGTAACAGAACTCGCAGCAGGTCTAGACAACAAGGGAGAATTAAAAATCTCCCGCGGAGGTGTACTTTTTAAACATAAATCAGTGTTCCCTTGAATATGGTTGAGCTCTTTGTATTTTGTTCCCGATGAAGCTACATTACACGCGGCTTCATGAAGTTGAGCGTTGTATGCGTTCTTTAACTCTCTTCTACAATGTTTGCATTGAAAAATTGACCTACATGATATCTCATGACGTCTCCTGTGATAGCTTCGGGAAAATGCTTTTCCACACTCTTCGCAAATATACCTAGAAGTAGGTTTTCCATGACGGTCTTTTATCTTCTGCTAACAGATTCTTCTTTGAATCTACTTAACATTTGTTACTCTCTACTTCGATGATGCGAACAGCTTAGCGATTAACACTTAACTAACAAAAAAGCGTATAACCAAGGTAGCAACAGTAAGGTTTAAGCCCATCAAGAGGGCAAGAGTGAGGTTAGCGACGTTTTGTTGTTGGATTTTAAATTCCGCACTATAACGTGGATAAGGTGGCAGCCTTGAGGTTTACCGCCGTCAAGATGGCAGCAGTGAGGTTAGCGACGCTCTATTGTCCTTCAATGTGAGGTTAGGGTCCGTCAAGAAGACAGCTGTCAAAAAAGCACGTGGCTTGGTTTACTAAACACGAGCACGTGGCTGTGACGTCATGGTCACGTAGTATGCTGCTTCAGCATGCAAAGTTCAATGTGTACACCTACGTAGTTAACACTCTGCTATGTTCACAAGATTTTTACACGTAACTATTCTTTATGCTTTAAGTTCGTGCACATATGTTATGTTAAGATAGCAGCACAAGTACAAGCGATGATCGCACGCTCGCGTAGACGTTGTTTAGTACGATAGTTGGTGTATGCATTATCAAAAGGTGATATGTACACGCTTTTAAACCTTGCTATTCTTACTGCTACTATGTTCGCAAGATTTTCAAACATCGCTATTCTTTGTGCTTTAAGTTCGTTCGCTTAGGTCATGCTAAAGTAGCAGAGCAAACACATGCGAACGTTGTACATTCTAGCGGGATGTGTTTAGTACGATAGTTGATGCATGCAAAATCGATAGGTGTTGTGTACACACTTTGAAACTTAACAATTCTTCATGCTTTAAATGGGTGCACATAGGTTATGCTAAGGTAGCAGTACACTCTAGCGGGAGAAGTTTTGTACTCTAGTTGATGCGTGTATAATCGATAGGCTATGCGTACACGCTTTTAAAACATTACTATTCTTACTGCTGCTGCTATGTTCACAAGATTTTTTACATCACTATTCTTTATGCTTTACGTTCATGTGTATAATTTATACTAAGTTAGCAGCATACTTATAAGGTTGTCGCACACTCTAGTGGAAGAAGTTTAATACGAAAGTCGATGCATGCAAAATCGATAGGTGATGTGTACACGCTTTGAATTTGGGTATTCTTTGTGCTTTAACTTCGTGCACATAGGTTATGTTAAGATTGCAGCACACACAAGCGATTATCGCACGCTGTTGTGGAAGAAGTTTAGTACGATAGTCGATGCATACATCATCGATAGGTGATGTGTTCACGCTTTGGAACATAGCTCTTCCTTGTGCTTTAAGTTCGTGCACATGGGTTAGGGATACACAAAAGCGATTGCTACATGCTCTAGCGGAAGAAGCCTAGTACGATAGTCGACGCATGCATCATCGATACGTAATTCTTTATTCTTTAAATTCACGCACATAGGTAGCAGCACACAATTGCGATCGTTGTACACTCTAGCGGGAGAAGTTTGGTACGATAGTCGATGTATGCAAAATCGATAGGTGATGTGTACGCGCTTTGTAATATAGCTATTCTTTGTGCTTTAGCTTTACACACATACGTTAGCAATACACATATGCGATCGTTGTACACTCTGTCGGTAAGAATAGTCGATGCATGCAAAATAAATAGGTGATGTGTACACGCTGTTAAACATCGTCATTTGTTGTGCTTTAATTTCGCGCGTATAGATTATGCTAAGATTGCAGTGCAAACTAGCGGAAGAAGTTAAGGGTGATGTGTACACGCCTTGAAACATGGCTATTCTTTGCACTTTAAATTTATGGGTATAGGTTATGCCAAGATAGCAGCACAATCTAGCGGAAGAAGTTTAGTACGAGATTCGATGCATGCATAATCAATAAGTAGTGTGTACACGATTTGAAACATGGCTATTCTTCGCACATTAAGTTCATGCGTATAAGTTATGCTAAGATAGCAGCAGAATCTAGCGGATGAAGTTTAGTGCGATATTTGATGCATTTGAAATCGATAGGTAATGTGTACACGCTCTGAAACATGGCTATTCTTTGTACTGTAAGTTGATACGTATAGGTTATGCTAAGGTAGCAGCACGATCTAGCGGAAGAAGCTTAGTACGAGGGTCGATGCATGTAAAATCGATAGGTGATATGTACACGCTTTGAAACATGGCTATTCATACTGCTGCTCTGTTCCCAAGATTTTTAAACATAGCTAATCCTAATGCTGCTCTTAACGACGTAGAGCTAAGGATTGATTACGTGACCGTGACGTCACAGCCACGTGCTCGTGTTTAGTAAACCAAGCCACGTGCTTTTTTTGACACCTGTCTTCTTGACGGACCCTAACCTCACATTGAAGGACAATACAACGTCGCTAACCTCACTCTTGCCATCTTGATGGGTTTAACCTTACTGTTGCTACCTTGGTTATACGCTTTTTTGTTAGTTTACTGTTAATCGCTAAGCTGTTCGCATCATCGAAGTAGAGAGTAACAAATGTTAAGTAGATTCAAAGAAGAATCTGTTAGCAGAAGATAAACGTCCGTCATGGAAAAACCTATTTCTAGGTATATTTGCGAAGAGTGTGGAAAAGCATTTTCCCCAAGCTATCACAGGAGACGTCATGAGATATCATGTAGGACAATTTTCCAATGCAAACATTGTAGAAGAGAGTTAAAGAACGCATACAACGCTCAACTTCATGAAGCCGCGTGTAATGTAGCTTCATCGGGAACAAAATACAAAGAGCTCAACCATATTCAAGGGAACACTGATTTATGTTTAAAAAGTACACCTCTGCGAGAGATTTTTAATTCTCCCTTGTTGTCTAGACCTGCTGCGAGTTCTGTTACTAAGGACAAACTTCAAGATAAAGAGAGGCAAGATCATGATTATGATAATAAGGATAATGATGTTGATCAAAACAGTAGTAAAGGGAAAGTAGAAGAAGAAGAAGAAGAAGAAAATCTTAATGTTTCATTACCATTACAGCTTGATGATTTTACTTCATTTCCTAAACCTACTACACGTTCTGTCGCAGTGCAAACATCTCAAGAAGAGATGCAAGGTAAAGAAGAAGGAAATTTCAACGCTTAATCGCTATCGAAACAAGTCAAGATTGTACCTAGAAACGCTACTGCTGAAGCACGTATTACATCAAAACAAGTCCCTACACATCAACTGTCTGCATATAGACTCAAAGTTCACAACAAGCCTCTGTTATCCTATGTAGATATAAGATACTGTAAAGACCCCAATCTACTCGTAAAAAAAGCTTACAACTGCTAAGAGCCTATCATGATGCTGGTTACACACAGTACAAAGAAGATATTTTTGAAATAGAGCATGAATTACGTTGTGTAGGTATTATTAAGTAAGCGCTTACCCTCACCTAAGTCATCCATCTGTAGTATATAGTCGATCGTATAGATTATTTCCCAACATTCTTCCTTCCTTAGGGTGTTAACTCGACCTCCAGTTGTAGAGCCGGTCTCAAGCCCGGATATAGAGAGGAGAGGCACCCTAGCCCTTTAGCCCTTTAGCCCTTTAGCCCATTAACACTTTAGCCCTTTTGTCCTTTTGCCCATTAGCCCTTTAGCCTTTTAGCCCTACAAGGAATGTGCGGCAACCTAATCTTCTTAGAAAAAAGGTATTCCCTGACATGTTCTAAACACATGTTGTATCGTGTACAGTGTTCTATTTTAGTCTTGATCACTTATTTAGTGTTCTAAGCACTTCAGTCAATGTTCCGATCACATGATAAAGTTAACGGCATAGAGTGCAGTGTTCGATTCTAGTCTTGTTATGTTTCTTCAGTGATTTACAAGTCTAAACATGCATAATGACGTCATCACTGCAGCACGTGCTTACTCTAGCTATCCCGATGCAGGTTTAAACTTGTTCGATAGAGCTATGCCTTGACATAAGAGGAGGCCTTAACAGCTTATGTATAGCTTCTATTGTTTAATGAGAGCTGCTGTTAAGAGAAAAGCACATAGAATTTTTCAAATTACCCGCCAGCACATTTCAAAGGTATGAGGTTTATTGATGTAAAGATACCTGCACGATGCAAAGCTAGCTTTCTTCATCAGAGCAACCACCATCTTGTGCGAGCACCTCTAGACCGTATCATAAGGAGCTGTGTAGAGTCACCGTCTTGTCGCTGCCACCTTGCGCAAGCACCCCTAGGGCGTCTCATAAGAGCAGCAGCCATCTTGTGCAAGCGCTCCTAAGCTGTCTCATAAGAAGCTATGTATAGCCGCCATCTTGTAGAATTAGATAGCTGCCAATGCCAAAGGGCCTAAGTAGGGATCGAACCGTCGATCTCTTCATTACACTATGTTTTTCTTATGCTATCATGTTCCTGATACTGTAAACCTACAGTAGGTATCAGGTATATTAAATTTTATCCGTTTTGCTCTACGATGCACCGTTTTCGAGATATTTAACATTTTGCATTTAAGCCCCAAATTTAATGAATCGAACTTGCACGGCACGTTATACTCTCTACCATAGCTAGACCTGATCATGTTACGAAGACTTGCTTCAATACAAGCTAAAACAGAGCGAATGCCAAAGAGCCTAAGTAGGAACCGCACCATTGATCTCATCATTAGACTATGTGTTTCTCATGCTATCATGTTCCTCGTACTGCGAACCGGGGTACTGGGCAGAAAAATTTTGTCCGTTTTGCTCTACGATACACCGTTTTCGAGATATTTAACATTTTGCATTTAAGCCCCAAATTTAATGAATCGAACTAGCATGACACGTTAGCCTATAAGCTAGTTTTCTTCATAAGGGCAGCAGCCATCTTGCGCAAGCACCCTTAAGGCTTCTCATAAGGAGTCGTGTATAGCCACCATCTTGCGTCCGCCATCTTGCGCAAGCATCCTTAGGGCGTCTCTAGCCATCTTGTGCAAGGACCCTTAAGCCGCCTCATAAGAGCAACCACCATCTTGCGCAAGCATCTCTAGGGAGTCTCATAAGGAGCCTTGTATAAACGCTATCTTGCGCGAGAGTAGTGTAAATAGGGTGGTTCTGCGGCCTCCTCCTCCTCCCGCGGCGCGGGAAATTTGAATTCTGGCGGGAAATTTGAATTTTTGGCGGGAGATTTGAATTTTGGCGCGAGGTTTGAATTTGTAAACAAAGCCACGTGCTTTTTGACAGCTGTCATCGACAACAACGCATCGCTAACCTCACTGCTGCCATCTTGACGGGCCTAAACCTCAGTAGTGCCAACTTAACCTAACTAGCATGAGGTAAACAAAGCCACGTGTTTTTCCACAGCCACGTGCTTTTTGACAGACAACAACGCATCGCTAACCTCAGTACTGCCATCTTGACGGGCCTAAACCTTAGTGGTACCAACTTAACCTCACTAGCGTGTGGTAAACAAAGCCACGTGCTTTTTGACAGCCACGTGCTTTTTTGACAGCGGTCATCCGCCATCTTTAAACTACAGAGCACTGTGCTGCCCTCATTAGATGTAAAATTCGTCACTTGTCATCGGCAGTGCTGCCATCTTGGCAGGCCTAAACCTTAGTGCTACCAACTTAACCTCACTAGCGTAAGATAAACAAATCCACGTGCTTTTTTGACCGCTGTCGTCCGCCATATTTAAACCTCAGTGCTGCCCTCTTTATCGCAGTAGCTGTAAATTCGTCACCTGTCATCTGCAGTGCTGCCATCTTAACGGGCCTAAACCTTAGTGCTACCAACTTAACCTTACTAGCGCGAGATTTGAATCAGTAAACAAATCCACGTGCTTTTTTGACAGCTGTCATCCGCCATCTTTAATCTATAGAGCACAGTGGTGCTCTCTTTAGCTATTTACCTTTGAAATGTGGTGGCGGATAATTTGAAAAATGCTTCCTGACAGCAGCCATCTTTAATCCAGAGAGCACCGTGCTGCCCTCCTTAGCTAGATACCTGTGGTGGCAGGCAATTCCACATGACGGCAGCCATCTATAATCAAGAGGGCACCGTGCTGCCCTCTATGTGGTGGCGGCAAATTGAAAATTCTACATGCTCTGGTTTGGAAACAAACTCACGTGCTTTTTTGACAGCCGTCATCCGCCATCTTTAATCAACAGAGCACAGTGCTGCCCTCTTTAGCTAGATACCTTTGAAATGTGGTGGCGGCAAATTCCACGTGCTCTTGTTTGGAAACAAAGCCATGAGCTTTTTTGACAGCTCACATCCGCCATCTTTAATCTAAAGAGCACAGTGCTGCCCTCTTTAGCTACTTACCTTTGAAATGTGGTACGTCACAGCTGTCATCCGCAGTGCTGCCATCTTAACGGGCCTAAACCTTAGTGCTACCAACTTAACCTTACTAGCACGAGATTTGAATCGGAAAACAAATCCACGTGCTTTCATGACAGCTGTTATCCACCATCTTTAATCCATAGAGCACTGTGGTGCCCTCTTTAGCTATTTACCTTTGAAAAGTTGTGGCGAATAATTTGAAAAATGCTTTTTGATAGCAGCCATCTTTAATCCAGAGAGCACCGTGCTGCCCTATTTAGCTAGATACCTGTGGTGGCAGGCAATTCCACGTGACAGCAGCCATCTTTAATCAAGAGGGCACCGTGCTGCCCTCTTTGTGGCGGTGGCAAATTCCACGTGCTTTACAAACTCACGTGCTTTTTTCTGACAGCTGTCATCCGCCATCTTGCATCACAAACCTCAGTGCTGCGCTCTTTAGCTAGTTACCTTTGAAATGTGGTGGCGGCAATTTGAAAAATTCTATGTGCTCTTGTTTAGTAAACAAAGCCACGTGCTTTTTTGACAGGTGTCATCCACCATCCTTAATCAATAGAGCACTGTACTGCTATCATGCGGGCAATTTCGTCAGCTGTCGTCCGCCATCTTTAATCCACAGAGCGCCGTGCTGCTCTCTGTAGTAGCGGGCAATTTTAAAGTTCTGTTAGCTGTCATCCGCCATCTTTAATCAAGAGAGCACCGTGCTGCCATCTTTAGCTAGATACCTTTGAAATGTGGTGGCGGCAAATTGAAAAATTTCGTCGTGCTCTTGTTTAGTAAACAAACTCACGCGCTTTTTGTCAGCTGTCATCCGCCATCTTTAATCTATAAAGCTCAGTGCTACACTCTTTAGTTGAAATATGGTGGTGGATAATTTAAAAAGAAAAATTCTACATCATCCATCTCTGGAAGCTAATTGCACAAGATGGTGGCTATAGATGACTCCTTAAAGGTGCTTATGCAAGATGGCCGCTATACATAGGTTCTTATGAGATGCCCTTGGGCTGCTTGCGCAAGATGGCGGTTATACAAGGCTCCTTATGAGACGCCCTAGAGATGCTTGTGCAAGATGGCGGTTGCTCTTATGAGGCGGCTTAAGGGTCCTTGCACAAGATGGCTAGAGAAGCCCTAAGGATGCTTGCGCAAGATGGCGGACACAAGATGGCAGCTAGACACGACTCCTTATGAGACGCCTTAAGGGTGCTTGCGCAAGATGGCTGCTGCTCTTAGCTTAGAGGCTAACGTGTCGTGCTAGTTCGATTCATTAAATTTGGGGCTGAAATGCATAATGTTAAATATCTCGAAAACGGTGCATCGTAGAGCAAAACGGACAAACTTTTTCTACCCAATACCTCGGTTCGCAATATAGGGAACAAGTAAAACATAGTCTAATGATGAGATCAACGGTTCTGTTCTAACTTAGGCCCTTTGGCATTGGCTCCGTTTCAGCTTGTAATGAAGCAAGTCTTCGTAACATGATCAGGTCTAGCTATGGTAGAGAGTATAACGTACCGTGCAGGTTCGATTCATTACATTTGGGGCTTAAATGCAAAATGTTAAATATCTCGAAAACGGACAAATTTTTCCACCTGATACCTAGGTTTGCAGTATCAGGAACATGATAGCATAAGAAAAACATAGTCTAATGATGAGATCGACGGTTCGATTCCTACTTAGGCCCTTTGGCATTGGCAGCTATCTATTTCTACAAGATGGCGGCTATACATAGCTTCTTATGAGACAGCTTAAGAGCGCTTGCACAAGATGGCTGCTGCTCTTATGAGACTCCCTAGGGGTGCTTGCGAGAGGTAGCAGCGACAAGACGATGACTATACACAGCTGCTTATGATACGGCCTAGAGGTGCTTTCACAAGATGGTGGCTGCTCTGATGAAGAAAGCTAGCTTTGCATTGTGCAGGTATTTTTACAGCACTAAACCTCATACCTTTGAAATGTGGTGGCGGGTAATTTGAAAAATTCGACGTGCTTTTTCATAAGCTGTTAAGGCCTCCTCTTATGTCAAGGCATAGCTCTATCGAACAAGTTTAAACCTTCATCGGAATAGCTAGAGTAAGCGCGTGCTGCAGTGATGACGTCATTAAGCATATTTAGACTTGCAAATCACAGAAGAAACGTAACAAGGGTGGAATCGAAAAGTGCACTCTATGCCGTTAACTTTATCATGTGATCGGAACATTGATTGAACTGTTTAGAACACTAAATAAGTAGAACCGGACACTGTACTCGATACAACATGTGTTTAGAACATGTCAGGGGGTATCTTTGTTCTAAGAAGATTAGTTTACCGCACATTCCTTGTAGGGCTAAGGGGCTAATGGGCTAAAGGGCTAATGGGCAAAAGGGCTAAAGGGCTAATGGGCTAAAGGGCTAAAGGGCTAAAGGGCTAAAGGAGCAACAACCTCATTGATCGCTATCAGCAAGAACGCTTGTACTTTGTTAAGTGTAGAAAATTAATCTTTATTTGTAAATGGTTTCATGTTCAGAACAAGGAATGGAACCTAGGGGTTACGTCTTACCTAATAAAATCCCCGAGGTGCGATGAGTTACGTTTTTCGAACTAGTGTTTGGAACACTGAACTTTTCAAGATGATAGCAGAGAGTTTAGCAATGTTCTGTTGTTGGATTATAAATTCCGCGCTACAACATGCATATGGTGGCAGCCCTTGAGGTTTACTGCCGTAAAGATGACAAGAGTGAGGGTAACAATGTTCCGTTGTTGGATTTTAAATTCTGCGCTATAACATGCATAAGGTGGCAGCCTTGAGGTTTACCGCCGTAAAGATGGCAGCAGTGAGGTTAGCGATGCTCTATTGTCCTTCAAAGTGAGGTTAGGGTTCGTCAAGAAGACAGCTGTCAAAAAAGCACGTGGTTATGTTTACCAAACAAGAGCACGTGGTCGTGACGTCACGGTCACGTAATCAATCCTTAGCTCGACGTCGTTAAGAGCAGCATTAGGATTAGCTATGCTCAAACGTCTTGGGGATAGAGCAGCAGTATGAATTGCTATGTTTCAAAGTGTGTACACATCACCTATCGATTTTACATGCATCGACCATCGAACTAAACTTCTTCCGCTAGATCGTGCTGCTATCTTAGCATAACTTATACACATAAAATTAAAGTACAATGAATAGCCATGTTTCAAAGCGTGTACACATTAGCTATCGATTTTGCACGCATCGACTCTCGTACTAAACTTCTTCCGCTAGATTGTGCTGCTATCTTAGCATAACCTATACGCGTGACCTTAAAGTACAATGAATAGCCATGTTTCAAAGCGTGTACACATTACCTATCGACTTGGCATGCAACAAATATCGTACTAAACTTCTTCCGCTGGGTTGTGCTGCTATCTTAGCATAACTTATACACATGAACTTAAAGTAAAAAGAATAGCCATGTTTCGAAGCGTGTACACATTACTTATTGATTTTGCATGCATCGAATCTCGTACTGAACTTCTTCCGCTAGATTGTGCTGCTATCTTAGCATAACTTATACACTTGAACTTAAAGTACAATGAATAGCCATGTTTCAAAGCGTGTACACATTACTTATTGATTTTGCATTCATCGAATCTCGTACTGAACTTCTTCCGCAAGATTGTGCTGGTATCATAGCATAACTTATACACATGAACTTAAAAGTACAAAGAATAGCCATGTTTCAAAGCGTGTACACATTACCTATTGATTTTGCATGCATTCACTCTCGTACTAAACTCCTTCCGCTAGATTGTGCTGCTATCTTAGCATAACCTATACGCATGACCTTAAAGTACAATGAATAGCCATGTTTCAAAGCGTGTACACATTACCTATCGACTTTGCATGCAACAAATATCGTACTAAACTTCTTCCGCTAGGTTGTGCTGCTATCTTAGCATAACTTATACACATGAACTTAAAGTACAAAGAATAGCCATGTTTCAAAGCGTGTACACATTACTTATTGATTTTGCATTCATCGAAACTCGTACTGAACTTCTTCCGCAAGATTGTGCTGGTATCTTAGCATAACTTATACACATGAACTTAAAAGTACAAAGAATAGCCATGTTTCAAAGTGTGTACACGTTACCTATCGATTTTGCATGCATTGACTCTCGTACTAAACTCCTACCGCTAGATTGTGCTGCTATCTTAACATAACCTATACGCATGACCTTAAAGTACAATGAATAGCCATGTTTCAAAGCGTGTACACATTACCTATCGACTTTTGCATGCAACAAATATCGTACTAAACTTCTTAAGCTAGGTTGTGCTGCTATCTTAGCATAACATATACACATGAACTTAAAGTACAAAGAATAGCCATGTTTCAAAGCGTGTACACATTACTTATTGAATTTGCATGCATCAAATATCGTACTAAATTTCTACCGCTAGTTTGTGCTGCTATCTTAGCATAACCTATACCCATGAACTTAAAGTACAATGAATAGTCATGTTTCAAAGCGTGTACACATCAACTATCGATTTTACATGTCTCGTACTAAACTTCTTCCGCTAGATTGTGCTGCTATCTTAGCATAAGCTATACGTATTAACTTACAGTACAAAGAATAGTCATGTTTCAAAGCGTGTACACATTACCTATCGATTTTTCAAGCATCGACTCTCGTACTAAACTTCTTACGCTAGACTGTGCTGCTATCTTAGCATAACCTATACGCATGAACTTAAAGTACGAAGAATAACCATGTTTTAAAGCGTGTACACGTCACCTATCGATTTTGCATCCATCAAATATCGTACTAAACTTCTTGCGCTAGATTGTGCTGCTATCTTAGCATAACCTGTACGCATGAACTTAAAGTACAAGGAATAGCCTTGTTTCAAAGCGTGTACACATTACTTAATGATTTTGCATGAAACGACTACCATACTAAACTTTTTCCACTAGATTGTGCTAAAATCGTGTAAGTGTGATGCTATCTTAGCATAACCTATCGATTTTACATGCATCGACTCTCGTACTAGACTTCTTCCGCTAGAGCATGTAGCAATCGCTTTTGTGTATCCCTAACACATGTGCATGAACTTAAAGCATAAAGAAGAGCTATGTTCTAAAGCGTGTACACATCACCTATCGATAATGTATGTATCGAATATCGTACTAAAATTCTCCTGCCAGAGCGTACGACTATCGCTTGTGTGTGCACGAACTTGAAGCATAAAGAATAGCAATGGATAGAAATCTTGTAAACAAAGCAGCAGCATTAAGTATAGCCATGTTTAAATGCGTGTACACATCATTTATCCATGATGCACGCAGTACTAAACTTATTCCACTAGAATGTACAAAGTTCGCATGTGTTTGTGCTGCTATCGTAGCATAGCCTATGTGCATGAACTTAAAGCATAAAGAATAGTTATGTGTAAAAAATCTTGTAAACATAGCAGAATGTTTACTACGTAGGTGTAGACATTGATCTTTGCATGCTAAGGCAGCATACTACGTGACCGTGACGTCACGACCACGTGCTCTTGTTTGGTAAACATAACCACGTGCTTTTTTGACAGCTGTCTTCTTGACGAACCCTAACCTCACTTTGAAGGACAATAGAGCGTCGCTAACCTCACTGCTGTCATCTTTACGGCAGTAAACCTTAAGGGCTGCCACCTTATGCATGTTGTAGCGCGGAATTTATAATCCAACAACAGAACATTGCTAAACTCTCTGCTATCATCTTGATAAGTTCAGTGTTCCAAACACTAGTTCGAAAAACGTAACTCATCGCACCTCGCGGATTTTATTAGGTAAGACGTAACCCCTAGGTTCCATTCCTTGTTCTGAACATGAAACCATTCACAAATAAAGATTAATTTTCTACACTTAACAAAGTACAAGCGTTCTTGCTGATAGCGATCGATGAGGTTGTTGATCCTTTAGCCCTTTAGCCCTTTAGCCCTTTAGCCCATTAGCCCTTTAGCCCTTTTGCCCATTAGACCTTTAGCCCATTAGCCCCTAAGCCCTACAAGGAATGTGCGGTAAACTAAACTTCTTAGAACAAAGATACCCCCTGACATGTTCTATACACATGTTGTATCGAGTACAGTGTTCGGTTCTACTTATTTAGTGTTCTAAACACTTCAATCAATGTTCCGATCACATGATAAAGTTAACGGCATAGAGTGCAGTTTTCGATTCCACCCTTGTTACGTTTCTTCTGTGATTTGCAAGTCTAAACATGCATAATGACGTCATCACTGCAGCACGCGCTTACTCTAGCTATTCCGATGCAGGTTTAAACTTGTTCGATAGAGCTATGCCTTGACATATGAGGAGGCATAACAGCTTATGAAAAAGCACGTCGAATTTTTCAAATTACCCGCCACCACATTTCAAAGGTATGAGGTTTAGTGCTGTAAAAATACCTGCACGATGCAAAGCTAGCTTTCTTCATCAGAGCAGCCACCATCTTGTGTAAGCACCTCTAGGCCGTATCATAAGCAGCTGTGTATAGTCATCGTCTTGTCGCTGCTACCTCCCGCAAGCACCCCTAGGGTGTCTCATAAGAGCAGCAGCCATCTTGTGCAAGCGCTCTTAAGCTGTCTCATAAGAAGCTATGTATAGCCGCCATCTTGTAGAAATAGATAGCTGCCAATGCCAAAGGGCCTAAGTAGGAATCGAACCGTCGATCTCATCGTTAGACTATGTTTTTCTTATGCTATCATGTTCCTGATACTGCAAACCTAGGTATCAGGTGGAAAATTTTTGTCCGTTTTCGAGATATTTAACATTTTGCATTTAAGCCCCAAATGTAATGAATCGAACCTGCACGGTACGTTTTACTCTCTACCATAGCTAGACCTGATCATGTTACGAAGACTTGCTTCTTTAGAAGCTGAAACAGAGCCAATGCCAAAGGGCCTAAGTTAGAACCGAACCGTTGATCTCATCATTAGACTATGTTTTACTTGTTCCCTATACTGCGAACCGAGGTATTGGGTAGAAAAAGTTTGTCCGTTTTGCTCTACGATGCACCGCTTTCGAGATATTTAACATTATGCATTTAAGCCCCAAATTTAATGAATCGAACTAGCACGACACGTTAGCCTCTAAGCTAAGAGCAGCAGACATCTTGCGCAAGCACCCTTAAGGCGTCTCATAAGGATTCGTGTATAGCCGCCATCTTGCGTCCGCCATCTTGCGCAAGCATCCTTAGGGCATCTCTAGCCATCTTGTGCAAGGACACTTAAGCCGCCTCATAAGAGCAACCGCCATCTTGCGCAAGCATCTCTAGGGCGTCTCATAAGGAGCCTTGTATAACCGCCATCTTGTGCAAGCAGCCCAAGGGCATCTCATAAGGACCTATGTATAGCGGCCATCTTGCATAAGCACCTCTAAGGAGTCATGTATAGCCAACATCTTGTGCACATAGCGTCGAGAGATGGCTGATGTAGAATTTTTCTTTTTAAATTATTCGCCACCATATTTCAACTAAAGAGTGTAGCACTGAGCTCTATAGATTAAAGATGGCGGATGACAGCTGACAAAAAGCGCGTGAGTTTGTTTACTAAACAAGAGCACGTGGAATTTTTCAATTTGCTGCCACCACATTTCAAAGGTAACTAGCTAAGGAGCGCAGCACTGAGGTTTGTGATGCAAGATGGCGGATGACAGCTGTCAGAAAAAAGCACGTGAGTTTGTAAAGCACGTGGAATTTGCCACCGCCACAAAGAGGGCAGCACGGTGCCCTCTTGATTAAAGATGGCTGCTGTCACGTGGAATTGCCTGCCACCACAGGTATCTAGCTAAATAGGGCAGCACGGTGCTCTCTGGATTAAAGATAGCTGCTATCAAAAAGCATTTTTCAAATTATCCGCCACCACATTTCAAAGGTAAGTAGCTAAAGAGGGCACCACCGTGCTCTATGGATTAAAGATGGTGGATGACAGCTGTCAAAAAAGCACGTGGATTTGTTTACCGATTCAAATCTCGCGCTAGTAAGGTTAAGTTGGTAGCACTAAGGTTTAGGCCCGTTAAGATGGCAGCACTGCGGATGACAGCTGTGACGTACCACATTTCAAAGGTAAGTAGCTAAAGAGGGCAGCACTGTGCTCTATAGATTACAGATGGCTGATGTCAGCTGTCAAAAAAGCACATGGCTTTGTTTCCAAACAAGAGCACGTGGAATTTGCCGCCACCACATTTCAAAGGTATCTAGCTAAAGAGGGCAGCACTGTGCTCTGTTGATTAAAGATGGCGGATGACGGCTGTCAAAAAAGCACGTGAGTTTGTTTCCAAACAAGAGCATGTAGAATTTTTCAAATTGCCGCCACCACATAGAGGGCAGCACGGTGCCCTCTTGATTAAAGATGGCTGCCGTCATGTGGAATTGCCTGCCACCACAGGTATCTAGCTAAAGAGGGCAGCACGGTGCTCTCTGGATCAAAGATGGCTGCTGTCAAAAATCATTTTTCAAATTATCCGCCACCACAGTTCAAAGGTAAGTAGCTAAAGAGAGCACCACTGTGCTCTATAGATTAAAGATGGCGGATGACAGCTGTCAAAAAAGCACGTGGGTTTGTTTACTGATTCAAATCTCGCGCTAGTAAGGTTAAGTTGGTAGCACTAAGGTTTAGGCCCGTTAAGATGGCAGCACTGCAGATGACAGGTGACGAATTTACAGCTACTGCGATAAAGAGGGCAGCACTGTGGTTTAAGGATGGCGGATGACAGCTGTCAAAAAAGCACGTGGATTTGTTTATCTCACGCTGGTGAGGTTAAGTTGGTAGCACTAAGGTTTAGGCCTGCCAAGATGGCAGCACTGCCGATGACAGGTGACGAATTTTACATCTAAGGAGGGCAGCACAGTGCTCTGTGGTTTGAAGATGGCGGATGACAGCTGTCAAAAAGCACGTGGCTGTCAAAAAGCACGTGGATTTGTTTACCACTCGCTAGTGAGGTTAAGTTTGTACCACAGGGGTTTAGGCCCGTCAAGATGTCAGTACTGAGGTTAGCGATGCGTTGATGTCTGTCAAAAAGCACGTGGCTGTCAAAAACGTGTGGCTTTGTTTACCTCATGCTAGTTAGGTTAAGTTAGCACTACCGAGGTTTAGGCCCGTCAAGATGGCAGCAGTGAGGTTAGCGATGCGTTGTTGTCGATGCCAGCTGTCAAAAAGCACGTGGCTTTGTTTACAAATTCAGATCTCGCGCCAAAATTCAAATCTCCCGCCAAAAATTCAAATTTCCCGCCAGAATTCAAATTTCCCGCGCCGCGCGAGGAGGAGGAGGCCGCAGAACCACCCTATTTACACTACTCGCGAGCATCCAAAGGGCATCTCATAAGAACCTATGTATAGCGGCCATCTTGCATAAGCACCTTTGAGGAGTCATGTATAGCCACCATCTTGTGCAATTAGCGTCGAGAGATGGCTGCTGTAGAATTTTTCTTTTTAAATTATCCGCCACCATATTTCAACTAAAGAGTGTAGCACTGCGGTTTGCGATGTAAGTTGGCGGATGACAGCTTACAAAAAGCGCGTGAGTGTGTTTACTAAACAAGAGCACGTGGAATTTTTCAATTTGCAGCCACCACATTTCAAAGGTATCTAGCTAAAGATGGCAGCACGGTGCTCTCTTGATTAAAGATGACGGATTACAGCTAACAGACTTTTCAAATTGCCCACTATTACATGTCATAAAGAGGGCAGCACGGTGCTCTGTGGATTAAAGATGGCGGATGACAGCTGACGAAATTGCCCGCATGATAGCAGTACAGTGTTCTATTGATTAAAGATGGTGGATGACAGCTGTCAAAAACGCACCTGGCTTTGTTTACTAAACAAGAGCACATAGAATTTTTCAAATTGCCGCCACCACATTTCAAAGGTATCTAGGTAAAGAGTGCAGCACTGAGGTTTGTGATGCAAGATGGCGGATGACAGCTGTCAGAAAAAAAGCACGTGAGTTTGTAAAGCACGTGGAATTTGCCACCGCCACAAAGAGGGCAGCACGGTGCTCTCTTGGTTAAAGATGACTGCTGTCACGTGGAACTCAAGGGTATCTAGCTAAAGAGGGCAGTACGGTGCTCAAAGATGGCTGCTGTCAAAAAGCATTTTTCAAATTACCCGGCACCACATTTCAAAGGTATGTAGCTAAAAAGGGCACCACTGTGCTCTATAGATTAAAGATGGTGGGTGACAGGTGTCAAAAAAGCACGTGGATTTGTTTACAAATTCAAATCTCGCGCTAGTGAGGTTAAGTTGGTACCACTAAGGTTTAGGCCCGTCAAGATGGCTGCACTGAGGTTAGCGATGCGTTGTTGTCTGTCAAAAAGCACGTGGCTGTCAAAAAGCACGTGGATTTGTTTACAAATTCAAATCTCGCGGTAGTGAGGTTAAGTCGGTAGCACTGAGGTTTAGGCCCGTTAAGATGGCAGCACTGCGGATGACAGGTGACGATTTTGCAGCTACTACGATAAAGAGGGCAGCACGGTGCTCTGTAGTTTAAAGATATCGTATGACAGCCGTCAAAAAGCACGTGGATTTGTTTACAAATTCAAATCTCGCGCTAGTGTGGTTAAGTTGGTACCACTAATGTTTAGGCCCGTCAAGATGGCTGCACTGAGGTTAGCGATGCGTTGTTGTCTGTCAAAAAGCACGTGGCTGTCAAAAAGCACGTGGATTTGTTTACAAATTCAAATCTCGCGCTAGTTAGGTTAAGTTTGTACTACTGAGGTTTAGGCCCGTCAAGATGGCAGTACTGAGGTTAGCGATGCGTTGTTGTCTGTCAAAAAGCACGTGGCTGTCAAAGAACACGTGGCTTTGTTTACCAATTCAAATCTCGCGCTAGTTAGGTTATATTGGTACCACTGAGGTTTAGGCCCGTCAAGATGGGAGCAGTGAGGTTGGCGATGCGTTGTTGTCGATGACAGCTGTCAAAAAGCACGTGGCTTTGTTTACAAATTCAAATCTCGCGCCAAAATTCAAATTTCCCGCCAAAATTCAAATTTCCGGCGGGAGGCGGAGGGGCCCCTGGGAGCCCGCAGGAGGAGGCGGCGCCCGAACCATCCAATTATACTACATGTTTATACAGGAAATGGAAGGAAAACCCAACTGACAGTAGGTGGTAGAAGTATATACAGGCTAGGAAAAAAACTCAAATCATTTATCCGTGATGCCTACAGTTCATATATCCACAGCCTTAGTTCCAATAATAAAGACCTTTGGGCTTTCATCAGAAACAAAAACGGCAACAGTGCTCCATCTGTCTTCAAGTACAACGGACTATCAGTTTCCTCTCACCAAGAATTAGCAGACGCATTTAGCAGTAAATTTAAAATAACTTCACCACTGCTGACAAGGATGAAGACATGTTCACTACAAGGAAACCCCCCCCCGTTTCCCCCCCTAACTAGCTTTTACTTCACTACTAACGAGGTCGCAACAAGTCTTCGGAGAACTAGACCTCATGCTGCGAACTGCCCAGATAACGTGCCGACCAGAATTCTCCATCGCTGTGCAGAAGCATTAGCACCTTCTCTCTGTGCAATATTTAACATTTCAATGAACAGTGGGACTGTTCCAGAAGAATGGAAGAAAGCAAATGTCGTTCCCGTATTCAAAGATGGTGACAGGGAAAATGTAGACAAATATCGCCCAATCTCTATTACATCTGGTTTATGTAAATATATGGAACGCCTAGTTGTTAAACATGCGCTGGATTTTCTGAATGAATAACAACCAACATGGATTCCACCCTAGGAAATCCTGTACTACACTTTTAATTGATGCGTGGCAACATTCCCTGGACCAGTCTAATATATCCCAAGTGGACTGCGTAACTCTCGACTGGAGAAAGGCCTTTGATCAGGTACCTCATGAACGACTGTTGTTAAAACTTAACAAGTATGGCATTCAAGGCAAACTGCAGGCATGGTTTCGATCATTCATTTAAGATGCACTAGTGCGGCTTTCGGTCGTCTCCTAAGAAGAGTGTTTGACAATCATGCTATCAGTGGGAGAACCAAACTGTACGTTTACAATGCTGTTGTAATGCCTACTCTTATCTATGGTTGCGAGACCTGGACAACCTACAGGAGAAACCTAAAATGCCTGGGAAAATATCATCAACGATGCTTGCGGAGAATACTGAATGTTGAATGGCAAGATCGTCGAACGAATATTAGCATCCTCGAGGAAGCCAACACTACAAGCATAGAGGCAAAGATAGTCATGCATCAGCTACGCTGGGCTGGTCATATCGTCCGCATGCCAGATACACGCCTCCCAAAGAAAATCTTGTACTCTCAAATAAAGAATGGCCAGCGTAACCATGGAGGGCAGCTTAAACGATATAAGGATGTTCTAAAGTGTAACCTTAAAAGATGTCATAATGATACGATCAACTGGGAAACTACAGCCGAGGATAGGCCCAAATGGCGTAGCATTGTATACAATGGAGTTGAACATCTAGAGAAAGATAAGAGAAGATTAGAAGCTGAGAGGAGGAACCGCAGGAAAGAACGAGCGAATGCGAGGGATGGCATTCTCGCACAACCATCTGCTGCAACTACCAATGTGTGCTGTCACTGCAATAAAATCTGTGCATTCAGAATCGGACTGTTCAGCCATCTGAGACGACCCAATTAATATGTCCAAATGACATTGTATTTATATACTACATATTCGTTGACGAATAAATGCGTATGATGGTGATGATGATGGGTCGGACGCAGAGCGTTGTGTTCAGTGGGGCCTGGTCAGAACAAACACCTCGGGTGTGATTCAAGGAAGTGTGATAGGACCGCTTCTATACACGATATTTACGCTGGATCTGCCAAGTTGTGTATCGTCTTCTATGGCACAGTATGCTGATGACACCATCATTTACAGAGCCATTCGCAATGAGAACGACGTAAATAAGCTACAGTCAGATCAGGATAGTGTGGGTCTGTGGTGCAAAATAAATAGAATATCTATAAATGTACAGAAATATAAATATATACGCTTAACTAGAGCAAGATCACAGTTACAACACCACATTTTATTGTGTGGTAAAAGCCTGATGCTCTGCAATTTAAAACGGAACAAGCATGTAGAGGAAATAAGAGGCAAAGCATCCAGAGTGTGGGATTCATCCCGAGATCTGTACTGAGAGCCAGGAAGCAAGCAGTCCAGACAGCCTATTTGTCTTTAGTACGGCCAATACTGTTGTACGTGCTTCCTTTCTGCCACCTTAATACAGTGGAGAACATGATGAAACTAGAAGGAGTTCAACGCCCAGCAGAACGACTAATTACTCAAAACGGTCATTTCAATACAGCCACGTCACTGCCCCGCATAACAACCCTCTGTAAACAAATAGATATTGCTTTCCTGAGAAAATCCCTCGCAGGTAACATTCATATAAACCCTTTCAACCGCTTACAGCTGAACTATCGTTCCGCTCAAAGAGGTCGAGGTGTGTCCCGTTTCCCTCCATTTGCAAGAACAGTATCATATCAAAGTGGCTTCTTTAATCGTTCTGCTCGGCTGTGGAATGAACTCCCACCTCAGATAAAAGAACTACCTCCAGAGAAATTTTTTAAAGAGGTAAAAATTTGCATACCTAATGAAACCTTCTGTACTGAAACAGGAACGCCCGTACTTCAGTTTCTCGGAGAGCATCGATAACGCCAAGGCGTGTACGGTTCATGCTTTAGAGAGTACGAGAGAAGGGTTGTGAAATGAGTTCATATTTAAAGTGGAACTTGCAGTTTATTCAAAAAATGAATAGAATATTTATCACCTTCTACAGACGAATAGTTTGAATGTCCTCGAAGATGTGGAGAAGGCGTCGTACCACGTTGTCGGTGTTGACCCACGGCTGTTGTCAGCCCTTGATGTTGACGGAGACCCGAACCTGGGGCGGTCGTCTGATGATAGTGCCGCTTGGAATAGTTGAGTTTGTATTCCACTAAGTCCCATAAAAGGGGCAGAGAAATGTACAACTTTCGCACAGAATGTCAGTGGAATCTGATACGACACTGCACTGTGAATTAAGGCGAGACACTGTTTACTGGTAGAATAGGTTCCACTATAAATAGTGTTGGACGCACGTTTGAAAGAAAAGATGAATTCAAAGTCACAGTTCTGTGAGAATAATGCAATAGTCACTGTCGAACTTGAAGTGATAAGCAATGAAAATAATCTGGAACTTTCTGAGGTTTACCACTTCACTCAGTCTCAAAATAAAATACATTAAGTCCTTCGGACACAGTCTGTGCACTGTCCTAGCACACACACTCGTAGAAATAAATTATAAAGTTTCTGCGAAGACAGAAAGAAACAGTTTATAACACAGTCTTGTGAAAGAGAACCAAATTCTCTTATGACTCAGTCTTAACAAAAATCACGTGACTTCTCAGAGGTAAAATTTTCACTGAGGTACATTATTACACGCAATTTTAGCAACGGTCTTGATGAGGGGAATTAACATAATCCCTTGAAAGGAAATAAAGGTACCGTATTCGGCACAGTTTTATGAAAGTAAATGTTAGCACAGTTCCGTGAAATGGATTGACACAGTCTTTTAAAAATGAACGTTGGCAAAGTTTTATGAAAAGAAAATGTCGACACTGCTTTCTCACGGAGTGATTGACAGAGTCTTTGAAAGAAAAGTAGGCACTGTCCTTTACGAAACAAAGTGACACTGTCCATAAAAGAATTGTTCTTTCACCAGGGCACAATTTTTACGAAATAGCCTAACACAGTCTCTTGTAGAGGAAACAACTAAAGCACAATCTTTATGCCCGAAGACCTTTAAGCACAGCTTCAAATTGTACAATCGCTTCAATTACACAATTCACAAAACGAAATGATGTTACACGGCTCGGCAGAGCGATATTATCATTGAATAAGCTTTTGCTTACACGCGAAGTTAGAGTCCACAGAGAAGGCTTTCAACACTAGTATTACGTACTTTCGAACCCCGGTCCTAAGCCGGACAAAGTAACAAACCGTATCACATAGCGGGGCGACTGGTTCACGACGATGTGGTCGCTCGCACATACACTGACACATCCAGTGACACACTGACACACTCAAGGCTGGCGACCCCCAAGGTCGGACGGCGAGACTGAAAATGTGAGCATCTTAAACACTTCATATCTCGGCCATCCCTCCGCCGATTTTTATGACATTTTGGGTAGTAGCATTTGTTGACCAGGCCTGGAAGGTGACGTTCTCGAAATTACGATTTAACATTCCGTTCGTGATGAAATGATATAGAATCGAACAGAATTTTCGGTGTGACGTCACTTGGCCTCGGCTGGCACTCTGTAGCAGCGCTTTCTTGCATGCTGTCCCCCACAAATCCTGCGCGCTCCGCGCTCATTTTGAATCCATACAGCCGGGTGTTAGCGAGTTCTCCTCAGGAAATACATGAACATGAATGCTCGAAGGGCATTCCCGTTTCAGTACTTAATATAATTTTTCTGCTGTGTGAATGTTCAGTACGAGTGGGAGGACGGATGAAAGTTTAGGGGATCCCGAGTGAGTGAGACTGTATGTGTATAAGAGTAGCCAGCCTAGCTAAAGTATAGGTGAGGATTCCAGCACGTGTGTGTGTGTGTGTGTGTCGAATTACTTGAATGTTGAACAGGTTTTGTGAATATTATGTAAATATGCCTTGTAAATACGGTAACTGTAAATAAGCACACTATGTAGAATGTAATTGTATATTTGAAGATTGTAATTTTAAGTGGAAATGGAGGCACTTTTGTGTACGTGGGGTTATGCCCTTTCTCCATCCACCATCCATAAGTTGTACCTACAATTAATGGAAAATAAATAATAATAATCATAGTAATAATAATAATAATAATAATAATAATAATAATAATAATAATAATAATAATAATAATAATAATAATAATAATAATAATATTTTCAGTATGCGCCAAATAACTGAAAATTGTTTCGAAGGTCTATGGAATGCAAATGACAGGGTACCGAGAGAAAAGGGACCGTACCGGGGTAATATGGAATTGATGTTGGATCATTATCATCCATTAAAGGCATTTATGTTAGCAATCATAATGCGGAGAAAATATAAGATAGAATGATTCCTCTGTTCTGGGTGCTTACAAGGGATTTGCAAAATACAAATGTTCACCTTTGCTGTCCATACTTTAAAAGGATGATCTACTGAAAGGTGTAAAGTAGCAGGGAGGGATTCGGTTAGGTGGAAATATAGTGAAGTGTTGGACCTGTGCTGAAGACTTGATCTTTATTCCAGATTGTCCCGAATATCTGCAGTATAATATCCTAGGACATCTAAATCTGTGCTATGATAGTATTGGAGCTGTGTGCGTCCCACGGTGGACCAATCAGAAGCCGGGGAGCGGGTCACGTGACTGCTGATTCAGCAGCGTGGGGAATTCCTAGCAGAGGAGCAGTGTACGTTTCCAATTAAGGTCATTGTCCCCTAGTTGAGTAGAAGGGCAATGCACGTTTGCTGATTAATGCATAAGAGAGTAAGCCTAAAGTCGCAGTCCTCGTCTTGAGGAGCCTAACTACACGTTAACGGCTAGTTGCCCTTCCCGACGCCTAAGAGAGCAAGCCATCCTCATGGAGGGGCCTACCCTCAGTTTTACGGCCGGATGCTCTTCCTGATGCCATCTTGAGTAGTAGGGCAATGGGTATTCACGAGACGTTATTTTGAGTAGTAGGGCAATGCAGATTAGCATAAGAAAGCACACCTAACCTGATGGACTAAGCTAACCTCAGTTTTTCGGCCGGATGCCGTTCCCGACGCCAATTGCACAAGGTGGCGGCTATACACAACTCCTCATCAGACGGCTTACGGGCGCTTGCGCAAGATGGCGGTTATAGTGTACCCTTACTGGGCATTTAAGGGCAATATTATTTAATTTGGTTTCACAAACAAATGTATAGATGGAATAGTTGGATGAGAACCGCCAGAAATCACTTACCAGGCTTGAAGTCTCGTCCTCCCTACTTTCATTGCGTCACCGACTGAACTCATGTAGCAAACGGGCAATGGAATGTTCGAAAAAGAAAAATAGGCCCTACCTAAAATATAATGAAAGTAGGATTCTATAATATGAGAGGAATACACTATTATTAATAAATGAGAAGAGTCTTCGTTTAAATATTATTTTCTAAACATTTTATTATACTGATAGAAACCACACGAGATTATGCCGTATTTCAACACATGAGCAAAAAGAACAATTAAGACTGATACAAAATTATATACATGGTATGCCTTCATGTCCTTGTAGTTTGTCCTCGGCATAGTTGATCCTTGGCGTACCTCAAGTAATTTTGATAAACACACACTAACACGTGATTCTATTTATTTATAACAATAATATTAAATGGCATCTAATGTTTTAATAAGCTGATCAAAAATGGATATTAAATGGTATCCATTCTGGTGATTAATTAATTATTAATCCTCATTAATTAATCACATCCTTAATTAATTATTAATGATCATGATGTGATATGGAAATCAAGTATATCTACTCTACACACGAGATTGCATCGCCGTATATCAAACATGTGGTCCATTTGACCACGACAATTATATATTTACACTGAACACATACGTATATCCTGGGTTTACCTAACAAGAATATTCAAAGAAAAATCAGCCGAAGCTGGAATCAAACCCATCACCATAGAACACTTTGCGAAATAATAAAACACGTAAACACATTACATAGAAAAATATCAACATATTTTACATAATACATCTTGAAGATATGGCTTAACCAAGCCATAGTATCTGGTTAAATTCTTCTCTCCTACATCATTCAAACACACGGGCTTCAGCTTTCAAGGTAATTTTTTTAAACTCCAATCAAAGGCTAATTTAATGCCTAAGCATAAGAAGGGATCTATCCTTCGCAAAATCGGAAAATTATCCGCATTACACGTAACGTATCATTAGAATGAAATTGAGACTGCTTTGGCGAATGAAAGGGAACTCGCCAGAAACATTGAGCTTTTCTGGAGACTACAAAATCTCTCTCTTGACCCTCAGTCGGCTAGTAATATACCTGTCAATCAGGATAACAGCTGTGTGACCAGCCTTGTGGCTACGGACACTTTGAAATTGTCGTTCTTTCTTTCTCTCTCTTTCTTTCCTTCATATACCATTGCGGCTTATTCTCAAGTACGCATTCATTTGAGAGCCGTCACTAATTATTCATTGTCTGGCTATATACTCAGCCTAATTCAACATATCACAACAGCCATAGTTATTTATTACTAGCTGATGTACCCGTGCTTCGCTACGGGATTCTCAGAAAAACTGACTTGGTGGTTTTACTAACTGAATTCAACATAGGTCATTACAAAAACGTCAGTAGGAATATAGCGATTGAAAGCAATGTTATCATATAAAATACTCGATCAAATGAAAAACCGCACACTTTCTCACTTTCGACGAACAGTACTACGGTGCCGATCTAAGAGTCCAATGTTCCAGAGCTGGAATTACCAGGTCGCAGTCTGCCGTGAACACTCCTCTGTCATTATTCCGTTAAATATGCACACTACTCATTCCAATCAGTGCCTCAGAGTAGGTATTGAATAGCTCGAATATTATGATGAACCAGTGTGTTACATTCCAGATATATCAGAAAATGTATGAACCAGAGAAATGGCATGCTAAAGAAGAAAGTTATCTTTCTCCCCAGCTGCTTCTCGCCAATATACAGGCTGGCTGTTACAGTCAGTACGACCAGGCGAGTTGCCCGTGTGGTTAGGGGCGCGCAGCTGTGAGCTTGCATCCGGGAGATAGTGGATTCGAACCCCACTGCCGGCAACCCTGAAGATGGTATTCCGTGGATTCCCATTTTCACACAAGTCACACCAGGCTGTACCTTAAAGCCAAGACCGCTTCCTTCACACCACTATTCATTTCCTATCCCATCGTCGCCGTAAGACCTATCTGTGTCGGTGCGGCGTCAAGCAAATTAAAAAAAACCTCGGTACGCTGCAATAATCCTATCTATCGGGGATGAGAGGAAACAGAAGACAAAAAGCACATCGCAACAAACAATGATCAATGTAATGTTATTGTTGATAAAGTTTATGAGCTTTCTATATTGCAGGCCTTCACATTAGTTTTCTTTCGACTCTGTGATATTAGGGTGTCCTACAAAATTATTTATATCGTACACTGTAGTTCCTTATTCTCAGACTTTACATACCGATTTTCACTAAATTCTGCTTACCCATTTTCTCGTGACTCGGCGCTGATATGGACTTAGTAACAGAAATCCAAATTCATGAATATCTCTGATTATATGAGGTACGGTAAAAATGTATAAGACATAAGTGATCGGAAATTTAATAACTTCTTACATAACTACTACTAACTTACGACATAACTAAAGTTATGTTACTTATGTAGTATTTATCGATACGACCACTAATAACATAAATAACTTATTTGAGAACTACATTTCAGGCCTTCCCCTAAACTGCCATTTCACTCAACGCGAATAAAATAATTTGTAGCCTAGATTGCAGTGGTTCATCACCCGAAATTACATACCGATTTTCATTAAATTCTCTTCAGCCGTTTTCTATTGATGCGTGTACATACATACATACATACATACAGACAGACAGACAGACAGACAGGCAGAAATTACGAAAAAGTAAAAAATGCATTTCCTTGTAACTGTGGACATGACAGATACAGAAATATCATTCATTTCAAATTCCCAGCAATACACAGGCAAAACACTTATTTTATATATAGATTACATTTCAGGCCTTACCCTAAACTACCATTTCACTCAGTGCGAATAACATTATTAACAGCCTAGATTATATCGACCTATTCCCCGACTTTGCATACCAAATTTCGTGAAGATACGACCACTAATAAAATAAATATTTGACAATTAAATTTTAGGCCTTCCCCTAAACTACCATTTTTCTCAGCGTGTAAAGCCTATATTATAGCGAATTATTTCCCATTTTTGTCTAGCGATTTTCATTAAGACACGACCACTAATAACATAAATATTTGAGAATTAAATTTCAGGCCTTCCCCTAAACTACCATTTCACTCAGCGTGATTAAAATAATTTATAGCCTAGATTGTAGCGGTTCATCGCCCGACTTTATATTCCTATTTTCATTAAATTCTCTTCAGCCGTTTTCTCGTGATACGTGTACAGACAGACAGACAGACAGACAGACAGACAGACAGACAGACAGACAGACAGACAGACAGACAGACAGACAGACAGACAGACAGACAGACAGACAGACAGACAGACAGACAGACAGACAGACAGACAGACAGACAGACAGACAGACAGAAATTACGGAAAAGTAAAAAATGCATTTTCTTGTTACTGCGGACATGACCGATACAGAAATACCATTCTTTTCAAATTCGGAGGAATGTATAGACAAAACTCTTTTATTTATATAGATTCTTTATCATTTCAGCAGCATAACATGTTAGAGCTTCGCCCTTCCATATCATACCACCGCATCTCAATCCATTCATTTAATTTGCAGAGAAGACTCCATTCTTCCATGTTATTAAATTCTTCTCACATATTTTATATAATTCATATTAATACCTCGGATTTGAACATCATCCGTTCATTTAATATCATCCGGGATTTATAAATTCCTGAATCACCTTAAAGCAAATGTATAGTTTGTATTCAAACTACTGTGAAAAGCTTTACCAGATAAACATTACGAAGAAATATCAGTTTAGCTAAATCGCCAATTTTCCCTAATATGTGTTTCATAAAAACTAAGAATATCTGGGATCTATATAATAATTTATACAACTGATCCAATTAAATATCAATGATTACCTTGAAATCATTTTATAATCCTAACTAAATAATACATTTTTTCCCAGTCATACGCGCATAATGTTCCCTACATTTTTAATTATTAATTATAACATTGTGATATTTACAAAATAAAAATTGTTACTGGCATGCAAATCTCGTGGTAACATATATTTAAATCATATGTACTTGTCAATGATGAGTATCTCGGGGTATATCTTAGATTTTTACACGATCATCATGACTGTTCTTCTCTCTGGCAGTCGTCGGTTCCTCTTCATACTACCACGATTGATGTCTCGAACTGTGGTCTTCTCAGTTGAGTCTCTGGACGCTTCCTGTAGAAATGAGTGCAGGCACTAAGGCGCGACTCTTGTAGGCTCCAAATCTTGGGTTCGACGATCACTCACGAACATAAGGCAAAAATGGGAAATTAGTTATTGAACACTGTTTATGTACTTTCAGAAGGGATCTACTGCTGGCACGATACACCGATAATTTTAAATAGATCAATGCAAATAGCGGTAAGTTTGTAGAAATCGCTGTTCATTTCCCCATTAATCACACAGTCTATCACTACGAGTGTCCATGGAGTATAGCAAACGCTTATTTTATCAGGAACAGTTATTAAATTTTTCCTGAACGTCACTCGCTCTTAAATGCTTTGGATCGGTGATTATTAATAATTGCTGAGGATAATTAACTGTCTCATCACTTCTAATTAACCTGACGCGTTTGCCCTTTCGTTGGTGATTACACCATGAGCCGTAACTGACTGTCTTGAGCAATTAAAATAAGGCTTCTATTCGGCAATAGTGTACATTAACTTGTACCACGCGATATATTTACATCACACTGATGTGTTTTCTTTTATGGCACAACACTTCGTACACTGATATCCAAGTTCACTCCTAAGGTGTTAGTACTGCAGCTACACAGATGACAATGAGATACTGTATCTAGGTCCTGGCTCAACATATAGCCTCGGGACAAAATGGTCAGGGGGGGGGGTGAATTATGCCCCTGCTGAAAATGAAGTCCGGTAATCGGAGTCTTTCAGCGACGTGATAACAATCAAATTAAAGCTTGTGACCTCTACTTTTTACTGAAGACATATAAAACTATGTCAGTAGGTCATTCATAATCTCAAAGCGTCCTTTTATAAGATCACGCGTCATGGTTCATCACGCAAGATCTCCCACTTTTTTCCACACGTTGTCAGATTTCAGCATTCGTCTTTACTCTGCGTACTACTGTATGACAAGTGTCATTACCGATCCACTATTCAAGTATTGCATTTATATGCATCAACAATTAGCATTAAATACATCGGTTCGAATGAGACCTGACTCATAAATTTCCAAAAATTATTTCAGATGAAGGTGTTCTTATTCTTCCTCTTTTAAGTAATTTATAGTGAAGTGGCACCAGTGAATGCGGTGTTAAATTAGTAGTGGGCATTTATTTCTCAAGGGTTAACACACCTAAACTCAGCCCAATCTCCAATAACCTACATCTCTATGCGTAGCGTTATCTTCCCTTCTCGCTCGCCCGGAAAGAGAGCGCGATTTCAAGGTTTAGCGATACTGCGCTGTCCTTCTCTTGTTACACCGCAGGAAACTGCTCCCTTCGGGCTGGCGTATCGCGAATCACATCCCGGTTCGGCATGTAGACTGTTAATTACTACATTATATGTCACAGAATGTTGCGGAAAACGGCATATATAATTAAATAGACCTCGCAACATGCCTATGGCATGGTGATGAACGGTTACAATACATAGGCTCTTATGAGACTCCCTAGGGGCGCTTGCGCAAGATAGTGGCCATACACAGACTCTTATGAAGAAAGGTAGCTTAGAGGCTACTGCAACAGATGGCGGCTGCTGTTATGAAGATCCTTATGCATGCCGTGGAGGGCAATTAGAAATTCCACATGCTCTTGTTCTTAAAAAAAGCCACGTGCTTTTAGCAACTGTCAGCAACCATCCTTGATAGACAGAGCACCGTTCTGCCATCTTTAGCTACTACCTTCGAAATGTGGTGGCGGGCAATTTGAAAAATTCCACGTGCTTTTTTGACAGCTGTCAACGGCCTTCTTTGAACCAAGCCACGTGATCTTTTTTGTAAACAAAGCCACGAACTTTTGACAGTAAACAACAACAACAACAACAACAACAACGCATCGCTAACGTCAGTTTTGCCAACTTGACGGCACTAAACCTCATAGTTGCTAACTTTGACATGTGGTACCGGACAATTTGAAATTCCACTTGCTAGTTCGACAAGCCACGTGCTTTTTGACAGCGGTCAGCGGCCATCATTAATCAACAGAGCATCGTGCTGCTATCTTTACGGCACTAAATCTCATACATTTCAAATGTCGTGGCTGGCAATTTGAAAAATTTCACGTGCTTTTTGGACAGCTGTCGATGGCCATCCTTAAACAATGGAAGCTATACAAAGGCTGTCATGGCCTCCTCCTCTTCCTTCACCTCCTCCTCCTCTGTCAAGGCATATCTATCGAACAAGTTTAAACGCGTTTACAACCTGCAGCGATGATGTCATCATAGTTGTGCATGTTTAGACTTGATCCCTATTTTCTCAAGCTTTTATAGATAGAATGAGTAAATTTAAGCAGGCAAAGGAATGCAATATGTACAACCTTTTGAATGCAATTCAATCTTTATTTACAATGTACTGCACCCGTCCACCTCCCGAGTCCCAGACTAGCATTTTTCTCAGGGGTGTCGGTTCATTATTTAAGTCATCAAATATATAAATATAGCGGCATAAATGAACACGGGAATGAACGGAGCAATTTAAAATTAAAAATGGGGAAGGCTCGATTGTAAACTTGAATTTAAGGACTCCATGGTAGGACTAGGAAGTGACTGTTAACTTTAAAATGGGTCTCATCTAACTACAATAAAAATATTATGAGAATGGTTTCCTTTGAAATAATTTGCCAGAAGGAGCAGTTTATTACGCCACCCGGCGTATGAAACTTTGATACATTTGGCAACGATATTTAAATTCCCACACATGTTACATAAATAAATCACTTGCTATACCGCAAGTGGTATCAATATGTTGCTGGGTTGCTTCTGAAAGAAATTACAAGTGGAGTATAACTTACGGATCGATTCCATTTGAATCGAACCGTTGTTCAAGGATATAGCTTCCTTCTATCGGGAGCCCGAGCATAACCCATGTTACGGTCGGCTTCTCGATTTAACTAAGATGATGTACCCCGGCTATATACATTTTTCCGAGACCGGTACTCGGACTGGGTAATGTTTCTCGTGAATTACGAAAAATGGATTACACGGACAGTTCCTATCTTACGATGTCCAGCTGATGCCATACCACTGAATTAGCATTTATATTTTATTTACACATGATCTGAAATGTTACAAAGTAGCCTCAGTAGACTACTGCCACAGATGAGATAACGAGAAGCGGTGGGAAATAACCGTGCGGAAACCGTATGATAACGAGGTAACAAACGACCATAATATTTATCATTCTTATTATTCAACATACGAATAGAGGGATGTTGTCACCAATTAATTTAATCCAATATCGTCAGAATATTCATTTATCCACGAAATTATCATCCTTGAAATTATTATTATTATTATTATTATTATTATTATTATTATTATTATTATTATTATTAATATTATTATTCAACGGTTCCTGGCACTGTCACGTTCGATTAATATCGTCATTATTATGCGGGACGCAAACACAAATGGTTATTACTGTTATTATTATTATATCCCTCTTGTGGTTATTATTATTATTATTAATGAATAGGTGACTCAAGATATTATTATTATTAATGAACCGGTCACTTCCGCCAAAATATATTAAGATATCGGTCACAATTATAATTATTTCACTGATCACCCAACGGCATCATTACTGTTATTATTATGACAATTATTATTAAGCTGACCGCGATGATTTAACATCGTCCTTACATTGTTATTATTATTATTATCGGTTGCATATTATCATTTAGATTCCCGTTTAACATCTTTATCAACGCTCATTTTACTTAAGGCGGGTCCAATCCTTTATCTGCAATATTTATTATTATTATTATCACGACATCGTGATTGTCATCGCTCGTCATTACAATGATTACATTAAACGATCATTTATGTGGACTCTGAACTCTCATTATCCTTAGATCCGTAGTATCTCAACGAATAGCGGTGCAATCTATTTATTTCGTACATGCTGTCACGGGTTCGAATTCTACCCGCTACGTAACTCAGTATTTCTCTGTGACACTGCCCGTACATTTCACACTCATTTCAATATCCTAAGTGTCTCTCGTACGGAATTTATATCCCTTTCTATCTCAATATTCCTTGATTCATTTATTTCTCACAGAATTATCAACTGACTTATTTATTCACTTCTGACATCGTACGACCTTTTATTATCTGACTGCAGATTCTTTAACATTTTTTCTATCTCATTTTGATCTACGCCTTAGTTCATTCTCCACAAATAATCGTAACATCTTGAAATTATATTTACTAAAATTTGACAATCATGGTTTCGTAATATTAGTCCTACGTGTTCCGGCTAATGAATTGCAACTTTAAGACACGACATTTATACGTAAAAATATATTGGACAGTAATTTAAACCACACGTTCATTAACATGTACGGATTATTAGCACCGATCTTAAATTTCAATATTATTAATATTTCAAGTTAAATTACCACACTCTTTAATTCCGAATTAAAAACGACATCCCGTCATTAAATGATTCCCGATAAAATCAACACCTGATCACTTAAATTTATTATTACGCACGGCTCACTAAATTTCCGATATCACATGAATTATTATTATGTCCAAATTATAAAAAAAAATTATTCTTAAAAAAGTAGTTTTATTTTTATTTATTATTATTATTAATTTTAAAAAATTAATTTTCGCCTGTTACACGGTAGTCCACGTTTACTATGTTTAACGCATAACCCCTTTTACAATTTCGATTTATTCTGGCACTAATCAATCCAGATATGATTTACTTGGAAATTTTATTATTATTGTCGCTTCTCCCAAATTTTAACAACTTCACTTTGAAAATATGAACATACTAACAAAACACCACTGGTATGACGAGGCTGGACTTTCCTTGAATGTCATTACATCGCTCGTTAAAATGACAAACAGAAAAACACATACCGGGTCTATTTCACTATAATAACCAAAATCAAATGTAAAGAAAATTATTCTTGACTACAAAGAAAATAAGAATACATGCATGACTTAACGTATTACCCTATATCTACAAAATTTACATCTCCAACAAACTGAATACATAAAAAACCCGATTATTTACATTGTTATTATTTACTACTGTCCGTGCTACAAATTTAGGATGGTGTCGTTAAGCGACTCATCTTGTTACAGAAGGTAACCAAGTCTAATCAAATAATTCCCATTTTTCCCATCACGATAACATTTCCCAAATATTTTTTTACATTATGTACTCATCTTAGTTTCTCGGTATTCCATTACAGCTTTGCAGATGAGAGGCTCCTTTCGGCCCCTCTCTGCATTTTACTCCTCCATTCTTGATGGCGTAGTTCCACAAAAGATTTCCTGGCACATTACCATTTTACACTAATACCTTAATTATCACAAAACTTCACCATTGACAACGTTAACACTGAACACTTTAACTTTTATACAACAAATTAATATCCTAGACCCAAAAATGTAATATTTACACTATTTTAATCTTCGTCCAATCACCGCACAATGGACCTGGACACGTACGACGAGGTGTCAAACTTTACGCCCGTCGCGATTTATGTCGTCCGACGCGATACGCCCGTTTCATACGGCACTCTTGAAGTGTTCATGATAGCGGTTTGATATTGCAAAGTACAGGATATTATTCCCTTAAAGTACTGTTCGTCACACAGTCTGTTATTTACGTACTTATTGTGGTACAATTTATATTACTCTCTTACAGTGCAATTAATTTACTTCACTGATATTTATAACTGACAAACACTGTCCTACGTTAACTATTTCCAGTTCATGTTGCTTGAGCGCGATCACATTTTCTAAACACTGGCGGATGCTCGTGCCATTAAATGTTGAGTTACTGTACGCCCGTAGAATTTGAAGTTAGCTGCGACCGACAGTTCAGCTCCAGAGATTCATTTCAAGTGTGTTGGCGAGTATACCTTGTCCCATATATATGGATGAAGCTTTCCCTCGCGGATTCATTGACGTCATACCCCTTAGGGAGGGGGTGGATTTTTAATATCGGTACTTGCACTCCGAATTGGACGTTAAAATTTACAACAAATTAATCCACTCCGCTAGCATATTTGCTGGATTAAATATGCTCCTAACGATCACAGATTTAGGAGATACGGGTGGATTTAGCTCCTCACATTTCGCGCCTTTAGAAGCGTCCCTTACAACGTGGTCTTCGTCCAGCCAATGACATTCAAGCTGTCTGGTTTTCAAGAAATCCAGCCTTCAATTTATTAAATTTGCCAATAATTATTGATTATTTTTCCATGCGTGACATCTAATAAATTCATTACATCGATCCGTGTACTCACAATAATTTATTACTGATCACTTTTGAAGTTACTAGAATATCTCATCCATCATTCCTTAAGATGGTATCCCTGAGTCTTCCATCAAATTTTTACGATTGGCCGGCAAGCGGTCACGTGATTTAAATCTCCACCTGCCCGAACCTAGGCTAGCGAATGTCCTGGCAACCGCTGTAGTTTTCCATGACGGCACGGGAATCTCCGTCCTGCCAAAAATATCCCAACGCATTACTCATGTTGCGAGCTTCCTCTGTGTCGCCTGCCCCCTTCTCTTTCTGACCAAGACTTATTTGTGGACATGTATTTCCCTGTTCGCCAACTAATGAGATCCCCTGCTGTGAAGTAGCTAAATGTTGTTGTGTCGAGCTAATCCATCAGGCTCCAGTCTGTCGTCCTTCCTTCGCTCATATTTCGACATTACACAGATGAAATATTTTCAACTACACTTCTGTATTTCAATAAATGTACCATATATTACTTTATCAATCAAATCATGACTGACTATGGGCCTAAGTCACTCGGGTTCAGTACTACAACGGTATTCGTTTTGCTGCTGACATGATTGCTATGCTCCTTAACAGCTCTCTACCAAGATGTAGCATGCTTCCGGAATCGTAATGCCTCCTGCAAAAATCAAATTAAACAAAACATTAGAAATATATTATACTAAGTATGTTATGCTTCACAAAGTAGGTAATGCAGTTCTTACATTCTTGTTATTCATGTGGTTTATTTCTTTTCTGAATCATCGTCATCAGGTACTGCGAAAAGTTCATCCATACACTGTGTACAGTGTTCAATCCTCGGATATCTTCCATCCCAATCATCATCACCATTTTCCCCTCGATGCTTGTAATGACTTTGACAGGTTCTGTGTAAAGCTACATTGATTGACATCTTACTGTGTAGAGAAAGGATGTCCAAAAATCATGTATGTAAGGGGAATGTTCGTAGATTAAAAATCCAAGCAGTAAGTATGGAATAAGTTGCTTTGACATCTCAGGTGAGGTTCTATGTTTATAGATCATCTTAATAACCTCACTTACTCGTGTGAGAAAAATAAGATGCAGCATATGAGCATGCAAACCGCATGCACATTTACAGTTTTGTTTGTGGTACTCTCTATGTTCCACAGCGTACGATGTCGAAGCACATACTAATGATGATGATAAAGGGCTATCCTTACATATAATCTAGCAACAATGTTCATTAGCGTATGGTAAGTAACATCACTCACATGAATAATAAGACAATAGGCTGCTGTGTTAGCAGGAATGTTTTCAGATGTTTCAAATTCTGAACGAATATCAACAGGAGATCCTACAATCGGCGCTTTATTTTTAAATTATTGAGGCGAAAATAGCGGACGATGATCTTTCTGATAATATGATGATTCGAATTTACAAAACATGGCAATGAGCATCCCAAATTATTTTTCTCAATGTTAATGTCTATGTTTTGGTAGGGATACGTAATTCCATTGAGATATAGTCTAACATGTCTTACTTTACAGTGATCAAACAGTGAGCATTTTTTTCGTGATTGAATTTACGATTTGTTTGACATCCAAAAATAATATTCGTGACATTCTAACAGACCAGCTATGGTTGTTTGTAGATGGTAACACAGGATATTCACTCAGCTTCCAACTTCGGAAACGTGTAGGTAATGGTGTATCATTTTCTAAAATCTTGAGCAATTGATTTTTTCCACGATCAGAAAAAGTTACGTGTGGAATCCTCCACAATATACGATGAAGTGTAATTTCGATTCCACTGGTGTTTCTGATGCTTTAAGAGAATTGTAATCACTTCGATCACGGATCAGAATAAGCTCTGGTTTTGCGTTGATTATAATACGTGTAAAGTCTTGCGAAGCCAAAAATATGATTCAGTGATAACATTTCCGTAAAAGTTCCGTCTTCATTAATCATCCAATTGTTAGTAGCTTTCGGACAGCATCTTTCCACCTGACTTATCTAGCCGTCCTTCAATATAGAGGTAGCTTTCGTGTGGTAAGTTGTATACATCTTGCTGATTAATAATATTGTGAATCTCATCATTGTTATTTAATCCAAACATACAAAGTTGATAGGAATGAAGCTCACTTCTTACTACACTTTCACGAGCTTCTACCGTATTCATAATATCTAGCATTTCCCCCATTTTGTTGTTGTAGCGTATAACCTAAATCTTGGAGTATCTGTTCTTGGTTATCTGTAAACACGATGAGTCTTCGCAGACATGTAGTATGCCTTCGGAATGTACACCGTGTTTTATAGATGTTTTTATACTGGTTTGGGATGATGATTGTAAGCTACGTACGCGTGCCGATCTAAATGAGTAAGTTGATTATGTGTATTTACAAGCCTAAGAGTAATGTTACTAATGCGTTTTACAGACACAGGATGATAAATTACTACTCCTGGCTTCTCACGAATAGTATATCCACGTTCCTCTGTAATAATAAAGTCGTGCAGGACGTGCGAAGTTTGTAGATTACTATTGAAGTCTGTAAGCGTATTAGTAGCTGGTAGTTGATCGCGTGTACACACACCTCGAAAATAACGAATTTAACGGATTCCTACTTGTCTAGAAAACGTAAAACCTTCTTCGTGCGTCAGAGCTCGATGTGGCAGTGCATTCAGTACACTTTTTTGGGGGATATGTAGATGCCAAGCCCTTCTTTGTATAGTGCTAGCTTCTTGTGTACACCTTTGCCTCGTAATGCAATTTGCCTCCGTCGTCTTGTTATGACGTTCACTCTCGTTCAACTGTTGTTTCGCTTCTTCCACAGCCTTAAGAGTTCTTGCTACAGCACTGGTAGCACCCAGCAATGACCGTAAATCTGCTAGTCCAGCAAACAGCGCAGGAATAAATCCTCCTCCTTTTGGTAGAGGAATAATTCCTGCGCGTTTAATAAACATTGCTCTGCACTTTGAAGAAATTCTCGCTCTTGCTGCGCGTAGTGCCTTAGTAATAGCTACACGAGGATTGTATTCCCCTCGAATAGCTTTTTGTGCATCCTTTATAAAATATTTCCATCCGACAGCTTGTGCGTTCTTCTTCTTCATGTCGTTTGGATATCGTTGCTTCACCATTCTGTACCCGACTTAACTCTTCAAGAACAAATAATTAACTAACCCTTACCTCTTGTCTCGTTTAATATATATATTAATATTGCCTACTTTAGTTGTAATTCAACTTCAAAGTACATCATGGAACGTTGTTTCCTTTTACTGTTCGATGTATTATATCAGGGCATCGGGATGTGGGAAAACAAATCTTTTACTTACAATCATTACTTGTTTAAATGATATACGCTTCGAGAATATTTACGTTTTCGTAAAGTCATTCTATCAAGAGCTATATACTATTCTAAAACTGTACGATCTGATTAAAGATGGAATAAAATATATCGAATATAACTCACATGAGCAAGTACCATCACCGGACAATGTGCTTTCTAATTCTCTTATGATCTTTGACGATCTCACAACGGAACAGCGAAACGTTATTCGTGCATTCTTTAATATGGGACGACATAAATATGTTGATTGTATCTATTGATATTCATGCTAAACCTATTCTCGTGTACCTAACCAGTTGATACGCGACAACGCAAATGTTATTGTGCTTTTTAGGCAAGATTAGCGCAACATGCGACATGTGTATAACGATCATATTAACACTGAAATGACATGCAACGACTTTAAACTTATGTGTGCTACATGTTGGTCATCACATCGTTACAGCTTGTTAGTTAATGATAAAGAAAGTGATCTTCAGCATGGACGATATCGCATGGGTTTCGATCATTTTATATGCATTAACGTTGATTACAGTGACTACTTGATCGAAAACCATCACCATGTTAACATCTAGCAAGGAGATTACAAAACATATGATCCAAGCTCGAAACAATATTCGACGGAAATTTAAAGAGCTTAAACTTTTTCAAGCAGACACGGATTAAAGAAATGTTTAATTCTACTTCAAGTTTTGCTTCTACGCAAACATCATATGATAATGAGACGCATGAAGACAATGAGAAGCATAAAGAAGAATAGAAGCAGGAAGAGGATGAGGAGTAGCAAGATATGGACCAATTAGGGAATGGGGAAGAAGATCTTAACCATATTTCATCATATAAGCGTGTTGAGTTTTTAACTACAGATGTTATTGCTGAAACACCTACTGCATCGACGCAAGATCTACCACATTTGTCTGCAGTTATAATCACGACAGAGTATCGTAATCAGTTTCGAACATTTATTCGAGATACCAATGGATCTCCCTTTGTACCTTATATGGAAAAATTCTTACAGGACAAACTGTCACCATCTACGGTATTCGCAACAAAGACGACTGTTTCTGGTTAGGAAATTCAAATGTTAAGATTAATGGGAACAAACTTATTGTAAAAGGTGTTTTCAATAAACCTACGAAAGGACACTTAAAACGTTCTTTCCCATGAATATCAGTCAAGGATATAACTTTACAAGTCTATCTTTGCTCTCAACTGGAGCACTGAAATTTTTCAAATCAGGAGTGTTAAGTTTACTAATCCAGTTACATATTTACTTCGCGATCTCAGAGGACAGCCTATTGAAGGAGGACTCTACATCAAAAAACTGCAGAAAACAAAATATCCTGATGACTATTTAGTTGAACGTGTTATTCGACGTCGTGGGAATAAACTGTATATTAGAAGGCTTGGTTTTAATAACAGCTTCTTTCATGATTTAATAAAGAGGATGTACCTTAAATCTTGTGTGTGTGTTTTTCAATTCTCGATCCTCTACCTCTCCTTTCTTCTAAGTTAACATTATTACGAGGACATACTGTAGGATTAATATTAAAAAACACCTGTTATTCTTTTGACAATTTATATTCATTTTAGAATATATATATTCCTTCCTTCAGGTAAATCTGTTTTATCGTTTCTTTATTTTACTGTCCTTGAAACTACCTAGTAACAGCTTTCTTTTTATCGCCACGACAACAACATGTGCTCTTATCTTCTCAGCAACTGAAGCACTAGGTGATGACAGACGCAGCATAGCTTTACGAAGCAGACTTTCATCAGCTGCACGTCTTAGTTCAGGACTGTTTTGTCGATAAGCAAGGTCATGGTCTTTTCAGGCAAAATTTAACATATTAATGCCAGGAACACCACGTGCCAAGCGAACTTCAAGTACTCGTAACTAGGAAGACGAAGCTCGACGGGAAGAAGATCAAGCACTTTATAGATGAGCCCATGCCCAGCAGGATTCCTCACTGAGTATTGAATTTTCACGACCGCATTGTAATCGAAACCGACTTTCAACCTATTAGGTCGTGTTACGTACATTTAGTATGTGTTGAAGAGATGTTAAGTACATAACAAAAATGGCCAACCAGACACCACTGGGATCCGAACCCACAACCTCCCGATTTCGCGTCGGTTGCTCTACCAATTGAGCTATGGCGGCCTCGGCCATCTTTGTTCTGTAGGAAAGGTTCGGATCCCACTGGTGTCTGGTTGGCCATTTTTGTTCTGTATTTAACATCTCTTCGTCCGCCTCTGTGGTGTAGTGGTTAGCGTAATTAGCTGCCACCCCCGGAGTTCCGGGTTCGATTCCCGGCTCTGCCACGAAAATTTGAAAAGCGGAACGAGGGCTGGAACGGGGTCCACCCAGTTTCGGGAGGTCAACTGAGTAGAGGTGGCTTCGATTCCCACTTCAGCCATCCTCGAAGTGGTTTTCCGTGGTTTCCCACTTCTCCTCCAGGCGAATGCCGGGATGGTACCTAACTTAAGGCCACGGCCGCTTCCTTCCCTCTTCCTTGTCTATCCCTTTCAATCTTCCCATCCCTCCACAAGGCCCCTGTTTAGCATAGCAGGTGAGGCCACCTGGGCGAGGTTCTGGTCATTCTCCCCAGTTGTATCCCCCGACCAAGGGTCTGAAGCTCCAGGACACTGCCCTTGAGGCGGTAGAGGTGGGATCCCTCGCTGAGTCCGAGGGAAAAGCCGAACCTGGAGGGTAAACAGATGATGATGATGATGACTTAACATCTCTTCAACACGTACTAAGTGTACGTAACACGACCTAATAGGTTGAAAGTCGGCTTCGAGGATTCCTCACCCTTCTCCCAGCAAGTTTCTTCACCTTTTCCTTGTTTACTCTCTCCGTAGCCATGATAAGAGCTTAAAAGCGAATACAACTCGTTAGGTTTAGGTGCGTGATGCAGTTTAATCAGTTGATATGTACGACACTGTCTCACAGAAGGTCTCCTACCTACACTCAGGTGTTCGTGATGTAAACTACATGTTTGAAGCTCTGACAGTATTTGCCGCTACATTAACATTGGTAATGCCTTTAACTGTTCTTCAGTAAAAATGTTAGTTTCCTTTTGCACGCATAAACCTTTACGATTGTCTTTTCAACTGCGTTACACTTAGTATCTGTTAGAAATGACATGGTGTCTTCACTCTACAAATGTTTCTTTCACACTAACGTTATTTCGACACTGCAGTTTACATATGTTGTTCAACTCCCGACATGCACTGCAACACAACCAATTAAAGAGCATGCACACATGTTGTAAAGACTGTTTACAGGTTTCTTCACTTTGCTCCTTCGGAAGAAGTCTAAATGATGGGCACCCTAATTCATGCACGTCGATAATTTCACACGATGTTGATAGATATTGACGCAACCATTCCTTCTTTTCACGACCCTTTAAAAAACAAGTTCTGCTCTTGACAAATGTGAGATCATCATTAAAGATAGAAAACGATGAGGTATTCCTTTTTCTTCCCACTGCAACCTCAATTTTTCGATCCATTGAGTCTCATTTTTATCATCATCTGTTTTTGAAAACAGTAAGGGAAAGATGGACTAAATACTAAACTAACAAGTTTTGGTGCCCATAAAACACTGCAATCTAACACAGCCACCACTTTGAACACAAATTTGTTGCTGTTTACTTTAAAGCCTTGTACATCAACTATTATTGTTCTCGTCATATTTGAGCTCTACTCTCTATTACTATATCTCGAAGACTAAGGCTTTTAGTCAACGATCAAGTCTAAACATTCACTACTATGATGACGTCATCGCTACAGGTCAAAACCAGGTGCTCATTCTAGCCTTCGCTATGCATGTTTAAACATTCTCGATAGAGATATGCCTTGACAAAGGAGGAGGAGGCCATAACAGCTTATGTATAGCCGAGATTGGTCAAAGATGGCCGCTGTCAGCAGTCAAAAAAGCATGTGGAATTTTTCAGATTGCCCTCCACCTCCTTTCAAACTTATGAGGTTTAGTGCCTTAAAGATAGCAGCACGATGCTCTGTTGATTAAAGATGGGATCTGTCAAAACAGCACGTGGAAATTGCCCTCTCCAACATGCATAAGGATGAGGTTTAGTGGCGTAAAGATGGCAGCAAAATGCTTTGTTGATTAAGGCCACTGACCGCTATCAAATAGGACGTGGCTTGTCAAACAAGCACGTGGAATTTCAAAATGATCGCTGCCACATGCCAAAGATGGCAACATTGAGATTTAGTGCCGTCAAGATGGCAGCACTGACGTTAGCGATGCGTTGTTGTTTACTGTCAAAAAAGCAAGTGGCTTTGTTTACAAACGAGAGCACGTGGCTTTGTTTAGAAATGGCCGTTGACATCTGTCTAGAAAGCACGTGGAATTTTTCGAATTGCCCGCCACCAAATTTCAAATGTAGTAGCTAAAAGTGGCAGCACGGTGCTCTGTTGATTAAAATGTCAAACAGCACATGGATTGGTTTACAAACAAGAGCACGTGGAATGTCAAATTGCGTACACCGCATTCATAATAATCTTCATAACAGCAGCCTCCATCTTGTGCAGTAGCCTATAAGCTAGCTGTGTATAGCCGCCATCATGCCGTAGCATCCCTAGGGCGTCTCATAGGAGCCTATGTATAGCCGCCATCTTGAGCAAGAGCACCTAGGGCGTCTCCTAAGAGCAGCAGCCATCTTGCGCAAGCGCCCTTAAGCCGTTTCATAAGGAGCTGTGCATAGCCGCCATCTTGTGCAATTGGCTTCAGGAAGGGCATCTGGCCGTAAAACTGAGTTTAGGCTCCTCCATGCGGTTAGTTGCGCTCTCTCATGCTAATCTCCATTGCCCTACTACTCAAAATAACGTCTCGAGAATGCCCATTGCCCTACTAGTCAAGATGGCGTCAGGAAGGGCATCCGGCCGTATAACTGAGGTTGCGCCCTTTAATGAGGTTAGGCTTGCAGTCTTGCGCGTAAAACGTAAGGTTAAGCCCCTCCAAGATAGCATCTGTGAAGTTAAGTTCGCTCTCTTTGCCGTCAGGATGGGCATCCCGTCGTATTACTGAGGTTAGGCCCCTCCATGAGGATAGGCTTGCTCTCCTACGCGTCGAAAAGGGGAACAAGCCGTCAAAGTGTAGTTAGGCCCCTCAGGACGGCGACTGTAAGGTTAGGCTTGCTCTGCAATAATCAGCAAACGTGAATTGCTCTTCTACTCAATTAGGGGTATATGACCTCAGCTGGCAACGTACATTGCCCGTCCACCAGGAATTCCCCACGCTGTTGAGTCAGCAGACACGTGACCCGCTCCGCGGCCTCTGAATAGCCCTCCGTGGAACGCACACAGCTCTTCCACAACTGAATTGATGTCAGTAAATGAGATATCCAAGGGACTGAATGCCAGAGTGTGCATACAAACAACTGGAAAAGGTAAATAATTTCAAGTATTTAGGATGTTTTCTCACAGCGATTTTTCGGTGTACTGTAGAAATATATATAGTTTCTAATCTTCCTTTTGAGTAGTAGTTTTAGTACTCCTTATCCATATATCTTTAACGTACTCTACGTACGATGTGTATTATATACATGATACCATCTTTCTTTTTTTCTTTTTATTAAGTGTGGTTACTTTTATTAATACTATTACTGTTTCTATTGTTAACATTATCATATTGTGATCATCAGTAGTTATTATTAATAAGTGTTATGGGTAAGAAAGGGACCACATCCCTAACTTTGCCGGAATAAATAAAATATATTATTATTATTATTATTATTATTATTATTATTATTATTATTATTATTATTTTAAATGGTATTGAATCAAGGTGCAGCGAAACTAATGCAGTGAGTTCACAGTTCCGTTCAACAGTATTCAGTTAGAAGGAAGTCAACTATATGTATATCGGTCTGTTTCCTTTACGGGAGTGAATATTGACTGAACTGATAATACCTTATGTGTATGTTAGAAGTAACCGACATGAAATTAGCAAGTTTGATTGCTGGTACAAGAATGTGGGTAGAAAGTCAGGAAGGTATTCGAATTTGGGAGATAAGGGATGAATTTCAATTAACTTGATGTACGAATAAACAGTGGTATCCTTCCCTTATTAACTCTTCATTTCTAAAAGGTTACACTTTCTTGCTTCTTATTCTCCTAAATTATTTCATTCCATGTCTTTCTTGACTTCATGTATCCAAGTTGTTGTTGACTTCTTGATGCAAATATATTTCAAGTTGTGCTTGGTTAAACTGTTTTCATATATTCTGGATATATGTGAAAAATGCCGTTCGCCTCTTCCGTATTATTTCTGTCATGTTTTGTACGTTCTGAAATACTTCATTGTACTTCTTTGTTTCCATTGTCCTGTAATTCTTAGCGGACGGAACATTGTCCATATATTTTTTCTTCTTTTTTATTATAATTATTGTAATAATAATATTATTACACATGAATGTAGACTGTCATTACTGAATCATGATTGATTCTACCCGTAACCCTACCTGTGTCTGTATTACAGAGTAACGTCATGCGAAAGAGGACAGTTCCTTTTCAATAGGTTCGAAAGATTGACAGGGAAAATGGAAGCATTAGAAGAGAAGATTTTCACCGAATGGGCTAGTTCAGTCCCAGTACAATGTTGGGAGAAATTGGAGATGCCCCTATTGACGCGGAAGGACTCCAGCTACCTGAATCAAAATGTTTCAACCGATGTTGCTCTCAACTTTCATCCGTATGTAAGTAAAGTTGTGAACATGTTATATTTTTCTGTAGTTAGTTCCATAAATAGTGTGGTGAAAGTGAAATAATTTAGAGTCTGTTAAGGAAGAAATCAAGACAGAAATTATTAAGTCTTTGGATAAAGATCTACGAACAGTTCTTCATTCAGTTCAGGCATTTTCCGCCGATCTTAAAGATCTACGAACGGAGTTCCAGGAATCACACGACAACATATCACAAGCTCAAATCAAGTTGGCTCAGACACAAGAAACCCTTAGAGATGCGTTGAAAAATGACGTAGCAGTAGTATAAGTCAAGGATTCGCCAGCCGCCGCCGCGTAAGGGAATCTCCGCAGAGGCCTCCGCCGCCTCCACCTCCACACGCTCTTGGGAGAGCCCTCCGCGGCATTGACTGCGCTTGCCAAGAGCGCGAGCGTAACCTCACAACCGCCATCTTGGAGGGACTTAACCCTATTTTTTATGAGTAAGAGAGCTAATATAACCTCATAGAGGGGCTTAACCTCAGATTTACAGACGGATGCCCTTCCTGAAGCCTAAGTGAACGAGCTTAACCTCACATCCGCCATCTTGGAGGGGCTTAACCTAACTTTTTACGCGTAAGCGTGCTAGCCTAACATCATGGAGGCGCTTAACCTCAGTTTTACAGCTGGATGCCCTTCCTGAATAGAGCCTAACCTCACACTCGCTCTCTTGGATGGGCTTAACCTAACTTTTGACGCACCAGACAGCAAGCCTAACCTCATGAAGTGACCTAACCTCAGTATTACAGCCGGATGCCCTTCCCGACGCGAATTGCACAAGATGGCGACTATACACGGCTCCTTATGAGACGCATTAATGGTGCTTGCGTAAGATGGTGACTGCAAAGATGGCTGCTATACACAGCTCCTTATGAGACTCCCTACGGACGCTTGCGGAAGATGGCGGTTATACATGGACGCAGGTTGGCTGCTGCTCTTACGAAGAAAGTTAGCTTAGAGGCTAACGTCCCGTGATAGAAACAACGGTTCGATTTATTCAATTTAGGGCTTGAATGAAAATGTTATATATCACGAAAACGGTGCGTCGTAGAGCAAAACGGACAAAATATTATGCCTAATAGTTAGGTTCGCTGTATCAGGAACATGAGAGCATAAGAAGAAGTAGTCTAATGATGAGATCAACGGTTCGGTTAATATATAGGCACTTTGTCATTTGGTCTCTTTTAGCCTGTTATGTTGTTTCTTGGAGCAAAGTTCTCGTAACGTGATCAGGTCTTGCTGTGGTATAGAGTACAACGTGCCGTGCTAAAAATGACGGTTTGGTTCATTAAATTTGGGGCTAAAATGCAAAATGTTAAATCTCTCGGAAACGGTGCGTCGTAGAGCAAAACGGACCAAATTTTTCCGCCTAATATATAGGTATGCTGTATCAGGAACATGATAGCATAAGAAAAAGTAGTCTAATAATGAGATTAACGGTTCGGCTTCTACTTAGGCCCTTTGGAATTTAGTCTGTTTTAGCCTGTTATGTTGTGTCATAGTGCAATTTTTCGTAACTTGATCAGGTCTTTCTATGGTAGAGAGTATGACGTGCCGTGCTAGAAACAACGGTTCTATTTATTAAAATTAGGGCTTAAATACAAAATGTTAAATATCTCGAAAACGGTGCGTCGTAGAGCAAAACGGACAAAATTTTTCTGCCTAATATGTGGGTTGGCTGTATCAGGAACATGATAGCATAAGAAAAAGTAGTCTAATGGTCAGAACAACGGTTCGGTTTTTATTTAGGCCCTCTGGCATTTGGTCTGTTTTAGCCTGTTATGTTGTGTCTTGCAGCAATTTTCGTAACTCGACCTGTTCTTGCTATGGTGGAGAGTATAACATGCCGTGCTAGGAACAACGGTTCGATTTATTAAATTTGGGGCTTAAACGCAAAATGTTAAATATCTCGAAAACGTTGCGTCGCACAGTGTGTCAAATCCCATATCTAGGTGGAAAAAATTCACTGTCGCAAATCAAAGCGAAACCAGGCTCATTCGATAGTGAACAAACCAGATGGTGACCTTCAGTCTTTCTTCCCGCTTTCTGGTGCGTACGAGGGTGGGGACAGGTGCTGAAACGTCTTCCTGGCAGTTATCAACTCAGTTGATAGGAGGTGTCAGAGTGAACCGAACGTTGTGTTTCTAGTGATTTCAACGAGGTTTTGTATTCTGTGGCTCATGGAATAGTGAAAAGTGGTATATGTTCTCACTTTTAAGCATAATACAAGCGTTCTGCACTGAATAAATTATTTACAGTGCGTTGTAAAAGGAAGCAGTTGTAGAAAATTAGATTGTTTTTAGGATTTGCTCGGAAAAAACTTTATGAGTGCCTCATAGTGCCACTTTACTTTAAACGCCATTCGATGAGAAATTTAATGTAGATTCAGGATCTGTAGTGGTTTGGTTGCGCACGAATGTGCATAATGGTTTATTTTCTTATTTTCAGTGCCTATGTGGGCGTTACCGCGAGAAGAATATTTCAACGCGTGGCGGTCATGTCGTAAAGAGGGGCGTTTAGAAGTCATATTTCAATATGTTATGGATAAATTAGAGCCTACAGCTCTTACTGACACTCAATTTCAGGAGCTAAGAAACAAAATTAAATTGATATCCCGTAATATTAACAAAAATGGGAGAGTGCAGGAAGAAGAGAACAACGATTCCGAGCAAAATTATGTGATAGATTAAATGTGACGGATTTGATCGTGTTAAGTGAACAAGACGACATTGATCCAGCGTATCATCTGAAAACAAGTTGTGTCCCTGACAAAGCCGGCCGTCACCCTAAGGAATTTAAGGACTCGTCCGTAAAGACGAAGAAGCAAAATGTTTGTGATATTACCGAATCGCGTAGTTTGGAGGAAGTCGCGTTTGCTGCTGAAGATTCTTTTCGATCAAACGGGAAAAGATGAAGGCTTAATAAAAAGATATCATGTATTACTAGCTGCTCTTTCTTCTGGCTCTGAAATAAATGTGAATAAATTCAAGGAATTTGGTGCGCAAACTGCGGCTTTGTATGTTAAACTATAGTATATCCATGGTATTATATGCCCGTAACTGTGCATAACATTTTAGTACACATTACTCAAATAATTAAACATTTTCTTGTGCCAATAGGAACTTTATATGAAGAAGAAGCTCAAGAAGCTAGAAATAAAGATTGTTGGAGGTTGCGTGAACTTCATACTCGAAAATGTAGCAGGAATTCAACGAATAGAGACTTGATTAAGATGATGTTGATTACATCAAATCCCTTAATAAACAAGTACCGAACAATGCCACGTAAAACTCCTGGTAATCTACCTATGGAAGCTATTGAGTTACTTGCTGACTCCGAAGATCCTTTCACATCAAATGAAGAAGACCAGTATAGCAACGACTACGATTCTCTGGACTCTACAGACGAATCAGGGGACGAATGAACATTGGACATGTTGTTATTGTGAACGGGATGAGATTGATGAGACAGTTATAAATACTGTAATATGATCCTTTCACGTCTTTTATGAAATGTTTCTGAGTGTAATCTTGACTTTTTATATGGAAATAATATATATAATTGTTTTCGTGTGTAAGGTGTGTTTTACTAGAACTACGTCATTAACAGGACTCGAAAATGAAATTTTGCTATAAAGAAATATTCTTATGGTTTTGACGAATATATTTTTATTTAAAAAATAAATGTTATTTTTTGTTCATATTTCCTTGTTCTATGTTTAATACCAATTTAAAATACGTTTTCAATCTGGAAGAACTTACATACAGTGCCTTCGTCTATTCCCTCAAATAAGGTATAACAAGAATACTGGACTGAAATTCTCATTGTTATTCATATTTTATCCAGTTTTAAATAGTATGTTTACCACTGTTATAAACTATAATATACACATCCAAATCGTGTTTTTACTGCCGTAAATGGACGATTCTTTTGTTGCTTTCGGTCATTTTTCAAACCTCCCCTTGCTCCTCACCCCTATATATTTACCCCCGAACATCGTACACTTTAGACGATGCCAGACATTAATTCAGCGACCTCGAAAACGGTATAGTGCCAACTTTTAATAGGATCCCGGCACTATTAACGACGTTATTAATTTTTTCCACCTAGAACGGGGATTCGGCACACTGTGCGTCGTAGGGCAAAATGGACAAAATTGTTCTGCCTAATACGCAGGTTCGCAGTATCAGGAACATGATAGCATAAGGAAAAAGTAGTCTAATGATGAGATCAACGGTTCAATTCCTACTTAGACCCTTTGGCATTTGGTCTGTTGATCAGCCTGAAATTCGAGAAATGAGGCAAGGGTTATTATGCAGGATAACTGCTATACTCTATTCGTATAGACTAGATGGCGACTGCTCTTATGGAGAAAGCTGGCTGAAGAGGCGTACTACACAAGATGGCGGCTGTACACAGGCTCTCATGAAGAAACCTAGCTTAGAGGCTACAGCACATACTTAGGCTGTTATGACCAAAGACATTAATATTACTTATCTAGACTCACAGAGCGCGCTGATGTCAAGAGGAATATTGAACATTTTCGCGCATCGCCATGTTGGGGACGCTTCAGCTTCGAATGCATGGCTAGCACGTGGTAATGTTTACAGACCCTTGCATGTTTTCGATTTATAATGCCTGTTAGTGAATCTGGTTTGGTATTATATGTGACGGAGTGATAATATATTGTGAAATATTTTCAAGGAATGTGGGAGCTGATACATTACGTTAGTAAATTGATAGGCAATATTAAGCCTAAAGTTAGGCCTTACCTGAGGAATGGAAAGATATTCACGAGGGTGAATTCGTGTGCAATCTTCATTTGTACAGACTGCTATCAGAAGGGATCTGGTATTTCTTTTCACATGTGAGTAGAAATGGAACTGTTAAAATATAACTTTCGTTTACCATAATCGAGAACTAAACAGGTTATAGGGTGGTTGATTAAGAGAACGCATGGATATGAAATTTAGAATATTTAGGCTTCTTTTTCTTGTTTGCCTTTCTCCAAGTCATGGAGGATAATTGTTTAGAACTAAAAAGGTGTTCTGAAAAAGACAACATATTTTTCATACAAATTGTGTAGCGGTATTTCAAATTTGAGAAACCTGAGCCTAGAATCCGTAACATATGATTGATATAACTTGATAAAACCTTCTAATGTTAGGGTAAGGTATTGCTTCAAATTATAAATTATCAGAAAAATGATTTATTAGTATCGTATTTTACCTACTTGCTTTATAATGAAAGAATACAATTGTTAATACGCTATTCCAGAAAAATCGGACAATATAATGTCTAAGCAAAGCTCATTACAATCTTGTCAATCCTAGTATGCATTAGAAAACGCTGATCAAATTAACTTTCCACTGCGATATTAATCTTTTTTGTTTGCAAGTGCTTTACTTTCAATTTCATTTTATTTTATTTCTGGTGTAAATCCTGGTGCTCATATTAGAGAACGCACTTTCAATTTTTATGTGCTCAGATAATGTTAATGTTTGTAAAAGCAGTAATATTTAAGAAGATAATATTATGAGGAGGGTTTTACATCTTAAATGATAACTTTATTATTTAAGCCTAACCAGGCAAGTTGCTTTGAGCTTGCATCCGGGATATAGTGGGTTCGAACGCCACTGTCGGCAGCCCTGAAGATGGTTTTCCATGTTTTCCCATTTTCACACCAGGCAAATGCTGGGGCTGTACTTTTAATTAAGGCCACGGGCTTTTCCTTCCCATTCCTAGGCTTTACCTATCTCATCGTCGCCATAAGACCTATCTGTGCCCGTGCGACGTAAAACAAATGGTAAAAAATAAAACTGAAGCCTAAACCACGGAGAGAAATTCAAACTAACACTAGACATCAATTTTATTTTAAGAAATACACAATAGAAGACTAGCACCAGTGTAATGAATGTCAGGCAGTATTTAACTTACCTAAATCATACAAACATGATAATTTAACTTCTACTCATCCAATTACGTTGTTCCATATCCAAACCAAACCCCATGGTACAACAGGCCAGAAAGGCCATGGCTTACCAAGAGACCGCTGCTCAGCTTGAAGGCCTGCACATTACGAGGGGGCATGTGGTCAGCACGACGAATCCTCTCGGTTGTTATGTCACCATCAGATAGCTCCGCAATTGTAATCACGTATGCTGAGTGGACCTCGAACCAGCACTGATATCCAGGAACAAATTAGAACGAATTTTAGCAGAAGCGATTGGGGTAAATTTTCATTCATTGGGAAGGGCGTGAAGGAGTGGAACAGGGTACCAGGGGTAGTGTTTGATCCTTTTCCAAAATCTGTACAGATATTCAAGAAGAGAATAAACAACAGAGAAAATCAATGAAATGTTAGAGGGCATTCGACCAGTGCAGGATATTGTAAATGAAAAATGTGCGTGATTAAATTCATTCCATCCCCTTGTCTATGGAGTTTGGACAGCCCAAGTAGGAGACTGCCTGTAGGGGTTAAGTACAGTGGGGACTTCGAGGGCACTTGGACCGCTAAATAGCTGTGAAGGCCCTTCAGGAACACTGAAAAGTGTTGGCAAAAGGGGCTCTGGTTAAGATGCAGCACGTCGTTATGCTACTTAGGTTCCAAAATCGTAAAATATAAATATGTAAATAAATTCAATGTTAATTTTAATCTTATACCAGTTGTATATTATTATTAGAAGTAATTTCACATACTGTATATGAGTTGACTATGTTTGTAAGATATTATAAGTAGAATTTTGTAAACAATATAAATTTATTAAGGATGATGTGTGTGTTTAATAGAACAATCCAAAGGATTTGTGTAGATTTTTCAATTTTATACAGAAGTATATTTTAATATTACCACAGTCTTGATATTATGTATATTTATTGCGTGTGTACACGGTAATCGGTGTAAGCTGTCATTAATTTTATAAGGCGAATGTTTTCATGTGTGCGAAATGTAATTTAAAGAATGAATTCCATACGATCTCCGCATCAAGCTGAGGAGAGCCCGCAACATGGCGGTACGCGCATGGCCGTGTCTACTCTAGTCACACGCTTCTGCGCAGCCAGCGGTGTGGGGCATTGGTTATGACCTCCCCCTCTGTCAAGGCATAAATCTCTCTCTTGCTATCAAATAAGTTTAAACATGCATTCTGCTGCACAAGATGGTGGTTACACACAGGCTCTCATGAAGAAACCTAGCTTAGAGGCTACAGCACAAGATGGCGGTTATACATAGGCTGTTATGGCTTCCCTCTCTGTCAAGACATAGCTTTATCTCTCTGTCAAAGAGAACGAAACACGCATTCTACTGCGCAAGAGGGTTACTGCTGTTATGCTGTTATTTACAATATACTACAACAGTTCTCGTTTTGCCGCTGACAAGGTTGCTATGCTTCTTAACAGCCTTCTGCTTCATGCTTCCTCAATTGTAACGCATCCTGCAACATTGAAATTAAGCAAAACCCTTAGAAATGTATTATACTAAGTATGTTATGCTTTACAAGGAAGATAATACACTTCTTACCTTATTGTTATTCCTTTTCTGAATCATCATTATCATCATGTACTAGGAAACGTTTATCTACACACTGTGTACAGTGTTCAATCTTCGGAATTCATCCATCCCAATCATCATCACCATTTTCCCCTCGATGCTTGTAATGACTTTGACAGGTTCTGCATAAAGCTACATCGATTAACATCTCACTATGAAGAGGAATGATATCTCGAATATTATTTACGGAAGGAGCAGCGTACGCAGATACAAATCCTGGTGATAAACATTGAATCAGATGTTATGGCATCAAAGTTCCATGTTTATAGAACATATTACTCGTGTGAGATAAGTAAGTTGTCGCGTATGAGCATGCGAACAGCATGCATATTTACAGTTTTGTTTGTTGTTCTGTTCCATAGCGTACGATGTCGAAGCACACACTAATGTTGATGAACAATGACTATTCCGTAGGAGGAGGGATTGTGTTAACCTTAGTAACTGCGAGGAGGAGAAGGAGGAACGTATCTGACCTGTGAGGCGGAAGAGAAGGAACACGGCTATGTCCGGTCGGAGGAGGAGGAGGATGAGGAGGGAGAGGAGGATGCTGTTCCGTCAAGACAAGCTCTAAGTACAATTGATTGTGGAACAAGACGAAACATGTTGGCCATCAGTGTTCAGAACAGAAACAATATGTGATTAAACTCTGTGTTGATACAGTCGCACTCAGGGCGCGCACATAGAATTGCAAATGTTGAATATCTCTATCCGACATACTCTTCCTATTCACTGCAGGTAAAATAATTTTACTACTTTGCAGAGGATGCTTTTGTCTTGAGAAGATACATTTTGCGGGATTCGAAAACATGCAACAGAAAAACCAATCTGTATATATCTCGAACTCTGATTTAATTACAATAGAAGAACATATATTCAACCCCTGTTCTCTTATCGCAAACACGGAAAGTGAAATTAATCAGCACGCTGGTATTGTAAGAAATACAGTGCTTACATTTAAGTCGCTAGCAGTCGAACAAATTATCGGATAAACATGTAACTTGAAATTTCGGTTCGGAAACATATTATTTTAATCTGTTAGCACGGGTTACAAGCATGTAGCTTGTGCAGGAGAGGGCTATTATGCAAAATGCTGAACTGAAAAATAATTGAGCTACACACATAATAGAGAAGAGGACCTAAGTGTTCTTTCTTATCAGAAGGACAAGAGGATGAAAGGACTCTTCCTCCTCCTCGTCCTCCTCCTATTCGCGTCCTCCCCCCTCCTCCTGACCACGTCCTCCTCCTCCTCCTCCTCTACATCACCGCGACCTCCTCCTCCTCCTAGAAAAATTTAGCTGAATTTGGTACATTTTAACAGCAGCAACACGCTCATCGATTGTTATCAGCAAGAATGCTTCTACTTTGTTAGGTATAGCAAATTAATCTATATTGGTAAACGGTTTTGTGTTCAGAACCGAAGAAATTTACAGCAGACATAACAGGGAATGGAACCCAAGGGTCCCGTCTTATCAGAATTACCTAATAAAGAATAAAATCCCTGACACATTAGTGGAGCAATGACCTGCGTTTTCCTGACAGAAATCAGTATTTGCTTGATAGATTTTAGTGCTCAGAACTCTGAACTTTTGAAGATGGCAGCAGTGAGGTTAGCGATGTTCTGTTGTTGGATTTGAAATTCCGCGCTACGACATGCATACGGTGGCAGCAATGAGCTAGAGTGTACAACGTGCTGTTGACGAGTTCTATCTACGTGGGCGTGGATTTTAAACATCGCGTGCTGATGTTGCATACCACGTGACCGTAACGTCACGACCACGTGCTCTTGTTTGTAAGCAATGCTAGGTGCTATTTTGACAGCTGTCATCTTGACGGACACTAACCTCACTTTTAAGGAAAATAGCGCATCGCTAACCGCACTGCTACCATCTTTACGACGCTAAAACTCATTGCTGACACCTTATGCATGTCGTAGCGCGGAATTTCAAATCCAACAACAGAACATCGCTAACCTCACTGCTGCCATCTTCAAACGTTAAAATTTCCAAACACTAAAAACTATCAAGCAAATACTGATTTCTGTTAGGAAAACGCAGGTCATTGCTCCACTAATTGGTCAGGGATTTTATTCTTTATTAGGTAATTCTGATAAGACGGGACCCTTGGTTTCCATTCCCTGTTATGTGTGCTGTAAATTTCTTCGATTCTGAACACAAAACCGTTTACCACTAGAGATTAATTTGCTACACTTAACAAAGTAGAAGCGTTCTTGCTTATAACAATCGATGAGGGTGTTGCTGGTGTTAAAATGTACCAAATTCAGTTAAATTTTTCTACAAGGAGGAGGAGGAAGAGTCATTTCATCCTTTTGCCCTTCTGAGAAGATAGAACACTTAGGTACTCTTCTCTATTATGTGTGTAGCACAATTACATTTCAGTTCAGCATTTTCATAATAGCCCTCTCCTGCATAAGCTACATGTTGTAACCCATGCTAACAGATTAAAATAATATGTTTCCGAACCGAAATTTCAAGTTACATATTTATCCGGTAATTTGTTCTACTGCTGGTGACTTAAATGTAAGCAGAGTATTCCTTATAATACCAGCGTGCTGTTTAATTTCACTTTCCGTGTTTGCGATAAGAGGACAGGTGTTGAATCTATGTTCTCCTATAGTAACTAAATTAGAGTTCGAAATCAATACAGATTGTTTTCCTGTTGCATGTTTTCGAATCCCGCAAAATGTATCTTCTTAAGACAAAAGTATTCTCTGCAAAGTAGTGTACGTGTCCAAGGCTTCAGTACATAAACAAATTACCGTTGTTCACTAATATGACATTAGAATGGAGCACCTTCGGTGGGCCTCGATCTCAGCCCGGTTGTCGAAGTCTCACCTTCCCCTACTAGAATGATTCGCTAGCTGAGTCGGTGGGCATTATCGGGCTGACTGGACCCCCAGATGGGGCAGCGATCTTCTAATAATTTTTGTAGCAGGGGAATATTAATAATGAGAGTTCATTACTAATGAGAAGAGACACAATATCTTGTATAACAATTTTACTATACTAGTGAAACACGTATTATTTACATGGATATGCCATACAACGCACTTTACATATGATATTGTGGGTGATCCTGACGTTTAAATATTCGGTAGTCTTTCTCTACAGTTCATTATACGTTCAATTACTCAAACTTAAGAGGCGTTCCCTCATGAACTATTTACACTATCTCAGACTTATAGAGGCACTTCCTCTCGAACTATTTCACTTTACATTTACACTTATCACTTTACACATATATTTAATCAGTATGGCCATACACTGCTGTAATTCTGTTTTCCTGCCGAGAATTAATATATTCAAATTATATCAAGTTATGATATAGGTCTACCAACATCGATGAACTGAAATATACGACGGCAATATGTACACTCCCAAGCCTTTGAAAGTCGTACCACAACATTTCCTTAAGTTAATCATTGCTGAATAGGCAATGTAATAAACACCATCATTTCATTGGGATTTCTATCAATACACATATCAGGATATTATTTACGCAACGTTGCTACCTGTGGACAAGCATAGAGCGACTCGAATACCAGACATCATAGACAGAGTATCATAGCACTACCTGTAAGAGATTGACAAGGACAAATACACTCCGAACATACACGATGAGGCTCAGATGGCACAAGACACCCGCTGTTGGTAACAGTAAGCTTTCACTGTCTCCTGGAATGAACCTAGGATCTTCTGAGATGGGGTGTGTCTAACCTGAAACTCCCTACACGCTGTAAATAATAAGGAAATAAATTGGAGGGAGTCTTCCTTTTAATGCATATTGGAATCTACGCAACGTTGGCAATATTTAGATTGACTCACATAATCGCTGTTTCGAGAGGAATGAACCAGCTATTTGTATTATGTTTCCTTTCAGTGGAGAAAACACTTTCCTTCTCCCCTATAGACCGGCTCATAAATTACCCAACAGCGAGCAGTCCATGTCCCACTTCCAAAGAGCGAGGCACTGGCCTTTCGCACACAATTGCTCCGCGGCAAATAATCACATTTTCTTTCACTACTGGCCACAATGGCATCACTCTAAATATCGGCTCTATGTCCGGCCGTAATCAACATATTCATAGCGCGGTATCCACTTAGGGCATATTAATAACAAATTCCAAGGGAACTTCATATTCTTACTTCACAATATTCATTAAGGCTACAACCTGCCTAGCCACCCTGTTCTTCCTCTCGATACCTCGAATACAATGCTACTTATTGGTGAATTCCTTCCACACGAGTCCAAATTACCTCACGCATTCGCGAGCTAAATAATTCGTCGAAATATACCCACACAGGTGCCATAATTACTACTTAGAAGGAATCTCTACCAGGTGAAGGCACAAAAATGAATTACTGAAAATCTTGATGACTCATATATGCTATGGAAGAGATGTTAACTGGAGTCATTTTCACAGAATTTTTAAGCCCTCTCTACTTGACAGCGATTCACACTTAATTAATCTAAGGTCCTTATAATTACGTCATGCATTACCAAACCCTTATATAAGTGGAAGTAAAATATGGTTATTCCCAAACCATGACGCCTGTATTTCATAAAAACCAAAAAAATTGAACTTATTATTATTATCCCTCTGAAATAGCATATTGGCGATCTACATTATATCTGCATACAAATTTACTTTATATTTACAATGGGAAACGACCTTCAAAGCTACTTAATATTGGAAATGTACTCAGCCTTTCTGGATACCACGAACACAGCTTTACAGGAGGGCACACCCATGAGTTTACTCGGAATCCATAACGTCTTCAGCGATATCAAGTTCTTTGGTGACCAAATGGCAAGTCACGAACATGATGGCTTGATCTCGTGCGATGTTCCAGACGTTCTCTGCTTCGCCAGGTGAAATTCCGGCAGACAGTTGGATATATCGTTCTCTCTGCTATACAGGCAAAATTATGGCATACAGCTGGATGTCCCGTTCACTCCGACGTTCCTGTAGATTCCTTATGTAAATGAGGGGAAATTATCTCATGTGAATGCGTTAGTTTATTACACATCACAATTTAGGTACATGATTGGATCTGCTCAATGGCACAAGCATTCCAACCTAATGTCGGTAATGTCTCTGAAGCCCGACACTGTTCCCTTCTCACAGACCTATCCTTTTTATAGACAGCAGACTGCTCTTCTAGGCCTTGAAGACCCACTGGTTCACCTAAAAACGTCACTGGTTAGGCCACTACTGGGCTAAAACTCTGGTGTCACACGACAGTACTTCGGGCACACTGTATTTCACTTAGTCATGCGTAAGTCAAGCTCTCTACTGCGTTAGGGATTTATATAACGTGACACTGCCCTTACGTATGCCTACAATGAACCGTTCGTTCCCTTTCTTAATATTTCGTATTTATATCGAGTACACTCGCTCCACGCACTTAGTTGAATACGTGCCTAATTATGTTAATTTAGCCGTCTTACTTTGGGCATATTTGAGGCTCGATGCACGATCTCTTCGACACATGGACAGTGAACATTACGGTTCCGTATTGTTCCTATTATATTTTCAATCTTAAAAGCGTCCTTTTGTCTCTGTTGTTGAATGATGACGAGCACTAGGGGAATCCTTCAGTTCACTGCCACGGTTGGGATCCAACATCTGGTAACCATTAAAACGAGCCCCTGTTACGGCGTAGTTACCGCTCTTTTAATTATGTACAGCAATTCTCGGTCTCATAATTATGCGTAAAATTCCCTGATTCAAATGAATGTTTGCAGGTGATTATCCGTTGAGTATCTTACGATTTATAAAAATGAACAGGGGAAAAACAATTGAACTCGATGAGTTGGCAGTGGTGAATGAATGACGAAAATAGGGTATAACGTTATTTTTTACGTTGGATATGCTTCCTGGACTCGACTAGTGACCTAGGTTCTTTGTCACGTGATAACGCGTCGCTTTCTATCTTGCTCGTGGTTGGAGTGAGAAAACTACACGTACAAGCGCTCTTGCACCGCCTTGCTGCTAATTACCAGCAGCTAGAGCTAGGTCGCGCGACCCAGGGTACTGCCAATCGTATCCCGGCGCGGGTGCAAACATTCTAACTTGGGCGGTTTTTATTGTAGAATGACGCAGAAAACGACATATTTCATCTCCTGGGTATCATGACATACTATAGGTGACGTTGTGAACGGTCGCAGTAGTAAAATTATTTTACCTGAAGTGAATAGGAAGAGTATGTCGGATAGAGATATTCAACATTTGCAATTCTATGTGCGCGCCCTGAGTGCGACTGTATCAACACAGAGATTAATCACATATTGTTTCTGTTCTGAACACTGATGGCCAACATGTTTCGTCTTGTTCCACAATCAATTGTACTTAGAGCTTGTCTTGACGGAACAGCATCCTCCTCTCCCTCCTCATCCTCCTCCTCCTCCGACCGGACATAGCCGTGTTCCTTCTCTTCCGCCTCACAGGTCAGATACGTTCCTCCTTCTCCTCCTCGCAGTTACTAAGGTTAACACAATCCCTCCTCCTACGGAATAGTCATTGTTCATCAACATTAGTGTGTGCTTCGACATCGTACGCTATGGAACAGAACAACAAACAAAACTGTAAATATGCATGCTGTTCGCAAGCTAATACGCAACATCTTATTTATCTCACACGAATAAGTAAGGCTATTAAAATGTTCTATAAACATGGAAACTTGATGCCAAAATATCTGATTGAATGTTTACCACCAGGATTTTTATCTACGTACGCTGCTCCTTCCGTAAATAATATTCGAGATATCATTCCTCTTCATAGTGAGATGTTAATCGATGTAGCTTTATGCAGAACCTGTCAAAGTCATTACAAGCATCGAGGAGAAAATGATGATGATGATTGGGATGGATGAAATCCGAAGATTGAACACTATACACAGTGTGTATATAAACTTTTCCTAGTACATGATGATGATGATGATTCAGAAAAGGAATAACAATAAGGTAAGAAGTGTATTATCTTCCTTGTAAAGCATAACTTACTTAGTATAATACATTTCTAAGGGTTTTGTTTAATTTCAATGTTGCAGGAGGCATTACAATTTCGGAAGCATGCCGCTGAAACCTTTTAAGAAGCATAGAAAACTTGTCGGCAGCAAAACGAAAACTGTTATAGTACATTGTAAATAAATACTTTATTGCATTCAAATATGTTGTACTTATTGCATTCCTTACACCTACTCATTCTTGAGAAAACGATCAATTATAAACATGCAAAATAACGTCATCGCTGCAGCACGTGCTCACTCTTGCCTTCGCGATGCGCGTTCGATAGAGATGTGCCTTGACAGGGGAGGTCTTAACAGCCTCTCTATAGTCGCCATCTTGTGTAGTAGCCCCTAACCTAAGTGTCTTCAAACAGCAGCTGCCATCGTGCGCAGTAGAATGCATGTTTAAACTTCTTTGATAGAGAGATAAAATGTGCCTTGACAGAGGAGAAAGTCATAACACCCTATGTATAGCTGCCATATTGTGCTGGAGCCTCTAAGCTAGGTTTCTTCATGAGAGCCTGTGTACAGCCTCCTCAGCCAGCTTTCTCCATAAGAGCAGTCGCCATCTAGTCTATACGAATGGAGTATAGCAGTTATCCTGCATAATAAACCTTGCCTCATTTCTCGAATTTCGGGCTGATCAGCAGACCAAATGCCAAAGGGCCTAAGTAGGAACCGAACCGTTGATCTCAACAATAGACCTCTTGTTTCTATACTATCATGTTCCTGGTAGAGCGATCCTAAGTATTAGGAAGAAAAATTTTGTCCGTTTTGCCCTACGACGCACCGTTTTTGTGATGTTTAACATTTTGCATTGAAGGCCCAAATTTAATGAATTGAACCGTTATTTCTAGTACTGCACGTTATACTCTCTACCATAGCAAGAACAGATCGACTTACGAAAACTTGCTCCATGACACAACATAAAAAGCTAAAACAGACCAAATGCCAAAGGGCCTAAGTAAAAACCGAACCGTTGATTTCTTCATGAGACTACTTTCTTCTTATGCTATCATGTTCCTGATACAGCGAACCTACGTATTAAGCAGAAACAAATTGTCCGTTTTGCTCTACGACGCACAGTTTTTGAGATATATAACATCTTGCATTTAAGCCCTAATTTTAATAAATAGAACCGTTGTTTCTATCACGCCACGTTAGCCACTGAGCTAGCTTTATTCATACGAGAAGCAGCCATCATGCGGCCACCATCTTGCTCCAGCACCCATAAGGTGTCTCACAAGGAGCCAAGTATAGCTGCCACCTTGAGGCCGCCATCTTGCACAAGGGTCCCTAGGAGGTCTCATAAGGAGCTTCGTATATCAGCCATCTTGCAGCCGCCTTCTTGCGCAAGTAGCCTTAAGGAGTCTCATAAGGAGCCGTGTATAGTCGCCATCTTGTGCAATTGGCGTCGGGGAGGGCATCGGGATATAAAGCTGAGGTTAGGTCCCTCCATGAGGTCAGGCTTGCTTTCTTACGCGTAAAAAGTTAAGTTAAGCCCCCCAAGATTGCGGATGTGAAGTTAGGCTCGCTCTTGTAGGCGTCAGGAAGGGCATACGGCTGTCAAACTGAGTTTAAGACCCTCGATGATGTTAGGCAGGCTCACATACTCATAAAAAGTTAGGTTAAAGCCCTCCAAGATGGCGGATGTGAGGTTAGGCGCGCTCTCTTAGGCGTCAGGAAGGGCATCCGGATGTAAAACTGAGTTTAAGACCCTCCATGAGGTTAGGCTATCTGTCTTACGCATAAAAGTTAGGTTGGGATCCTCCAAGATGGCGGATGTGAGGTTAGGCTCGCGCTCTTAGCCAGGGCAGTCAATGCGGCGGAGACTTCTCCCGAGAGTGTGTTGAGGCGGAGGAGGCCCGTGCGGACGGGCATGTGGAGGTGGAGGTGGAGGTGGCGGATTCCTCTGCGGAGGGGCCTGCGGCGGCTTCGGCTGCCGAAACCCTGACTTATACTACTGTAGGCAAATTGAGAAGCGAGATAGGACTTATCAAAGTCACTCAAGGAGAGCTGGATAAACGTATTATGGGACAGCTAGATAGCAGTAACACGCAGATAGCTGCTTTCTGTAAGGACGTACAGGTCATTAAAACTGACCTGAGACGCGAAATAAAGAATCTGGACACCTCAATTAACTCAAAAATTGAGAACCTCTCCAAAGAGGTCAACCAAATTAAATTAAGAGACCCTATAACTGACGTCACAGGTGCCGGTTGTTCAATCGAAATACACAGTACAACGACCCTTATTAAAATACAAGACGACAAGCCAGTAAAATTTTCTGGACGTGATGAATACAACGCCCGAGAATTTATATTGAATGTTGAGGATTATCTGCAGGAGAACAGGGTGGAAAATGACAGGAAACTTAGAGTTGTACCGAAGCTTCTTGAAGGACGAGCATTATCTTGGTTTAAGCCTTTAAGAACAGCTTCAAAATTTATGAAGATTTTAAGCAGGCTCTTTTTAAAAGATTTTGGGATACCGAAACTCAAAATCTTGTAAAAATGGAATTGTATGCTAGGAAGTACAATACCTCATTGAAGACTTCAAGGTATTCTGATTACTTTCTAATGCAACTGAAGAAGTTACAATTCTTGGATCTTCCTCTGCCAGATACTGAGCTAATTCAAATTCTAACCCTTCAATATCCGCCTCATGTGCAGGAGATACCAGTTGCTGCCAACATCAAGGTACTAGCACATTTTTATTCTACTTTGCGTAGGTTGGATACAGCTAACACTCAATCTACGCCAAAAAGTAGTAGAAGCAGAGAAGTGAGCACGAACACTACGGAAAAAAGCCGCAGGAGAGAGAAGAACCCAGGCCACTAGAAGAAGGCAGAATAAGCCAAACTAATCCAACACGCATTCGGAATTTCAGACATCAGAGGAATCAAGACAGACATCCTTACCGACCAAGAAATTTATGGAGGCAGCGGGAGAACACTCCTGAAGAAACTGAGATTCGAGAAGACGTCAGTTAGAAAGAAGATGTGGAGATACCCGGGAATAAGTCAAAGAAAATAATCGTAATCCTGAGGGACCAGGAGCTACATCCCTGGAATATTAACGACAATTTGAGCCTAAAGAGCGACGATCACTTGATCCTGAATTAACAGGCGCTATAAAAAACGTCGATCCTGCAATAAGGAATTACAATGAGGACGAAGCATCGAGTCACTGTATTGCCGTCATTAATTACCGGCATATTGACGATTCGGAGATGCTATTTGAAGACGTCCAGACACCAAGACCAATAATTACACGTTTGTTACCAGTTATTACTGTACGCACAGGTAATTTACATGTAACTACGCTCGTTGATTCTGGATCGCAAGCCTCTCTGATTTCTAACAGACTTGTGGACCCATAGAAAAACCGGAGCAACATATTATTACCTGCAGCGCAGATTAAAGTAAGAGGTATAGACCCTAATAAAACTATTAAGTGTAAGTCACAGGCATTTTTGGAATCTGAAATAAATTACCAGTCATTTGAGCACATCTTCCTGGATGTTTCTCGCTTAATTTTAACTCAATTCTTGGATCAGATTTCATGTTTAAATATAAGGGGACGACCGATTATGATGCCAAGCCAGTGAAATTGCAAAATGATTCCGTAGAACTGCAGCTGGTAGGACGTGACGACCTGGTGATTCAAGAAAATGGAGCCGCTTCGAAGAAGCCGATGGTTACTGCAATGAAACAACTGTAAGCGAGGGAGCGCCCGCCGTAGTAGATAGTAGAGGGGGTGACCAGGAAGAGGACGGATTAGCGTCCCTACTTGATGAAAACTCCATGATAGGTCCAGATTTATTATGTCAATAGCCAGTGTAGATGAAGACCTAGAAAACAGATTGAAACTATAGGAGGCTAAACATGAAATCCTACAAAAATTTTCGTGTGTGTTCGATGATAAACCTGGAGTGAGTTATGAGTATCCTAAACGTGACATACTTACCCCTTACCAGAAAAGAGGAGTAAGCCTAAGAAAAGAAAATACCTTTTCGTCACATCGGGAGGAACATGAACCAGGAAGGCATAGGCCCTGGCACATATGTGTTGTAAAATCTTTATTCATGAGAGAACGGCTAAGTTACGATGCCCTAACAGCTGTACGAGAGAACGTTCTCCTATATATTGCTCGGCGTGAGGAAAACAGCATGAGAGGGACAGGGTCAAGTGACGTCAGCACCGCATGTACCTCACCTCCCCGAAGAAACATCTGGAAACAATTTTTAAACTTCTCAGCGACTTGACCAATAAATATGAAACTAACACCAAATTGTAGCTTATATTTTAAAAGGGCAACGTTGCAAACTTGAGAATAATCAGCCTTGTAGTTTCAAAGATATAATTTGAAGTTTGGGAAGTATTATTACATCTCCGTCGCCCGAATCAGAGAGCTGCTTCCAGCCGGATATAAATAGGTCGACGACCCGAGGTTATAGTCAGTGTATCTTAAACTCTACGACTCATGACTAGACGTCACTATGCCCCGTCGCGCTTCGCGAGAGATATGGATGTGTAACTCTACAACTTTGAATTTGTGCGAGGTCGTCGCAAATGAAGTTCCAACCGCGTCGCGACGTCTGAAATATTGTAAAAAATTCTCAGAATGGATCTTCATTGTATAATATTTACGGGTGTCTTAACCAAGTGAATTTACGATAGGGTCTGTGCGTTGAAGTATAATTGAGAATTCAAGTGTTTAATTTACCAGTTGACGGTTTTGTGGACTTCGTTATCTCATAATTTTGAACTTTGTCATTGACATTGTGCGTGCTAAACTGAACTTTCAATTTATGACATACATACATACATTATCATTATAGACTGTTATGCCTTTCAGCGTTCAGTCTGCAAGCCTCTGAGAATTTACAAAACGTTGCCACAGTCCTCGATTTGCAACTAGTGTTGTGGCCTCATTTAGTTCTATACCTCTTATCTTTAAATCGTTAGAAATCGAGTCTAAACATCGTCGTCTTGCTCTCCCTCTACTTCTCTTACCCTCCATAACAGAGTCCATTATTCTCCTAGGTCACCTATCCCATTCCCATTAGCTTCCATATCTTCCCCTCATTTACCAATCACGCACGATGTCACTCAATGCTTCATAAAACATGTCAACTTCATCCTCAACTGCACCCTCACATGGTGAATACACGGACACAATTCTTGTCCTAATTCCTCCAACTGACAAATCTACCCATGTCATTCGCTCATTTACGTGCCTAACAGAAATTATGTTGTGTCAAATGGTATTCCTGATAAAGAGCCCTACACCAGACTCTGCCCTCCCCTTTCTAAAACCCGTCAGGTACAGTTTATAATCTCTTATCTCTTCCTCATTATCTCACCTTACCCGAATATCACTTACTCCTACCAAATCCAAATGCATCTTCCGTGCTGACTCAGCCAGTTCTACCTTCTTTCTTCCATGAGCCCCATTAATATTGATAGCTCCCCATCGAATTCCATTTCGTTCGCCAAGTTGTTTCCAAGGAGTCCCTCGCCTGTCAAATGGGAGTGGAACTCTATTACTACCATAGATCCGAGGCTTGCTTAAAATGTTCTGAGCCCGGTAAATTCATGAAGCACGATGCTACCCTACTTGAACATAGTCCAAGTGAAGATCTCTCCCCTAACGTGTTATGGACCACCGGTGAATTGTATAGTCCTAGCCGCCTGAGCACAAGGAGGGCCAAGACTCAGGATATGTCCGAGATGCCCACTCCCTTTCCGTAGCAACTGGTATCCCGACTCTCAGGACCACTTAGTAGGCCACTCAGCCGTTGCCCAAGGTTCACGAACTAGGACGTGACTACAGTAACCCACAAACATTTATGACAGTTTAATTAATTCTGAGACGCATTTCACCTATACGATACGATTGTGAACTGTTTGAAATACAATTCACAAGAATATTAAATAATTGACACGACTAAATGTGACTATTTTTCATGTAATTTCTCGAAATTTCGATTATTACCATTAGAAAGTAACTAAATGTTAAGGACATTTTATGGCAATAGTAGGTCATACGAACTCGTGTCAAACAAATTCAGGCATAAAAACCTCTTGATCTATGAACATTAACATTCACGAGACTGTTCTAGGAGCGATATGAATTGCATGAATTGCGTTTTCTCAAGTGTTCGATGGACTGTGATGGTTACTCTACGAGTGAATTTAAGACATAATCAGTGACTCTTATAAACTGTGACAGTGTTCAATTCATGTTTTATTAACTGTGAGAACGACTGCATTAAGTTGACTTATGGATCACACTGTATCATAGACTGTGATATTCTGAGTCACGTATTTAGCATCGTAAAACAAAAGTGAGAATACAAACTGTTTATTAAGACTTGTGTCAGTGTATAATACAATTCTCTAACGATAATTAAGAGTTCTAAAGCCCATTGTATTGTGCCATTTGAACTTTCCGTGTTTCACCATTCATCTTTAAAAGAACATCGGGAATCTTGGCAAGGTGTCGTGATATTACACTGCGTAGAACTTCATCTCCAGCGTGGGGTTAATCGTGGTTTCTTCGAGCGTGGTATCGAACGAGGGATCGATCGTGGTTTCGACGAGGGATGATAACGTGGTGCCTTCATTAGATTGAAATTGTCACGCCGCTGGTGTCGAGTTCGAGTCTTGGTGCATGCTGCAGAAAGTTCCAGTCACCAAGCAGCAGGACAGTACTTCATCAATCCTTATAAGCAGATTACAGGTGATATAAGTGTTTTTCATATATATATTAGTGAGTAATTCCACTTAGACACTAACTGACTCTTTACAAAGCACTCAATCATTCATAGTGCTACATTCGTCAAAAGAAAAGTGCTTCAAGTGGACTTTAATGCTACTGTTCCTCATAATTGTAGGAGGTTGTTCAAGAAGACTTTAGATCTTACTTTGAACTATAGATTTTTCTTTAAAATTTCTGTAAATATCAAAGTAAGGAAAGGCCTGAACGTTGATTCGGATTACTATCTCTCTGAGGTAAAAGTAAGATTCTAGCCGAATACGTCTAAACCGAGACAGCAAAGGAAGCCCAGGATAAATATAGAGACTCTGGAGCAGAATGAATTGGAATACCAACAGAAACTCTCCAAACTAAGGATGACCAACTGGGATGAAATCAGAGACTCCATGAACAACACTTATATTCACCTGTAATCTGCTTATAAGGAATGATGAAGTACTGTCCAAGGAAGCGGAAACACAGATTGTGGAACGAAAAATGTGACGATGCATTAGAAAGTAGACTAAACGCCTGGAAGAGATGGCATTCGAACAGCAACAGCGAGAACTTGGAAGCCTTCAGGGAAGCAAGGAAGAGAACAGCTAGGATCATAAGAACAGAGAAGAGAAAATATGACAGGAATAGGATAGAGTAGATAGAAGAGGAATTTAAAAGGAACAACACCAGGGAGTTCTACAAAACCTTCAAAGAAGTCCTAAAGGGATACACACCATCAAATCTATGCTTCAGATGAACAGACGGTAGCATAGCAACAAATGATAAAGAAAACTGCCAGCTCTTGGCTAACTACTTCCAAAAGCTGCTCAACTGTGAAGAACCGCCTGAAAGATTGCCTGTCCTGAAACTATCCAATGAGAATCCAAATCCCCAAGTCTAGATGAGATAAAATGTATGATCAGAGAGATTAAAAACAACAAAGCACCAGGGGATGATGGCATTGTGGCAGAAATGTGGAAGATTTGAGATGAAGTGGCTGCAGAAAGAATACATCACCTCATAAAAGAGATTTGGAAAACTGAAAGGATTCCAAACGATTGGAAATGTGCGCTTATCCAACCACTCCACAAGAAAGGTAGTCGAATGGATATTAATAAATACAGAGGTATCTCTCTACTTTCAGTCGCATAAACAATATTCACCAAAGTGCTACTGAACAGGGTTGAAGAACAAATAGACTCCCTCATTGGAGAATACCAAGCTGGTTTCAGGAAAGGGAGGTCATGTACAGAACAGATATTGAACCTCAAGACTAGAGCATTGAGGGGCCAGAACACAGTGGTAATCTTCGTCGACTTCCAAAAAGCATGTGACTCAATTTATAGACATACATTATTTAATGTACAAGAAGTGTTTGGAATCGACAGGAAAACGAGACAAATAATAAAACAAACCCTGACAGACACCACCTCAAAAATTAAATTTGCTGGAGAAATATCTGATCCATTTCAAATAAAGACAGGAGTCAGACAAGGAGATGGATTATCACCCATCCTGTTTAACATGGTATTGGGGAAAGTCATATATACCTGGGAAAACTCTCCGAAAGTAGAAAGCATAGAGGGCATTCACCTTGGGCGCAAGGGACAAAACTTGGAAATTAAATATCTGGCTTTTGCTGATGATCTTGCTTTCTTAGCTCAAAACAGAGAGGATGCCCAAAAGGATGCTGGAGCTTCTTCATGATATTGCTAAGAAAACAGGTCTCAAAAATCTACTACGAAAAGACGAAGTACATGGAGTAAAGACATCAGGGAGAGAAAAGCATGGAAGTGAAGTGCGGAAAAGTTAGAAGAGTAGAAAATTTTAAGTATTTGGGAGAACTTATCCAACCCAATGGACTAGACAAGAAGGCAAACAAGAAAAGAACTAGAAAATTAGAACTGGCCTACAGACTGACACAGAACAGGTACAATAAACGGGCAATATCCTACAAAGCCAAAATTAAACACTACAACGCTGTTGTAAAACCAGAGGGGCTGCACGATTCAGAATACCTTATATTTAATAAAAAAGGGGAACTTAAAGAAATTGTGAAGAAGGAAAGGAAAATTCTGAGGAAAATTCTTGGTCCTCAGAAAATGACGGATGGTACGTGGAGGAAAAGGAGAAATGAGGATCTCTACAAGTATTCCGGAAAGATCACGGACACAATGCTAAAACGAAGACTGAAATTTTACGGACATCTCGTCAGAATGAATTACAACCACCTAACTAAAAGGATATTTAAATATATAATTGGATTGAGGAGGACAACAAAATGGGTAGAGGAGGTTAAGAAGGACGCAGAAGAAGTTAAAATAAATCAGAATTGATCCTCAACAGAAAGGAGTTCAGAAGTCGAGTAGATGACCACAAATTCCATGAAGAGAAGCGGAAGAACAGAGCCAAATTTGCAATATCTGAGGGGCAGAGAAATATAAGGAGTGAACGAATGAAGAAGTTCTGGGAAGAGAAAAGAAGCAGTCTGGCCAGAAAGTATTAAGTTTCACGCGGTCCACAGTTGGTTAAAGTCGGAAGCAAGAATAAAAAGAAATCATTTCACTTAGATGAACTGTAGGGCTTGCCATAAAACACGTGCACTATTTGATTATCTTACAAAAAATGGTTTAGATGAACTGTAGGAGTTTACAGCAAGTGATTGAAAACATTTATTTGAACTATCAGATTATTAATGGAAGTGTGTGTTAAGATTATGTTTATAAATCTTAGAATAACTTAGGTTTGCATCACAAGTGATGGACTTAATTTCTACGCAATGTAGAAGCTTGGTTATATGAAGTTCTCTATACAAAGTACAGGCTTAACAACACAAAAACAATTGCTGAATAAGTTTACAGGGATGGCTTAACATAACGTTATGCTGACCACGTATACCAGCCCAAACCGCTATGCACTAACGTAACACAACATTACCCTGACCACGTGTAAAGGCTTCACTCACATAACCTAACGCTGGCAGAAAATTACAGGCCTAAACTCACATAATCTATGGGTGGCTTAACGTATGATAACACAATGTATTCAGGTTTCTCCGTATACACTAAAGCGTTGGCTAAGACTACGGGCTTAACGTAACAAAACGTTAGGCTGTCCATGTATAGAGGCTTACCCTACATAATCTAGTGCTGGCTAACATTACAGGCTTAACATGTATAGAGGCTTAACCTACATAATCTTGTTCTGGCTAACATTACAGGCTTAACGTAACAGTACGTTAGGCTCTAAATGTACAGAGGCTTACCCTACATAATCTAGTGCTGGCTAATATTACAGGCTTAACGTAACAGTACGTTAGGCTCTAAATGTATAGAGGCTTAACATACATAATCTTGTTCTGGCTAACATTACAGGCTTAACGTAACAGTACGTTAGGCTCTAAATGTACAGAGGCTTACCCTACATAATCTAGTGCTGGCTAACATTACAGGCTTAACGTAACACAACGTTAGGCTGTCCATGTATAGAGGCTTAACCTACATAATCTAGTGCTGGCTAACATTACAGGCTTAACATGTATAGAGGCTTAACCTACATAATCTTGTTCTGGCTAACATTACAGGCTTAACGTAACAGTACGTTAGGCTCTAAATGTATAGAGGCTTACCCTACATAATCTAGTGCTGGCTAACATTACAGGCTTAACGTAACAGTACGTTAAGCTGTCCATTTATAGAGGCTTACCCTACATAATCTAGTGCTGGCTAATATTACAGGCTTAACGTAACAAAACGTTAGGCTGTCCATGTATAGAGGCTTACCCTACATAATCCTGTTCTGGCTAACATTACAGGCTTAACGTAACAGTACGTTAGGCTGTAAATATATAGAGGCTTACCCCACATAATCTAGTGCTGGCTAACATTACAGGCTTAATGTAACAGTACGTTAGGCTGTAAATATATAGAGGCTTACCCTACATAATCTAGTGCTGGCTAATATTACAGGCTTAACGTAACAGTACGTTAGGCTCTAAATTTATAGAGGCTTACCCTACATAATCTAGTGCTGGCTAACATTACAGGCTTAACGTAACACAACGTTAAGCTGTCCATGTATAGAGGCTTAACCTACATAATCTTGTTCTGGCTAACATTACAGGCTTAACGTAACAGTACGTTAGGCACTAAATGAATAGAGGCTTAACCTACATAATCTAGTGCTGGCTAACATTACAGGCTTAACGTAACACAACGTTAGGCTGTCCATGTATAGAGGCTTAACCTATATAATCTTGTTCTGGCTAGCATTACAGGCTTAACGTAACAGTACGTTAGGCACTAAATGAATAGAGGCTTAACCTACATAATCTAGTGCTGGCTAACATTACAGGCTTAACGTAACAGTACGTTAGGCACTAAATGTATAGAGGCTTAACCTACATAATCTACTGCTGGCTAACATTACAGGCTTAACGTAACAGTACGTTAGGCTCTAAATTTATAGAGGCTTGCCCTACATAATCTAGTGCTGGCTAATATTACAGGCTTAACGTAACACAACGTTAGGCTGTCCATGTATAGAGGCTTAACCTACATAATCTAGTGCTGGCTAATATTACAGGCTTAACGTAACACAACGTTAGGCTGTCCATGTATAGAGGCTTAACCTACATAATCTTGTTCTGGCTAACATTACAGGCTTAACGTAACAGTACGTTAGGCTGTAAATATATAGAGGCTTAACCTACATAATCTTGTTCTGGCTAACATTACAGGCTTAACGTAACAGTACGTTAGGCTGTAAATGTATAGATGCTTACCCTACATAATCTAGTGCTGGCTAATATTATAGGCTTAACGTAACACAACTTTAGGCTGTCCATGTATAGAGGCTCAACCTACATAATCTAGTGCTGGCTAACATTACAGGCTTAACGTAACAGTACGTTAGGCACTAAATGTATAGAGGCTTACCCTACATAATCTAGTGCTGGCTAATATTACAGGCTTAACGTAACAGTATGTTAGGCTCTAAATGTATACAGGCTTAACCTGCATAATCTAGTGCTGGCTAACATTACAGGCTTAACGTAACAGTACGTTAGGCTGTAAATGTATAGATGCTTACCCTACATAATCTAGTGCTGGCTAATATTACAGGCTTAACGTAACAGTACGTTAGGTTGTCCATTTTTGTGGGCTTAACCTACATAATCTAGGGCTGGCTAACATTACAGGCTTAGCATAGCACAACGTTAGGCTGTCCATGTATAGAGGCTTAACCTACATAATCTAGTGCTGGCTAACATTACAGGCTTAACGTAACAGTACGTTAGGCTCTAAATGTATAGAGGCTTAACCTAAATAATCTAGTGCTGGCTAACATTACAGGCTTAACGTAACAGTACGTTAGGCACTAAATGTATAGAGGCTTAACCTACATAATCTTGTTCTGGCTAACATTACAGGCTTAACGTAACAGTACGTTAGGCTGTAAATATATAGAGGCTTAACCTACATAATCTTGTTCTGGCTAACATTACAGGCTTAACGTAACAGTACGTTAGGCTGTAAATATATAGAGGCTTACCCTACAAAATCTAGTGCTGGCTAACATTACAGGCTTAACGTAACAGTACGTTAGGCACTAAATGTATAGAGGCTTACCCTACATAATCTAGTGCTGGCTAACATTACAGGCTTAACATGTATAGAGGCTTAACCTACATAACCTAGTTCTGGCTAACATTACAGGCTTAACGTAAAAAAACGTTAGGCTGTCCATGTATAGAGGCTCAACCTACATAATCTAGTGCTGGCTAACATTACAGGCTTAACGTAACAGTACGTTAGGCACTAAATGTATAGAGGCTTACCCTACATAATCTAGTGCTGGCTAATATTACAGGCTTAACGTAACAGTACGTTAGGCTCTAAATGTATAGAGGCTTAACCTGCATAATCTAGTGCTGGCTAACATTACAGGCTTAACGTAACAGTACGTTAGGCTGTAAATGTATAGATGCTTACCCTACATAATCTAGTGCTGGCTAATATTACAGGCTTAACGTAACAGTACGTTAGGTTGTCCATTTTTGTGGGCTTAACCTACATAATCTAGGGCTGGCTAACATTACAGGCTTAGCATAGCACAACGTTAGGCTGTCCATGTATAGAGGCTTAACCTTCATAATCTAGTGCTGGCTAACATTACAGGCTTAACGTAACAGTACGTTAGGCTCTAAATGTATAGAGGCTTAACCTAAATAATCTAGTGCTGGCTAACATTACAGGCTTAACGTAACAGTACGTTAGGCACTAAATGTATAGAGGCTTAACCTACATAATCTAGTGCTGGCTAACATTACAGGCTTAACGTAACAGTACGTTAGGCTCTAAATTTATAGAGGCTTAACCTAAATAATCTAGTGCTGGCTAACATGACAGGCTTAACGTAACAGTACGTTAGGCACTAAATGTATAGAGGCTTAACCTACATAATCTAGTGCTGGCTAACATTACAGGCTTAACGTAACAGTACGTTAGGCTCTAAATTTATAGAGGCTTACCCTACATAATCTAGTGCTGGCTAACATTACAGGCTTAACATGTATAGAGGCTTAACCTACATAACCTAGTTCTGGCTAACATTACAGGCTTAACGTAAAAAAACGTTAGGCTGTCCATGTATAGAGGCTCAACCTACATAATCTAGTGCTGGCTAACATTACAGGCTTAACGTAACAGTACGTTAGGCACTAAATGTATAGAGGCTTACCCTACATAATCTAGTGCTGGCTAATATTTCAGGCTTAACGTAACAGTACGTTAGGCTTTCCATGTATGTGGGCTTAACCTACATAATCTAGTGCTGGCTAACATTACAGGCTTAACGTAACAGTACGTTAGGCTCTAAATGTATAGAGGCTTAACCTACATAATCTAGTGCTGGCTAACATTACAGGCTTAACGTAACAGTACGTTAGGCTGTAAATGTATAGATGCTTACCCTACATAATCTAGAGCTGGCTAACATTACAGGCTTAACGTAACACAACGTTAGGCTGTCCATTTATATAGGACCTACAAAATCAAGTGCTGGCTAAGATTTCAGGCTTAACGTAACACATCGTTAGGATGACCATGTATACGGGCCCACACTATCAAACACAAATTCTGTCTATAATTCCAAGCTTATAGTAACACAATGTTACGCTGACGACGTATAACGACCCACATTCTCAAACACAAATGCTGTCTAAAATTTTAAGCTTTACGTAACACAATATTACGATGACCATGCATTCAGGCCCACACTCTCAAACACAAATGCTGTCTAAAATTACAGGCTTATCGAAAAACAACCTTACGCTGTCCATACATATAGGCTAAAACGCACAAAGTAACGCTGGCCAAGATTACAGGATTAATGTAACACAACGTGACCTGACCACGTATGCAGACTTAAACACAATAACTTTGTGTTTGCTAAGATTATAAGCTTAACGAAACACAGCGTTACGCTGACCATGCATGAAAACTTAACCGCAAATAATTTAATGCTGACTAAGGTTACAGGATTAACGTAACATAACGAGTAGGTATATTAGATGATTGGGCCGCCGACGCCGCCGCCGCAAGGCTCCCAGGGGCCCGCTCCTCCGCTGCCACCCGAGAGGCCTTCCCAGGGGCCCGCTCGTCCACCCGCGGGAAATTTGAATTTGTACACAGAGCCACGTGTTTTTGACAGCTGTCATCGACAACAACGCATCGCTAACCTCACTGCTGCTATCTTGACGGGCCTAAACCTCAATGCTACCAACTTAACCTCAGTACCGTGAGATTTAAGTCGGTAAACAAATCCTCGTGCTTTTTGACTGCCACGTGCTTTTCGACAGCTATCATCGACAACAACGCATCGCTAACTGCAGTGCTGCTATCTTCATGGGCTTAAACCTCAATGCTGTTATCTTAACCTTACTAGCGCGAGATTTGAATCGGTAAACAAAGCCACGTGCTATTTATGACAGCTGTCATCCGCCATCTTTAATCAAAAGAACACCGTGCAGCACTTTTTACGGCACTGCTGGTAATTCCGTCAGCTGACATCCAACATCTTTTATTCGCAGACCGCAGTGCTGCACTCTTTAGCTGCTTACCTTTGTGGAAGGCAATTTGAAAAATGCTTTTTGACAGCAGCTATCTTTAATCAACAGAGCACCGTGCTGCCCACTTTAGGTGCATACCTTCGAAATGAGGTGGCGGATAAATTGAAAAATTCTTTTTGACAACCATCCATCTTTAATCTGCAGAGCATCGTGCTGCCCTCTTTTCCTACTTACCTTTGAAATATGCTGGCGGAAAATTCCACGTGCTCATGATGGGAAACAAATCCACGTGCTTTCCTTGACAGCTGTCATCCGCCATCTTTAATATACAGAGCACCTTGCTGCCCTCTTTAGCTACTTACCTTTGAGGCGGTAATTTGAAATAAATTCTATTTGACAAGCTGCAATCTTTAATCAACACAGCACCGTGCTGCTATCTTTATCGTAGTAATGGGTAGTTTCTACGTAACAGCTGTAATCCGCTAATTTTAGTGCTGCCTCTTTAGCTACTTATCTTTGAGGCGGACAATTTGAAACATTCTATTTGACAGCAGCCATCTTTAATCAAGAGAGCACCGTGCTGCCCTCCTTAGTTGAAATGTGGCGGCAGCAATTTGAAACATTCTATTTAACAGTAGCCATCTTTAATCAAGAGAGCACCGTGCTACCCTGTTTAGCTACATACCTTTGAAATGTGGTGGCGGCAACTTAAAAAAATCAATTTGATAATCTGCCATGTTTAATCAACAAAGCACCGTGCTGCACTCTTTATGTACATACATTCAACATGTAGTGGCGGTAATTTGAAATTCTATCTAGATGTCATCTTTAATTTAGTGAGCACCGTGCTGCCCTCTTTAAGTGCATACCTTTGAAATGAGATGACGGATAATTTTAAAAAATCCGTTGGCTATCATCATCAAACATTAGTGCATTCGCGAACCTAACCCCTCATCCACTATCTCGAAGGAGACTAGAGACACATCCTCTACCTCCTCCTCCCCCTACCTCCTCCGCCTCCTCCTCCTCTGTCAAGGCATAGCTTTATCGAGCATACATCGCGAAGGCACGAGTGTGCAGCGACACCAATATTGTGCATGTTTAGTCTTGTGAAACATAACAAGACAAAAGTCGATGTTGTTATCTTCAACATGTGATTAGAACACTGATTGATGTGTTTAGATCACTAACTAGAACCGAACACGGTACAGTATGTGTTTAGAACGTGTCAGGGGATACCTTTGTTCTAAGAAGATCAGATTGAAACATAACAAGACTAGAATCGATGCTGTTAACTTTAACATGTGATCAGAACATTATTTGATGTGTTCAAAACACTATATAAGTGGTCAAGACTAGAATCTACCACTGTAAAACATATTAGGGGATACCTTTATTCTAAGAAAATCAGATTGAAACATAACAAGACTAGAATCGATGCTGTTAACTTTAACATGTGATTAGAACATTATTTGATGTGTTCAAAACACTATATAAGTGATCAAGACTAGAATCGAACACTCTACAACATGTTAGGGCATACCTTTATTCTAAGAAAATCAGATTGAAACATAACAAGACTAGAATCGAGCATTGCACTCGATGTTGTTAACCTCAACATGTAACAAGAACATTAATTGATGTGTGCAAAATACTAAATAAGTAATCAAGACTAGAATCGAACCCAGTACTCGATACAACATACGATCAGAACATCGATTGACGTGTTTACAACATGTCTTTGGTACACCTTTGTTCTAAGAGGAATAAAGATAAGACTAGCGTTCTGAACAGCTTGCGTAAGATAGCGATTGTTATAACCTCCTTTTCCTGCTGTGTCAAGGCATAGCTTTATCGAACATACAACGCGATCTTATACATATCACGTAGCTACCTCGCTCAAAACGATACAACTTCAATGAGTACGAAAATCAAAAACACAATATGCACATACCGCGTAGCTAACTCGCTTAGTAAACGATATAACTGTAATGAGTACGAAAATAAGAAACACACTGGACATAAATCGCGTAGCTAACTCGCTCAGTAAACGATATAGGAACACTTCAAATGATTTGCCTAGTATAAAAATCAAAAAACTATGCTGCGTAACTACCTCGCTCAGTAAACGATATAACTTTAATGAGTACGAAAATAATAAACACTGTGCACATATCGCGTAGCTAGCTCGCTCATAAACGATATACAAATCAAAAACCATACTGCGTAGCTAACTCGCTCAGTAAACAATATAGCAACACTTCAAATTATTTACCTAGTACGAGAATAAAAAACCATATCGCGTAGCTAACTCGCTCAGTAAACGATATAGCAACACTTCAAAATGCTTTGCCTAGTGCGAAAATAAAAAACCATATCGCGTAGCTAACTCGCTCAGTAAACGATATAGGAACACTTCAAAATGATTTGCCTAGTGCGAAATAAAAAAAAACGTTCTATTTAGCTTATTCGCTCAGTAAACGATATAGCAACACGTCAAATGATTTGCCTAGTATAAAAATCAAAAAACTATACTGCGTAACTAACTCGCTCAGTAAACGATATAACTTTAATGAGTACGAAAATGATAAACACTGTGCACATATCGCGTAGCTAGCTCGCTCATAAACGATATACAAATCAAAAACCATACTGCGTAGCTAACTCGCTCAGTAAACGATATAGCAACACTTCAAAATGCTTTACCTAGTGCGAAAATAAAAGAACCATATCGCGTAGCTAACTCGCTCAGTAAACGATATAGGAACACTTCAAAATGATTTGCCTAGTGCGAAAATAAAAAAAAACCGTTCTATGTAGCTAATTCGCTCAGTAAACGATATAGCAACACTTCAAATGATTTACCTAGTGCGAAAATAAATAAAACATATCGCGTAGCTAACTCGCTCAGTAAACGATATACAAATCAAAAAACATACTGCGTAGCTAACTTGCTCACCGCACTGCTAAGACGCTCAGTAATTGCAAATACACTGATATATGTCTTGCGAAAATCAAGAAAGCACACTGTGTAGGCAACTCGCTCGGTCACTCGCTTAGTAATTGCAACACGGCTAGAACACTGATACACGTTACTGTAAACACACACACACTCACACACGGACAAGAATGTTGCGAGATACTACACACACACATGTTTTTAAAAAATAGGGGGGTTGAAAAATCCTAAATTATTCGTACGCATATTGTCTCCTCCAAGTTGTAAAACTAAATAGACGCAGAACTGTGAGTTTCTGCTATAGCAGGCGAACGGATGTAATATGTTATCTCAGGAAAAAATCCGCGTGATCTTGTATACACGCAAGTCAGACACAATGATGGATACCGCGATTCAAATCCTAGCAAGTTATGCCGTCAGGATGGGCATCCGGCCAGATCCTTTGGCACATTATGTCGATCGCGCAGGAAAGGGCTAGCTACCCCGCCTAGCATTTGCTATCTTCAGAGCTGCTGACTGTAGGGGTTCGAACCCGCTATCTCCCGAAGTAGCGAGAATGATTGCGGGTACAAGATGTTACACGTTTCAGGAATTCTGACGAACGCGCAGGAAAGGACTAGCTACCCCGCCTTTCTTGACGCGAGGACTAAGATATTAACTGGCGAGTATCTGTTTTACTGCTTGATACCCTTCTTATGGCGAGAACTAAGATTTTAAATCACAAGAACTTGTTTTACTGCCGGGTGCTCTTTTTGATGCGAGAAATAAGATTTTAAATTACAGTATCTTGTGTCACACATCACGAACCGTTGTTTAAGGGCTAGATGCCCTTCTTGACGCATAAACTATGGTTTTAAGTCGCAAAAATCTGTTTTACAGATAGATGCTTTCCTTGACGCATAAATTATGATTTTAAGTCGCAGTATCTAGCCTCGTACACCATACACCATAGTTTTACGACCGGTTGCCTTTCCTAACGTTAAAGGACTAGGAATTTAAATCGCAGTATACGTGACAAATCGGTCGTAGCGGATTTTATAACTAGATGCCCCGGTGCCGGCACATAGCCTACTCATGTCGAAGGAGCCTGCAGAAGGCTTATCGCCTCCATCCGACAGATGAATCAACATCAACATCTCGTACCCGCAATCATTCTCGCTACTTCGGGAGATAGCGGGTTCAAACCCCTACAGTCAGCAGCTCTGAAGATAGCAAATGCTAGGCGGGGTAGCTAGCCCTTTCATGCGCGATCGTCATAACGTGTATAAGGATCTGCCCGGATGCCCTTCCTGACGGCATAAGTTTCTAGGATTTGAATCGCGATATCCATCATTGTTTCTGACTTGCGTGTACGCAAGCTTACGCGTACTTTTTGCTGAGATAACATCTGCTATAGCAGAAACTCACAGCACTGCGTCTCTGTTGTCTTACAACTTGGAGGAGACAACATGCGTACGAATAATTTAGGATTTTTTATCCTTCCAATTTTTAAAAAATGAAATTTTGTATGTGGTATCTCGCAACATGCTTGTCCGCGCGTGTGTGTGTGTGTTATTGCAGTAACGTGTATCAGTGTTCTAGCCGTGTTGCAATTACTAAGCGAGTGACCGAGCGAGTTGGCTACACAGTGTGCTTTCTTGGTTTTCGCAAGACATATATCAGTGTACTTGCAATTACTGAGCGTCTTAGCAGTGCGGTGAGCGAGTTAGCTACGCAGTATGTTTTTTATTTGTATATCGTTTACTGAGCGAGGTAGCTACGCAATATGTTTTTTTATTTTCCCAACAGGCAAATCATTTAATGTGTTGCTATAACGTTTTCTCAGCGAGTTAGCTACAAAGTACGGTCTTTTATTTTCGCGCTAGGCAAATCATTGAAGTGTTCCTATATCGTTTACAGAACGAGTTAGCTACGCGATATGTTTTTTTTATTTCCGTACTAGGTAAATCATTTGAAGTGTTGCTATATCGTTTACTGAGCGAGTTAGCTACGCAGTATGGTTTCATGATTTTCATACTAGGTAAATCATTTGAGGTGTTGCTAAATCGTTTACTGAGCGAGTTAGCTACGCGATATGTGCATAGTGTGTTTTTATTTCCGTACTAGGCAAATCATTAAAGTGTTGCTATGTCGTTTACTGAGCGAGTTAGCTACGCGATATGCGCAGAGTATGTTTTTTTATTTCCGTACTCATTGAAGTTATATTGTTTACTGAGCCAGTTACCTACGCAGTATGTGCACAGTGATCTGAACACATCAATCAATGTTCTACTCACATGTTGAAGATAACAACATCGATTTTAGTCTTGTTATGTTTCACAAGTCTAAACATGCACAATAATGTTATCGCTGCACACTCTTGCTTTCGCGTTGTACGTCCGATAAAGCTATGTCTTGACAGAGGAAAAGGAGGCGGTGGAATTTTCCGCCAGCACATTTCAAAGGTATTTAGCTAAAGAGGGCAGCACGATGCTCTGCAGATCAAAGATGGATGCTTGCAAAAAGAATTTTTCAAATTATCCGCCACTCCATTTCAAAGGTATGCACCTAAAGAGGGCAGCGCGGTGCTCTGTTGATTAAAGGTGGCTGCTGTCAAAAAGCGTTTTTCAAATTGCACTCCACAAAGGTAAGTAGCTAAAGAGAGCAACAATGAGGTCTGCGATGCAAGATGGTGGATGACAGCTGACGGAATTACCAGCAGTTCCGTAAAGAGTGCAGTACGGTGCTCTGTTGTTTAAAGATGGCGGATGACAGCTGTCAAGAAAAGCACGTGGCTTTGTTTACCGATTCAAATCTTGCACTAGTGTGGTTAAGCTGGTAGCATTGAGTGAGGTTAGCGATGCGTTGTTGTCGATGACAGCTGTCAAAAAGCACGTGGTTTTGTTTACAAATTCAAATTTCCCGCGGGTGGAGGAGCGGGCCCCTGGGAAGACCTCCCAGTTGGCGGTGCAGGAGCGGGCCACTGGTAGCCCTGCGGCGGCGGCGCCTGCCGAACCATCCAATATACCTACTATAACGTTTCGCTGACCATGCATACAGGCTTAATCTCACATAATATAGTGCAGGCTAGGATTACAGGCTTAAAGTACCACAACGTTACACTGACAATGTATACAGGCTTAACACCACATAATCTAGTTCTGGGTTAGATTGCAGGCTTAACGTAACACAAATTTACGCTGACCATGTATACAGACCTAAAAAAATACTTAATCTAGGAATGGCTAAGATTGCAGCCTTAATGTAACGCTACGTTACGCCGGCCATGTATACAGGCTAAACCACACAAAATCTAGCACTGGCTAAGTTTACAAACGTAACGCAACCCAACGTTACGCTGACAATTATACAGCCTTAAACTCATTAAATCTACCGTTGGCTGATTTACAGGATTATTTTAGCACAACCTTACGCTGACACTGTACACAGGCTTAACCATACACAATCTTGGGCTTATTGAATTTACAGGCATACCGTAACACAATGTTATGCTGACCATGTATATGGGCCCATCCTCCCATACACTAACTCTGGCTAATATTAAGTGTTACCGTGTTTTGGTGGTAGTTATGCATGAAAGAAGGTGCGGGGTGGTGAACGGGTCTCAAGCTACTAAAGTGAAATTAATTTTACAATTTAACAAGGTTATATTTTCTTTTCAAAATTAGGTAACAACAAATAGAACAGGTACTTAGTAGCCGAAACACGATTGACAAATACATTTACATAGGTACCCCATTTGGGGCTTCAAAAGTCAGAAACATAATTCTTGAGCAATGAGCCCAACCTTACAATGAACACCATACAACAAAGGGGCCGAAAACCCCCAAACATGCCAGAAACATCTGCTTCCAATTACATCCAAAAGCCTCCTTGAGGCAGAAACACAATTTTCAAAAAAGGGCAACTTCCCCCTAAAATACAAGCCTATCATAGGCCACTCCGAACTCCACCTTTAAGCCGTCCTCAAAGGACATATACACAGGGGCAAAATACCCAACCTACTGAGGTCTGTTAAATGACAAGAAGATTAATACATGACCTCTAAAATATAATTTGGGAGGAGGCGAACTTGCACTCCTAATACACTTTGCTTAAGACCTACTTGGCCTTAGGCCGTTAGTGCAAGGGCTAATCCCATACTACAGAGGTGACTTAAGAAAATAACAATTTACATTACCTTACGGAAGAATTGGTTGAGAAAATAAGTTCACCTCAAGACAATGTGAGTGGGAGCTCGAGAGGGTTAGCACTCTCTATCCCAATATGTCGTTTTACAAGAGAATAGATGAAAAGAGAAGTTACATTTTAGGAAAAGGTTACATGGTTGAACGCTTAGAACCCGCCCCGAAAGTTAAACTGCTGAGCTAGCAAAGAAAGAAGTTATTAATCGGCCATTACCTTGTGTTGAACGGCTGGAGAAGAAAGAGGCGCTTCCCGCCCCCTGCTATGTACTTAACACACTGAAAGATGGAACAGAAGTGGCCCGGAGACCCGAAAATCAGCAGTTTATATCCTCTCGCGGAAGGTTCTAGGCGTTAGGGGAAAGAAAACACCCTCCCACAAACTCTTTATTGGGTAGGACCCCGCAACAGATTCAAGTTGGGGGAAGATACATCTGATTGGATAGAAATTAATTGAAGAAATTCGGGATTGGATACATTCATAACAAGGGGAAGAAAGGGGTAAATATTGCCAACTTAAACAATGATAGAAAGAAATTTAACAAAGAACAAACTCTTGAAATTAAATTTTCTCCAAAAAAATAGTTCTTTGACTCCGCACTAGGTTGCACTATTGTAGATCTTCAGTAGTGTCCTCTAGAAGAGAAAGTTCACACTTCTTACTTCAAGCGAAACAAAACCACATCAAAAGTGACACAGTTCTAAAACTCCAAAATTTACAGGTAGTGACATCTTCTGAGAAGGTAGAAAATTAATAACGTCAATAAAGTTCAGACTTCCTCCAGCAGAGGAGTTTTAACTGGCGCGCATTTAAATTAGCGGCGTGGAGGTGTACCACCCGGTACAGACCTCCCCCCCCAAAGGTTCCTCCAAGGGGTAACACAGAAGAACATAAACTTTTGTTTGAAAATAAGGTCCAAGTTTTGATGTTGATATTAAAATAAATTGCAGAAGTATTTGAGAAATTTCTTAATTCAGTTCCAAAATTTTTGTTGTAATTGGTAACGTAAGGTTTTTATGTTTGTAGAAGGCGAATTTCTGAAGATAATCTTTTAAAAGGTGATGAAAAATTTTGCAATGTCCACCAAATTTGTAGTTGAATTCCCAAGTGTAGTCATCTCTTATAGTGACTGTCCATGTAGTTGATGTAGGCTAAGTTGGATGGCCAGACCGGCCGTTGCAGCTTGCGTCCAAAGGAGGCCGCTCGGACCCCTCAAGTACCCTGAGATACCGCTCGCCCGCACTATGAGGGGAGCAGAGGTGTTGAAGCACGCCGCGCCCGCGGTGAACATATACAGGCTGCGGGCAAGTAGCAGGTTGTGCGCCGCACATCAGCCTTGGCCAGGAGGAGAGCTCCGGCTCGCCGTGCACACGTCTTCCTCGCTGGGGCCGAGGGGGCCCGTCCTCAGCTACAGTTGCTGCACGGCGCCGCGCGGCTGCGGGGGCACTGAAACATTAAAGCTTGGCGGCAGAATTGTGTTGGACTATCATCTTCTTTGAGGGTACAGGCTTGTGGAGAGGTTGAGGGGCCAGCGGCGTGCACATATCCATGGCCTAAGTTAAGCCACTGTGTGTGTTGGAGCAGGAGACGGGAGCGTGGTAATGGCCGTGGCAAGGACAGGATGGCAGTTTAACAATCGGGGAGGTTTACAAGAAATGCTTACATATAAAATAAAATAGAAGGAGCAGAATGCCTTAAAAGTTGAACTCAAAAAAAAAATATAACCTTCATATTCCTTTCAAATTATATGAAGCAAGTTGACACAAAATTTACACTGGTTTCACCTGTGACAGGTGAACCCTAAATATCCTCTCGGTGGCTGGATTGCTTAATAACAACGTAACCGGGGTGAGGAAATCGAGAATAACACATGGCCCATGGAATCTGGGGGCAAGCTTGCCCGCGGGAACAAAATTTTTGACCATTACTTGGTCACCTACCTTTAAAGGGGTGGGTCTCCGTCCACGATCATACCTTTCCCTAACCTTTTCATGAGATACTTTAAGATTAGCTTTAGCCTTCTTCCAAAGATCTTTAATGTTGTCCGGATCTATTGTCTCGGGCAGAATGTCACTCAGAGACCAGAGGTTAGAGAGCGGCGTGTTGGGAACAAACTTAAACATCAAAGAAGCTGGAGTACACTTGTGAGATTCATGAACCGCCGAATTCAAAGCAAAAGCTATCCAATGCAGGGACGTGTCCCACCTGGAATGATCTTCATGATGATAGGCAATAAGTGCGGACCTGAGATTACGGTTAACCCGTTCAGCCAGGGATGGTTGAGGGTAATAAGCAGAAGTCGTTACATGAGAGATGGACAAGTCAAAACAGAATTTACGAAAAAGATTAGATGTAAAAGCCTTAGCATTATCAGATACAATATATTGGCACGGACCAAAAGAAGCAAAAATAGAATTTAAGCAAGTAATTGTAGACTGAGCGGTAGCCAGCTTAGTCGGAAATAACCACGAAAATCTTGTAAAACCATCTACACATACAAAGATGAATTTGTTGGCATTTCCCTTCGACTGGGGGAAGGGTCCTACATAATCAATATACAGGCGTTCCATGGGGCGCGATGCTTGATGCGAAGACAAGAGGCCTACCTTGGTGGACATGGTTGGTTTACTGAGCAAACAAGATTTACAAGCTTTTACAAGTTCACGAATTTCGCCGTCCATACCTTTCCAGATGAACATTTCACGAATCTTTTCACGGGTTTTAAAGATTCCAAGATGCCCTCCTAATGGGGTCTCATGATAATACTTGAAGATCATAGGTACAAGAACCGCTGGAACAACAACTTTCATCAACTTATCATGCCTCGAAGGGCAACATAGAACACCATTCCTCAGAACATAAGGGACAGCATGTTCCCCAGAAGAAAGGGTTTCCATTATCGGAGCCAGCGTCGGATCTTCACGTTGGTATTTCTCAATATCCCTAAAAAGCATGGGAGCATCTGTTAAGATGGCATTAACACCAGATAGTATGGACTCGGAAGGTGATGAACTATCGACCGGTTCGTGGGTCTCGACGTCGTTATGAAACATACGGCTGAGTCCATCAGCAACAACATTTTCGGAACCTCTGATATGTCTAACATCAAACTGGAAGGCGGAAATACGAATAGCCCAGCGGGCTATACGACCAGTACGACGCGGCCTACCTAAGACCCAGCTTAGGGCTTGATTATCTGTTTCCAGGTCGAATTTGACATGTTCCAGATAGAGACGGAACTTTCTAAGGCAAATAATACTGCCAAACCCTTCGAGCTCATAGATGGAATACTTGGCTTCTTGAGCCGATAGAGTCCTAGATGCATAGGCGATGGGTCGCCTCCCTAGTTCAGTCTCTTGAAGAAGGACTGCAGCTACAGCTGACGATGACGCGTCCGTTTGGACGATGAATTTCTTCGAGAAATCAGGCATAGCAAGTACAGGGGCATTACAAAGTGCTAATTTAAGGTCTTCAAAAGCGGCTTGTTGAGAAGGGCCCCACTCGAATTTGATGCCTTTCCTACGAAGAAGGTTTAAGGGCGCCGCTCTATTAGCAAAGTTAGGAATGAACTTTCTGAAGAAATTCACCATACCAATGAACCTGGCGATACCTTTAATGTCCTTGGGAGGTTTAAAATCACGGATGGCCTGTGTTCTAGAATGATCGACTGCTACACCATCGGGTGACACAATATGCCCTAGGAATGACATAGAGGGCTTAGCAAAGGCAACCTTGGACAACTTAACAGTTAACCCAGCCTTACGAAGGCGATCGAGAACTTCGCGCAGATGATCTAGATGTTCTTCAAAAGTCTCTGAAAATACGACGACATCATCTAAGTAGTGATATAAGTACTCGAATATGATGTCGGAGAAGACCCTATCTAGTAGCCTAGTGAGCACAGCTGCCCCCGTGGGGAGCCCGAAAGGCACGCGGTTGTATTCATATAAATTCCAGTCCGTGGCAAACGCTGTAAGGTGTTTAGACTCTTCGGCAAGGGGAATTTGATTATAGGCCTGATTTAAGTCCAAGATGGTGAAGAACTTGGCCTTACGAAACCATGAAAAACAAGAATGAAGGTCAGGAAGGGGCACAGATTGCAACACCACCTTCCGATTGAGAGCCCTGTAATCAATGACAGGCCTGAAGCCTCCTTGGGGTTTCGGGACTAGAAAAATAGGCGATGAATACGCCGACTTAGAGGGCCTAATAATACCATCCTTCAACATCTGATCGATAATTTCTTTCAGAGCCTTCATTTTAGGTGGAGATAGCCTATACGGTGGAAAACGAACAGGAATCGAATCCGTGACCTCAATTTTGTATTCAATAAGGTCAGTAACACCAAGAGTATCAGAGAACACCTCGGGAAACGACTGACACAGTTTGCGAATACTATCAGCCTGCTCCTCAGGTAGATGTCTAAGGTCTAACAACATCTCATCCTGGGTAGGCGAAATAGAAGAACATGACACAGAATTACACTTTAATAGTGGTATTTTAAAACTAGAAGCAAATTTGAATGTGCACGACCTAGACTGAAGATCGAGCACAAGACCAGTGTGAGAAATAAAGTCAGCTCCCAATATAATGGGGCAAGACAATTGCTTGGCCACAAACAATTTAATTTTCCATGTAAACTTAAAAATACGAATCTTGACCAGTAAGGAACCTAGAATTTCTAATGGAGATGAATTAGCCGAAATGTATTGAACAGGAGAAGGGACATAGTCAGGAAGTTTACAAACCGATTTCAATTTAGAATACCATTCAGCCGAAATAATCGAACAAACACTCCCTGAATCTAAGAGAGCTGTTATAGGCTCGTTATTTAACTCAATCTTAAGAAAAGGAACAGGTGCGGGGGTATCCGCCGCAATCCTAAGACATTCTTTAGGGCATTCAAAAGATGAATTTGAAGGCTGATCGTTCTCTGCATTTACAACCTGTTTACTAGGGGCTGAGTCTCGGGAAGATGGATTAGTCGACTCAGCCGGAGCCACTAGTCACTTTTTATTATTGGCATAGGTGGAATTTGCACCAGAAGTTGAGCAGGAGGGGGTGCTATTTGAGTTGGGACAATTCTTGGCAATATGTGAGAAAGCCCCACATTTAAAACAGCCTTGTGATGACCCGGCTCCATTCCTTGTCCCACTTGACTTGATCAGCGGACACTTGTTGCGCAGATGGTCAGGCGACCCGCAAGCATAACATTTACGGGGGGTGACTGATCGGCGAGGAGGAGGCCGAGTATTACTAATGGAAGGCGGGGGTTCTTTCGCGACACGCAAAGAATCGGCGTATCTAACTCCTTCCGCTGAGACGGCCAATGCTTCAAGTTCCGAGAAAGTTTGCGGGCACGCCGCGAAACACAAATATGACCTATAGGGGGGTGAAATTCCCTCTACAATAGCCTGTACAATCTGATCTTCAGGAAAATGAAGGGCAAACACCCTAGTATAAAACTTAATGTCCTGTATGAAATCAGCCTAGTATAAAACTTAATGTCCTGTATGAAATCAGCCAAGTTTTCATCCAAGCGCTGTACACGATAATAGTACTTCTGAATAAGGGAGGACCTGGCCCTAGCCGGGATGAAGTTAGCTAGCAAATGGGCATGGAAATCCTCAATAGAAGATTGCTCGGCAATGGCTCTAACTATTTTGTCAGAGAGAATACCAATAGCATACGGATAGATAATTTGCAAGATTTGACATGGAGAAAGAGAAAAAACAAGGGCATGATCCTGGAATTCCACTAGAAATCTTAAAAATGAAATTACGTCACTGGTGGTATTAACGGAAAACTTAGAAATACCTCTGAGCAACATTGCCAATGGATGAGGCAAGCTACTAAACCCGGGTGACATAGTAGGTAAAGGTTTCAATGGCAAGGAAGTTAATTCAGAACGGATGTTACTCAGCGATGCACGGCGTTCAGACTCGTTGTCCAATGGGGCAGAGATAGTTTGAGCAGCGATGGTTTTCCTATTTACTTCTCCCTTAGCAGGTTCTTCCTCGCTACCTACATTCACTATGGTGGGCTGATCAGATTTGGGAGGAACTTCCCCAGTTAACAATTGAGTGACCTTACTAGATAATTCGGAAATATTTTCCAGGAGCTTACTAGCTTCCTTCCTCTGAACGTCATTCAGTTTTAGAGACAACAGATCGTTAACCCTATTCGAAAAATGATATAGCCTGCCTTGCACACGCTTAATTTGATTCGGAGACGGATCATTTTCATCAAAAAAACTAACTACAGAAGCTAGCCCAGTAACATTCTCCGTGATCGTGGAAAGAGCGTCGTCAATTTCTTTCTCTCCCAAATTGGGGATGGAAATGGGCAAATCTAGGGACTCTCTAAGCTTGTTAGTGTCTACTGCAACCGTGCCTCCAGATTGCACATTTCTGATAGTTAATTCATAGATCAACTCCTCCTTGCGCAAATAGTTAAGAAGGAGAACATCGCGAGGGCCGGGCATGATGACAGACCAATTTTGAAAAGGTCAAAAAATTCCAGCAACTGAGAAAATGGTTAGAGTTCGGATCAAAACAATGTGTAGCCGTCAAAAGGGGCTAAATTGAGACCCATTCAACCACGCTCTGCTACCACATGTTACCGTGTTTTGGTGGTAGTTATGCATGAAAGAAGGTGCGGGGTGGTGAACGGGTCTCAAGCTACTAAAGTGAAATTAATTTTACAATTTAACAAGGTTATATTTCTTTTCAAAATTAGGTAACAACAAATAGAACAGGTACTTAGTAGCCGAAACACGATTGACAAATACATTTACATAGGTACCCCATTTGGGGCTTCAAAAGTCAGAAACATAATTCTTGAGCAATGAGCCCAACCTTACAATGAACACCATACAACAAAGGGGCCGAAAACCCCCAAACATGCCAGAAACATCTGCTTCCAATTACATCCAAAAGCCTCCTTGAGGCAGAAACACAATTTTCAAAAAAGGGCAACTTCCCCCTAAAATACAAGCCTATCATAGGCCACTCCGAACTCCACCTTTAAGCCGTCCTCAAAGGACATATACACAGGGGCAAAATACCCAACCTACTGAGGTCTGTTAAATGACAAGAAGATTAATACATGACCTCTAAAATATAATTTGGGAGGAGGCGAACTTGCACTCCTAATACACTTTGCTTAAGACCTACTTGGCCTTAGGCCGTTAGTGCAAGGGCTAATCCCATACTACAGAGGTGACTTAAGAAAATAACAATTTACATTACCTTACGGAAGAATTGGTTGAGAAAATAAGTTCACCTCAAGACAATGTGAGTGGGAGCTCGAGAGGGTTAGCACTCTCTATCCCAATATGTCGTTTTACAAGAGAATAGATGAAAAGAGAAGTTACATTTTAGGAAAAGGTTACATGGTTGAACGCTTAGAACCCGCCCCGAAAGTTAAACTGCTGAGCTAGCAAAGAAAGAAGTTATTAATCGGCCATTACCTTGTGTTGAACGGCTGGAGAAGAAAGAGGCGCTTCCCGCCCCCTGCTATGTACTTAACACACTGAAAGATGGAACAGAAGTGGCCCGGAGACCCGAAAATCAGCAGTTTATATCCTCTCGCGGAAGGTTCTAGGCGTTAGGGGAAAGAAAACACCCTCCCACAAACTCTTTATTGGGTAGGACCCCGCAACAGATTCAAGTTGGGGGAAGATACATCTGATTGGATAGAAATTAATTGAAGAAATTCGGGATTGGATACATTCATAACAAGGGGAAGAAAGGGGTAAATATTGCCAACTTAAACAATGATAGAAAGAAATTTAACAAAGAACAAACTCTTGAAATTAAATTTTCTCCAAAAAAAATAGTTCTTTGACTCCGCACTAGGTTGCACTATTGTAGATCTTCAGTAGTGTCCTCTAGAAGAGAAAGTTCACACTTCTTACTTGAAGCGAAACAAAACCACATCAAAAGTGACACAGTTCTAAAACTCCAAAATTTACAGGTAGTGACATCTTCTGAGAAGGTAGAAAATTAATAACGTCAATAAAGTTCAGACTTCCTCCAGCAGAGGAGTTTTAACTGGCGCGCATTTAAATTAGTGGCGTGGAGGTGTACCACCCGGTACATTAAGTATTAACGAAATAGGCGTTAACCTGCCCATGTATACAGGCTTCAGCTCAATAACATAACACTGCCTATGTTTACAGGCTTAACGAAACGCAGCGTTAACCTGACCACGAATACAGGCTTAAAATCTAAAACATAACGCTGGCTATGTTTACAGGCTTAACGAATCACACCGTTACGCTGACCATGTATTCAGGCTTAACCCAACATGATATACTGCTGGCTATGATTACAGCCTTATCGTAACACGAAGTTACGCTGCTCATAATACAGGCTTAAACACACTTAATCTACATTTTCTTTCCTAACTTCTTTACGTCCCACCGACATAGATAGGCCGAGGAATGGGAAGGAAGCGGATGTGGCCGAATTTAAGGTACAGCCCAAGCATTTAACTGTTGTGAAAAAGGTAAAGCAACGGAAAACCATTTTCAGGGCTTGCCGACATTTGGGCTCGTACCTAATACTGGATACCGGCATCACATAAGCGACTGCAGCTATCGAGCTCGATAAACTCACTTAATCTAATCCTAGCTAAGAGTACAGGCTTGACGTAACACAACGTCACGCTCACCATGTATACAGGTTTAATAACACACAATCTAATGCTGGCTAAGTTTACAGGCTTAGAGTACTCAAAGTTACGCTGACCGTGTATACATGTTTAAGCACACTTAATCTAGCGCTGGGTACGGTTATATGCTTAACGTAACAAAACGTTACGCTGACCATGTGTACAGGCTTACGCTCACATAACCTAACACTGGTTTTAGTTACAGGCTTAACGTAACACAGCATTACGCTGATCAAGTGCACTGGTTTAACAACACATATTCTAGGGCTGAATCATATTACAGGCGTAATGTAACACAACGTTAGGTTGTCCATGTATACAGGTTTAGAAACAAATAATCTAACGCTGGCTAAGTTTACAGGCTTAAGGTACACAATCTTACGCTAACCATTTATGCAGGCTGAGACGCACCTAAGGAAACGCTGGCTAAAATAACAGGCATAACGTAACACAACGTTATGTTGACCATGTATACAGGCTTGACCATACAGAGTCTAGCGCTGGTTTAGGTTACAGGCTTAACATAAGGCAACGTTATGCTGACCATGTAAACAGGCTTGATAATACAAAATCTAGCTCTGACTAAGATTACAGGCCTAACGCAACACAGCGTTACCCTGACCATGTAAACAGGCTTAAACTCACATAACATAACGCTGTCTTTCATTACAGGCTTTACGAAACACAACGTTACGCTGACAACGTATACAGGCTTGACAATACACAATCTAGCCCTGGTTTACGTCACAGGCTTAACGTAACACAACATTGCTCTGACCATGTATAAAGGCTTAAAGTCAATAAAATAACGCTAGCTACGGTTACAGTGTTACGCTGACTACTACGACTACTATGTATACAGGCTTCACCATACAGAGTAAAGCGCTGGCTAAGTCTACGGGCTTAACGTAACACAGCGTTACACTGACCATGTATACAGGCTATAGGAAACCGTAGGACCAACGCTGGCTAGGAATACAGGCTTAAGGTAACACAACGTTACACTGACCATGTATACAGGCTTAAACCGAATAACCTAATGTTGGCTAAGATTACAGCCTTAACGAAACACAGCTTTTACCTGACCTTGTTTACATGCTTAACCCCACATAATCTAGTGCTGCCTAAGATTATAGGCTTAACGTTACACAAAGTTACCCTGACCATAATACAGGCTTAAAATCACTTAATCCAGCGCTAGCTAAGACTACAGGCTTGACGTAACACAATGTTACGCTGACCATGTGTACAGGCTTAACCACAAACAATCTATCGATGGCTAAAAATACAGGCTTAACGTACACAACTTTACGACTACTATGGATACAGGCTTAAACATACATAACATAACGCTGGCTAAGTAAACGCGATCAACGTAACATAACGTTAAGCTGACCATTTATACAGCCTTAACCTCCGATAATCTAGTGCTGGCTATGGTTACAATCTTAAAGTAACACACCGTTACGCTGACCGTAATACACGCTTAAAGTCATTTCATATGGCGCTAGATAAGTGTAAAGGCTTGACGTACACTATCCGAGGCCTGCAATGTATATATGCCTAAACCCACACAATATAACGCTATGATTAAGGCCCAACGCAACACAACGTTAAGCTGACCATGTACTCAGGCATAACCTCATATAATGAGATGCTGGCTAAGTTTATGGGCTTAACGTAACACAACGTTACGCTAACCCTACTTACAGGCTTAAACTCTGATAACACAAGGCTGGCTAAGTTTACAGGCTGAACTTACACAACGTTAAACTGACCATTTGTACGCTCTTATAGTCACATAATAAAACGCTGTCCAAGATTACAGGCTTAAAGTAACACATCTTAACGCTGACCATGTATACAGGCTTAAAACCCTCAACCTAGCGCTGGCTGAAGGAGATAATTAGGTATCTCACAGAAGACAGGACTCCTTCAAACAATGTACAGGTTACGGTAGATGTACAAGATCTAGGTGAAGGAAATGGGGTAGTTGTAGAAGTCAGGGGGTCTAATGTTCTAACGGAAAGGAGATTGCAAGCTAAGCGATCCATTCAGGATCAGAATTCAGGACAGGCGTCAGTGCGAAATCGGTACGAGTCATTCCAGGTAGAACAAAAGAGGGAAGATGAGGGACAGGGAACTGTTCCTGAGATGTGTGCAAGTAGGAGGAGACAAAAAGGAATGAAAGGGAATGTAGAGTAGGAGATAGGAAAAGACAAGTGGAACGGGGTCATGGGAAGGAGAAGAGGGAGGAGGAAGTAGCTTCTGCAGCTATCAGGAAGGATAGGGTAGACCAGGAGGGGAGGGGATCAAATGAGGTGGGGAGGTTTGAGGCTCTGCTCATGGGGGATTCCATCGTTAGACATGTGGGGAAAGTGTGTGGAGGAAAGTGAACCAGGGTAGAGTGTTATCCAGGAATTAGGTTGAGGCAGATGTTGAGGAAAGTAGAAGAGAGGGGGAGGGGTAGGAGAATGCGGTAGTGTTTCACGTTAGTAACAACAACTTAAGGCAAACTGATATAAGTACCAACATAGTTGAAGACGTGTGGAATCTGGTAAATGAAGCACGGGTGAAGAATAAGAAGTCGGAGATTTTTATCAGTGGGATACTGTGTAGGAGGGATACTGACTGCAGTGTGATTGGGGATTTAAATGTCATGTGGGGAAACTGGGAGCGAAATGTCCAGATACTAATGGGTGCGTAGGAGATAGGGATCTGCGCTCAGATGCCCTTCACTTCAACCGCAGTGGTACATATAAGTTAGAAAATTTGTTTGGAAGGGTAATAGGGAGGTACATTCAGGGAAACGGGGTGGCCTAGGGAGCGGTGATAGGGGAACAGGGAACTGGAAATCAAGTAGGGATGACATAAAAATGTTAGTGTTGAACTGTAGAAGTATTGTAAAGAAAGGAATAGAATTAAGTAGTTTAATAGATACAGTACTTTCTTAGATACCAGATATTGTAATACGAGTTGAGTCATGGCAGGGAAATGATATAACAGATGCAGAGTGTGTATCGTAGAGATAGTATAGGAATGGTAGGAGGGGGAAAATTCATTCTGGAGAAAAAATAATTTGTAAGATACGAAAAAGTTAAAGATGTCACACATGAAATTCTAGGAGTAGGGCCCATTTCTAAAGATAATGGGCAACTCGATATCTTTGGTATGTACAGACCTGGAAAGGGTAATGCTGACACGCATTCAGAATTATTTGATACGGTAATCAGCTATGAGGGAAACGACATGGGAAAGAATGTGATTGTAGCGTGAGAACTGAATTTACCAAATGTCAATTTTGAAGGAAGTGCGAACGACAGGAAGCATGACCAACAAATGGCAAATAAGTTAATATGGGAAGGACACTTGGTTCAGAAAATGATGCAACCAACTAGAGGTTAAAATATCCTGGATGTGGTACTCTATAGAGAAACCGAAGTAATAGGTGGTATTACCAATTTGTTATTCGTTGCTGTGCATGCAATTCAAACTCATATACCAGTTTTGTGATGCATATTATCTGGTCAAGAGGTTTTCCAGGGCAGACAAGAAAGTCATCATGGTAGAACGCCCTGTACTATTAGGAATTTATAATGGGAAGAACAGATCTCATGGACGAGAGCGTCGACAGATTCTGTGTGGCAGTTAGGAGCAAAAATTATGGTGGGCGATTATTTCCTGGATTTTAGACGTCAGCCTGTAGAATGCTTGGTACCTCAGCAACATATCACGGCCTTAAGTTCTAGCGGGAAGTGGTGCAATACTACGTCAAATCCTACGGCACGGGGGAAGGTCGCGTACATGAAGTTGTACGGTACGACGGGCGAGACCACCTTGTCATGTATATCCCAGATAATAAAAGAAGACGGTGTTCATACGAGAAATGCTCTAGCATAGTCCGTACAGGGTGTGCGAAGTGTGACGTTGGGCTCTGCATAAGTTGCTTCACATAAAGGGACATACAGATCACTGAGTCTTCAGAGAAACCCACAGCAAATGATCACACCAGTAAACTGAAGAATTCTGAATACCCTGTCAGTTTCCAATATCAATTCCCAATAAATATATTTATTTTGATTACCATATGTATATATAATATGTACTGTAAAAATGTCTCACTGTATATAAACTATTTTATTTCATCTCTTAGTAAATAATCAACTCAGGAATAACTTATATCTTCTTCCCCACGCTCACTGTCCTCTTATTTTCATTATTTTCTCAAAGAAAACAACATATGTGTTGGTACCCTGCAGCGCCTAGCGTTGCATATATGCAACACCCTATATTTCCGAAACTAAACACGTTTGCTTAAAAATAATGGATTTCCTTGAATAATACCCTATCCTAAGAATGCTTTTTAAGAAAAATTGAACATTTCAAAAAAAAAAAAATTCGGGCGTTCCAGGGGGAACAAGTGATGTTCCTCTGAAGCTCAGCTTGCACGATTTCAGCAAGATATAGCAGATATCCTGGATTCAGGAGGTCAAATGTACTGTATTGCGATTGACCTATCTAAAGCATTGGATAAGGTACATCATGGAAGACAACTGGCAAAAATGAGTGCTATTGAACTAGAAAAAAGTGACTGAATGGGTGGCTACATTTCTAGAAAATAGATCTCAGAGAATCAGAGCAGGCGAAGCTTTATCAGACCCTGTAATAATTAAGGGGGGAATTCCTCAAGGCAGTATTATTGGACCTTTGTGTATCCTTATTTATATTTAAATGATATGAGTAAACAAGTGGAATCATAGGTAAGGCTTTTTGAGGATGATGTTATTCTGTACAGAGTAATAAATAAGTTACAGGATTGTGAGCAACTGCAGCGTGACCTCAATAATGTTGTGAGATGGACAGCAGGCAATGGTATGTTGATAAACGGGGTTAAAAGTCAGGTTGTGAGTTTCACAAATAGAAAAAGTCATCTGTTTTAATTACTGCGTTGATGGGGTGAAAGTTCACTTTGGGGATCATTGTAAGTATCTAGGTGTTAATATAAGAAGAGAACTTCATTGGGGTAATCACATAAATGGGATTGTAACTAAAGGATACAGATCTCTCCACATGGTTGTGAGGGCGTATAGGGGAGTAGTAAGGACGTAAAAGAGAGGGCATATAAATCTCAGGTAAGACCCCAAGTAGTGTATGGTTCCTGTGCATTTGATCCTTACCAGGATTACCTCATTCAAGAACTGGAAAAAATTCTAAAATCCAAAGAAAAGCGGCTCGATTTGTTCTGGGTGATTTCCGACAAAAGAGTAGCGTTACAAAAATTTTGCGAAATTTGGGCTGCGTTAATTGGGAGAATGTAGACGAGCTGCTCGATTAAGTGGTATGTTCCGAACAGTAAGCAGGGAGATGGCGTGGAATGACATTTGTAGATGAATAAGTTTGAGTGACGTCTTTAAAAGTAGGAAAGATCACAATATGAAGATAAAGTTGGAATTCAAGTGGATAAACTGGGGCATACCTTCGTTTATAAGAAGAGGAGTTAGGGATTGGAATAACTTACCAAGGGAGATGTTCAATAAATTTCCAGTTTCTTTGAAATCATTTAGGAAAAGACCAGGAAAATATCAGGTAGGGAATCTGCCACCTGAGCGAATGCCCTAAATGCAGGTCAGTATTGATTGATTGAAGAAACACAACGTTATGCTGACCGCGCAAGGAGGTTTAAACTCAATAATCTAACACTGGCTAAGATTAAATGCTTAGAGTGAAACAACATTACGCCTAAAATGTTGACGTAACACAACGTTACGCTGATAATGTATACGGGCTTAAAGTCATTTCATATGGCGCTAGGTGTAAAGGCTTGACGTACACTATCCAAGGCCTAAAAATGTATACATGCTTAAACCCACATAACAAAACGCTGGCTAAGTAAACGCGATCAACGTAACACAACCTTAAGCTGACCATTTATACAGCCTTAACCTCCGATAATCTAGTGCTGGCTATGGTTACAATCTTAAAGTAACACACCGTTACGCTGACCGTAATACAGGCTTAAAGTCATTTCGTATGGCGCTAGATAAATGTAAAGGCTTGACGTACACTATCCGAGGCCTGCAATGATTATATGCCTAAACCCACATAACATAACGCTATGATTAAGGCCCAACGCAACACAACGTTAAGCTGACCATGTACTCAGGCATAACCTCATATAATGAGATGCTGGCTAAGTTTATGGGCTTAACGTAACACAACGTTACGCTAACCATGCATACAGGCTTAAACTCTGATAACACAACGCTGGCTAATTTACAGGCTTATCTTACACAACATTGAGCTGACCATGCATACGTCCTTTTAACCACATAAATAAACGCTGTCCAAGATTACAGGCTTAAAATAACACATCTTAACGCTGACCATGTATACAGGCTTAAAACCCTCAGTCTAACGCTGGCTGAAGGAGATAATTAAGATTCTCGCAGAAGACAGGAAGGAAGATAGGACTCCCTCAAACAATGTACAGGTTACAGTAGGTGTACAAGATGGAGGTGAAGGAAATGGGTTAGTTGTAGAAGACATTTCGTCTAATGTACTGAGAGGAAGGAAATTGCAGGCTAAGGAATTGGAATTGGATTGGAATTCATGAAAAGTGAGTAGTATAATACAGGGATTCTGCCGCCTCCTCCTCCTCGGGCTCCCAGGGGCCTCCTCCTCCTCCTCCCGAGCCGCCGTCCCAGGGGCCTGGTCCTCCTCCTTTTCCCCAGGGGCCTTCCCAGGGGCCCACTGCTCCTCCTCCTCCTCCCGGGAGGCCTTCCCAGGGGCCTGCTCCTACTCCCGTGGGAAATATTAATTGGTAAACAAAGCCACGTGCTTTTTTGACAGCTATCATCTACAACAACGCATCGCTAACCTCAGTACAGCCATCTTTACGGGCCTAAACCTTAGAGGTACCAACTTAACCTAACTAGCGCGAGATTTGAATCGGTAAACAAATCCACGTGCTTTTTTGACAGCCGTCATCCGCCATCTTTATTCAAGAGAGCACAGTGCTGCCTTCCTTAGCTAAATACCTTTGAAATGTGGTGGCGGATAATTTGAAAATGATTTTTGACAGCAGCCATCTTTAATCGACAGAGCACCGTGCTGCACTCTGGTGGCAGGCAATTCCACGTGACAGCTGTCATCTTTAATCAAGAGAGCACAGTGCTTCACACTTAGTTGAAATGTGGTGGCGGTAATTTGAAAAATTATACTCGCTCTTGTTTGGAAACAAACCCACGTGCTTTTTTGACAGCTCTCATCCGCCATCTTTAATCAACAGAGCACCGTGCACCGCTCTTTAGTTGAAATGTGGTGGCGGATAATTTGAAAAATTCTATGTGCACTTGTTTGGAAACAAATCCACGTAGTTTTTTGATACCTGTCATCCACCATCTTTAATCAACAGAGCACCGTGCTGCTATCATGCAGGCAATTTTGTCAGCTGTCCTCCGCCATCTTTAATACACAGAGCACTGTGCTGCCCTCTTTGTGGCTACCACCTTAAGCATGTAGTAGCAGGCAATTTGAAAAGTTCTGTTAGCCATCATCCGCCATCTTCAATCAAGAGAGCACCGTCCTGCCATCTTTAGCTAGATACCTTTGTATTATGGTGGCGGACAATTTTAAAAGAAAAATTCTACACCAACCATCTCTCCATATGCTAATTGCACAAAATGGTGGCTATACATGACTCCTTAAGGGTGCTTACGCAAGATGGCTGCTATACATAGGTTCTTATGAGACTCCCTTGGGATGCTTCCGCAAGATGACGGCCATACATGGCTCCTTATGAGATGCCTTAGGGATGCTTGCTCAAGATGGCGACTGCTCTTATGAGTCGGCTTAAGGGTCCTTGCACAAGATGGTTTGAAACGCTCTAAGGATGCTTGCACAAGATGGCGGCTATACACGACTCCTTATGAGACGCCTTAAGGGTGCTTTCGCAAGATGGCTGCTGCTCTTATCAAGAAAGCTAGCTTACAGGCTAACGTGTCGTGCTAGTTCGATTCGTTTGGGGCTTAAATGCAAAATGTTAAATATCTCGAAAACGGTCCATCGTAGAGCAAAACGGACAAAAATTTTCCGCCTCACACCAACGTTCGCAGTATGAGGAACATGATAGCATAAGAAAATCATAGTCTAATGATGAGATCAACGGTTCGGTTCCTACTTAGGCCGTTTGGCATTTGCTCTGTTTTAGCTTGTATTGAAGCAAGTTTTTGTTACACGATCAGGTCTAGAGAGTATAATGTGCTATGCTGGTTCGATTCATAAAATTTGGGGCTTAAATGCAAAATGTTAAATATCTCGAAAACTGTGCATCGTAGAGCAAAACGGACATAATTTTTCTGCCCAATACCCAGCTTCGCAGCATCAGGAATATGATAACATAAGAAAAACATAGTTTAATGATGAGATCAACGGTTCGGTTCCTACGTAGGCCCTTTGGTATTTGCCTTATTTTAGCTTGTATTGAAGCAAGTTTCTGTAACATGATCAGGTCTAGAGAGTATAACGTGCCATGCTGGTTCGATTCATTAAATTAGGGGCTTAAATTCAAAATGTTAAATATCTTCAAAACGGTACGTCGTAGAGCAAAACGGACAAATATTTTCTGCCTAATACCCAGGTTCACAATATCAGGAATATGATAGCATAAGAAAAAACATAGTTTAATTATGAGATAAACGGTTCGGTTCCTACTTAGGCCCTTCGGCATTAACGGCTATCTAATTGTACAAGATGGCGGCTGCTCTTATGAGACAGCTTAAGGGTGCTCGCACAAGATGGCTTGAGACTCCCTACGGATGCTTGCGCAAGATGACGGACACAAGATGGCGGCTATACATAACTTCTTGTGACACGGCTTAAGAGCGCTTGTACGATATGCCTGCTATACATAGGCTCTTATGAGACGCCCTAGGGGCGCTTGCGCAAGATAGCATCGACAAGACGGTGACAATACACAGCTCCTTATGAGACAGCCTAGTGGCGCTCGCACAAGGTGGCGGCTCTTCTTATGAAGAAAGCTAGCTTAGAGGCTACTGCGCAAGATGGCTGCTGCTGTTATGCATGCGGTGGAGTGAAATTTGAAATTCTACTTGCTCTCGTTTGTAAAAATCTTCGTGCTATTTTTTACAGCTCTCATCTTTAATCAACGGAGCATCGTGCAGGTATCTTAACAGCTCTAAACCTCATACCTTTGAAATGTGTTGGCAGTAATTTGAAAAATTCTTTTAACAGCTGTCATCTTTAAACAATGGCGGCTATGCATAGGCTGTTAAGGCCTCATCATTCTCCTTCACCTCCTATGTCAAGGCATAGCTTTATCGAGCAAGTTTAAACCTGCATCACGAAGGCAAGAGTGTGCAACCATAACATCATTATGCATGTTTAGACTTGGAGATGATAAAAGAAACATAAGAAGACTAGAATCAATCGCTGTACTCGATACAACATGTGTTTAAAACATTGCTTGATGTGTTCAGAACACTAAATAAGTGATCAAGACTGAAATAGAACACTTTTCTCGATACAACATATGTTTAGAACTTATCAGGGTATGACTTTGTTCTAAGAAGATTAGATTGAAACATAACAAGACTAGAATCGAACACTGTACTCGATGTCATTAACTTCAACATGTGATCAGAACATTGATTGATGTGTTCAGAACACTAAATAAGTGATCAAGACTAGAATTTGACACTGTACTCGATACAACATGTGTTTAGAACATATCAGGGATGACTTTGTTCTAAGAAGATTAGATTGAAATATAACAAGACTAGAATCGAACACTGTACTCGATGCCGTTAACTTCAACATGTGATTAAAACATTGATTGATGTGTTCAGAACACTAAGATAGAACATACAACGCGATCTTTTGCATAAGGCAGTGCACATACTGCGTAACCCACTCGCTCGGTAAACGATAGAGCAAAAGTACAACGTGAAATGATTTGCCTTCTATTATTTGTCTTGTGCGAAAAGCAGTCGAACATGCTATTGCAAAAACATGTAACGTGAAATATCAGTTCGGCAACCTATTGTTTCAATCTGTTGGCATGGGTTACAAGCATGCAGCTATATGCGGAAAGTAAAATTAAACAGAACACTTAGTGCTATAAGAAATGCACCGCTTACATTTAAGTCCCTAGAGTTGAACAAATTATCGCATAAACATGTAACATAAAATATCGGTTCGGAAACATATTATTGTTTTAGTCTGTTGGCATGGGTCACAAGCATGTAGCTTTTGTAGGAGAGGACTACTATGCAAAATGCTAAACCGAATGAATAATCGTGATAAGGAATGGAACCCAGGGGTTACGTCTTATCAGAAGGGCAAAAAGAATGAAAGGACTCTTCCCCCTCCTTATCCTCTACTACCTTACCACGCCCTTCTCTTAGAAGGAGATACCTGAATTAGGTACATTTTCAACACCATCATCGATCGCTATCAGCAAGAACGCTTCTACTTTGTTAAGTGTAGCAAATTAATCTTTATTGGTAAATGGTTTTATGTTCAGAAGAAGGAATGGAACCTAGGGGTCACCTCTTATCAGAATTACCTAATGAAATCCCCGTGGTGCAATGAGTTGCGTTTTTTCTAAGAGAAATCAGTATCTGCTCTGTAGTTTTTTAGTGTATGGAACACTGAACTTTACAAAAAGGCAGCAGTGAGCTTAGTGATGTTCTGTTTTTGGATTTTAAATTCCGCGCTACAACGTGCATAAGGTATCAGCCTTGAGGTTTAGCGCTGTAAAGATGGCAACAGTGAGGTTATCGATGCTCTATTGTCCTTCAAAGTGAGGTTAGGGTCCGTCAAGATGACAGCTGTCAAAAAGCACGTGGCATTGTTTACCAACAAGTGCACGTGGTATGACGTCACGGTCACGTAATCAATTCTTAGCTGTACGTTGTTAAGAGCAGCATTAGGATTAGCTATGTTTTTAAAATCTTGTGAACAGAGCAGCAGTAAGAATAGCAATGTTTCAAAGCGTGTACACATCATCTATCGATTTTGCATGCATCGACTATCGTACTAAACTTCTCCCGCTAGATTGTACTGCTATCTTAGCATAACCTATACGCATAAACTTAAAGTACAAAGAATAGATATGTTTCAAAGCGTGTACGCATAACCTATTGATTGTGCATGAATCGACTATCGTACTTAACTTTTTCTACTAGATTGTGCTAAATCGTGTAAGTGTGCAGCTAACCTATACGCGTGAACTTAAAGCATAGTGAATAACGATGTTTAACAGCGTGTACACATCAATTATTTATTTTGCATGCATCGACTATTTTTTTCCGCTAGAGTGTTCAACGATCCAATTGTGTGCTACTAACCTATGTGCATAAACTTAAAGCACAAAAATAGCGTGTACACATCGCGTATCGATGATGCAAGCATCGACTATTGTTCCAAACTTCTTCCGCTAGAGCATGTAGCAAACGCAAATGTGTATTGCTAACTTATGCGTACGGACTTAAAGCACAAAGAATAGCATGTTTAAAAGCGTGTACACATCACCTTTCGATGATGGATGCATCGACTATCGTACTAAACTTCTTCAGCTAGATGCTGTGGAAATCGTATAAGTGTGCTGCTGCTTATCATAACCTATACGCACGAACTTAAAGCGGAAAGAATAGCTATAGCGTGTACACATCACCTATCAATTTTGCATGCATCGATTATCATACTAAACTTTTCCTCTTAGATTAGGCTGCTATCATAGCATGACCTATGCGCATGAACTTAAAGTTCAAAGAATAGCGAAGTTTAAAAATCTTGCGAACATAGCAGCGGTAAGATTAGCAAGGTTTAAAGCATGTACACAATACATTTTGATAATGAACGCATCTTTTACTAGAGTGTGCGATCATCGCTTGTACGTGTGCTGCTACTTATGTGTACTAACTTAAAGCATAAAGAATAGTTATGTTTCATAGCATGTACACATCACCTATGGATTTTACATGTGTCAAGTATCGTACTTAACTTCTTCCACTAGAACGAGCGAGCACAGCTTATGTGTGCTGCAATGTTACCATAACTTATGTGCACGAACTTAGAGCACAAAGAATAGCTATGTTTAAAAATCTTGTGAACATAGCAGCAGTAAGAATAGCAAGGTTTAAAAGCGTGTACACAATACCTTTTGATAATGCATGCATCTTCTACTAGAGTGTGCGATCATGGCTTGTACGTGTGCTGCTATCTTAACATTGCGTATGTGCACGAACTTAAAGCATAAAGAATAGTTATGTGTAAAAATATTGCGAACATAGTGTACCCGCTCAAAGCCTGAGTCCCAACCAGCATTTATCTCAGGGAGTGTTACGGTCCGAATCTATAGCAACTAATAAACAATAAATTTATATTTTGAGATAGATGATCTCAAACTAAATGTAAGGGCGCCATCCAATCAGTACTACAGGGTTGAACGGGACACTCTAATCGTTAACTCTAAGGCTCATCATAAAACACACAAGTTATATATCTATTCAGATCAACGGGAAATTATGAAGGCTCCATCCTAGGGATGGGGACGGATATTTAAACGGTCACCAAGGGTTTACTATTCTACAAAAACCTGGAACTGTTTCCTTGCAAATGCTAAAGGAGCATTTTATTTAAATAAACAAAATAACTTTTACACACAATCAAAATTTGTCGACCTTTGATTTGCCGGTAATTTGGCAAATTATTCCTGAAAAATGATTACATAATATTTATAACTTTTGACCACCCTTCCATTTGGGTGGTGGAACCGTTGATATCTGAAGGTATCAGATTTACCTTCGTTAACACCATGACCATATTTGGTCATGGACCTGTTGGCTAAGTAGGCGCGATCACATGGACCATGTTATCGCCTCCACTTTGATTGAGATGAGACCAACCCGGGGAACTACAAACTCTTCCCGGGTTCCTAACCAAGATATGCTAATCTCTATTTTGAAGGTAACGAAAAAGAGACTATAACCTAATGGTCCAGATGTAGGGATTTGCCTTCATTTTACAACTATTAACTTATTATTCACAACACTTGACATTATTACGTTAATTCGCCAGCTGACTTCCCTAGTATCATTCATCATCAGCATCCGAAATAATAAAATAAAATATTAAAAATGTTTATTATTATTATTATTATTATTGCTATTATTATTATTATTATTATCAACATTATTATAAATAGTGGAGATCGTGATTATCGTAACCCGTAATCATCCTCGCTATAATACTTCAACTTCTCGCTCTAATTATTCTCATAAAAAAGTAGCTTCCTTTTTTATTCTTCTTCTCCTTCTTCAAACATTCTCATTCTTATTATTATTAGTTGAAAATCTCAAATTTTTCATTTCAACTCCCAACATCATTATTATGTCCAAAATTAAAAAAGGTAAATTCTTCTTCTTTTTCAAATATTTATTATTATTATTATTATTATTATTATTATTATTATTATTATTAATAATTTTAAAAAAATTAATTTCGCTTGTTACACGGTAGTCCACTCTTAATATGTTTAACGCATAACCCCTTTTACAATTCCGATTTATTTTGGCACTAATGAATCCAGATATGATTTACTTGGAATATTATTATTATTATTATTCTTTCGAGAATTTTTATGTTTATGCCCCATTTTTATAATTTAGTCACATACGTTCTCTCCCAAACAGAAATCACCAAGATCCGAATTCACATCGGTCGGAACATAATAGTGTTCGAAACCGCAACCTTATTTTCGTACTGTCGTTAATTCATGGAGACCATGTGCTCCTAAGACAATTCTCAAATCCCATAACACCTCGCAGTTGGGCAAATACCTCCAATCTCTGCAAGTGTTAAATTATTCCTTCCTTTTCCATTTTGAAGTCCATTATCCATCGGAACTCTCAAAACATTTTCACTAATCAACCCTCGGTGTGTGGACTCTATACTGCCACTCAATACACCGGTATATAAATACAACCTCTATGTGGGCCTTAAGATCCATCTATTTCTTCATCAACATCAGTACAATTCACTTTCATTTCGGGCCGGATTTCTGTCCCACAAACTCCAAATTTCAACTTTTGGCTCATATCACTCTGGGCCTCAAACATAGCGTGACCATATTATCAAAATGCCTATCTCGTTTCTACCAAAATTATTTATGATTATTATGGAGTCCAAAAACGTTAAATCAACAATTAGTGTTAAAATCGGATTCACTGCCCAAATAAAATATTCATGCCATATAATATCTCCACATTTAAATTACTTTGATTTGCAATCATTCTATTAAACTAGGCCCGTGCCTTTATTCTCAAAGATTATTATTAAACACGCCTTTACACGTTACCCAATATTAATGTAACTACTTGGACACATGTACAGATTATTATTATTTTGTCCACTGGCGAACTTCGCGATATTTACAAACAAATCAATGGACTTCATTCCGTCCCAAAATAATTTAAATCACTTGGCAATCCTACCTCTGGATTATCTTAACCACATGCCTTAATATCTATAAAAGTTCCGATACAGGAAAAACAGTTTGGAAGCACTTCTAAATGAATATTAACATTATCTTTACGTGAAACGTGCTCCATATCATATCAAACAACTCAAGCACTTGAATGAACAAATAAACCCTACTCTACTCTATTTAATAATCAAAATTATGATGAGTGCTCGATCTAATCATGTACATACTAATTTGTCCCTTTGTCTATCTATCTTTGAATTTATACGAGCCGGAAACGGCTCGTTTCACAATCAAGTTACCATGATAAAATAATAGGAATTCGTCCCCATAACGATAGCAATCTACAAATATTTGAAAAGGTTACTCATCTCTGCCATTGTAGTCTGCTAAAACCGAACATGGAGCCTAGCCCCTCCGGTTTTTAGCAATGCATTCCACTCGTATTCATGCCAGCTTGAAGAATTAATCCTTGACCCTTTTCAACTTTACACATTTTGAATAAAAACAAATAAATTAACTGTTGCACTTTGGAATAATTTCCACCCTAAATTCTAATTCACAAATTTTACACTCTCAGCCTTGTATCTAGCCTACTTAATGTAGATATACACTCTTCATTCCTTTCCCGGACACTAGGAACATGGGATACCTCGAGTTTCCCTTTACAACGGCCCGTGCGCGCACTTGAATTTCCCGTCTCACGTTCGTGTAGCTGACCAGGTATCAGTTTAGAATCGACTGTTTACTAGGTGACATAAACACTCGTGACCGTTCTCACGTAACGCACTTCCTAATCTGTTGGTAGAATCTCACACTCCGTAAGTTATGCTTTACTGAGTCCTGTCTATTTGAAACACTTCATACTAGTATACTGCTCAAGACCGTAATATGAGCTACATCACGTCATGAATCACTGTACTATGTAACAATATAATACTTCGAACCCTACCCCACGAGTAAGTACCACACGCACCCCTGGCGTAATTACGGCTCGAACAAAATATCAGAAGTTGTCACGCACCCCAGCCGTGGTATCAGCCCGAGCACTTTGTCAGAAGTATTTGTTAGTCCTTGTCCACGATCTCATATTTATACTCGTATCCCTTCTCTTCCGAGTTCAGGGGAGGTCACCTTAGGACGCGCAGTCCCGATATCCTCATACGACAATTTGCGGTTCGGCCCGTGGCTTAAATATGATATCCAATGATGTAATTATGTTCTCAAAGGCCCTATACCAATTGTCAACTATTATCGTTCGCTGGTAATAGATATATTTGCGAATTTAGCTGCCGTATTCCGGCCTGAGATTTCGCGCTCTATTGTGGCGTCCCTGGCCGGCAGCCAATCAGCGAATAGCGTCCATGAATTCTCAGAATTACACCATGCAATCTCCCGCAATTATTAAATTTTTATAAGTTTTATAATATTGTAAGGCTTCTAAATTCCACCTTATTCTGAATTGATAACTCACTCCCTTCTATCAGTTTAATCCGCGGAGGTATCCCCGCTAATGCTTCTTACAATACGAGTTGTCGCCTTGCTTTGGTCAAGTGAATTTTTCCATTGGCCCACCTAAACCACGTGACCGGGAAGGCTCATATTTTTTTCTTCCAGTGCCAACCCCGCGTTCAACTCCCGCTAGTACATGGAGATACCCTGCTTCATTTCTCAGAAATTTGCACCCGTCACTCTGCGCTGTCGCCATTACCTATTCTGCTCGGGGCTATGAAATCTTTCCGCAACCTGTCAACAACTCGTGCCTTTCTCTTTCCCCCTTCGTCACAATTTCTGAGAATTCTAATTCTGATGTTCATTGTGTTTGTTAATCTCAGCGGAGACAATAGTCTGTGCATGTTTCACCATACCATCTCGGGCTGGCCTGCTCTTAATGTATGTACAGTAAGATATTCTTTATTCTGAAAATGAAATATATATTCCTCAATAATTCATCATAATTGCATGACGCTTATCACACCCCCAACAGGGCGCATTATTTCCCACGCTACGTTAAAAATTTTTGTGCATACATGAAATTTTTAACAATTTCGGAATCACTAGAGCGTCATCAATTGGTTTCTGACATCCTTCTAAACTCAAGCAGTTCCTTGGCTTCAACAATCTCGTTCCGTCGTTGATGATTCTCCTTTCGAAGTGCCTCGTTCTCTTGGTCTATCTGACGAATCATTGCTATGAACTCCAGGACGTCGCTGTCTGGGTTTCCACATTCTGAACATGGTCTGGCTATTGATGTAGGCCGGATCATTTGGACATCTACTTCCATGGCTTCTTCTTCTCCTACGGCATCTTCTTCTTCATTTCCTTCCCCCTCTTCTTCTGCCTCGTCTTCTTCGTCTCTTCCGTCTTCTCCTTCTCAATCCGCCTAGTCTCCTACACAAAATCTCTTGTTTTTCTTATGGCCCCTAGTTGACGTTCGTTGATGAACCTAGGGTCATTTGGAACAGCGAGCAACCACCTTCATTTTGAAGCATCGGTGATCTGTCCGTGCAGGACGCGTTCCTGTCCCCTTTGCTAACGCCATCAGCCTCTTTACTCCAATAATCTTCAAGATACCGCTTCGATTCCTGCTCCAGCTCCTCTATGTTCAGTATGGACGCCTCTATGTAGGGTTTCTCTTTATCACGTTCCCACACACTACATGGCCTGTCTTCCTTCCCGCCTTGATTCCTTATGGCATCCTTCCATTTCCTGTTGATTTCATCAATATCTCTCCTACTCTTCTGCTGTCGATTTTCTGATTTATTATATGTATTCTGACGATCTCTGTACTGGGCTGGGTCTCGTCCAGGGTATGGGTAAGGCCGACTGTCATTCCTCCTTCCCTCATATCCTCGGTATCCCCTATCTCTTTGGAAGTTTCCTCGGTACTGCGGTCTTCGTTTCTCCTGAAATGTCCCTCGGTTGTTCCATGGCCTATTTTGCCAATTTAGCTCATACGTTCTCCCCTTAGAAGTTGTTAGTTCAAGACTGGTGTTCGTGCTCTGGTCTCTAGTGGACTCTGTTTTCGGGCTTGTCCCCATTTCAATATTATTGACCTGCGGCTCTGACGATCTTTGGTACCTACCATTTTCGTGATGCGTCGTCTGGTCAAGTTGTCTTAACAGACTTTCCGCCTGAACTGCAGTGCGTACATTAGAGGCAATCAGCATGTTGTAGCACGGAATTTAAAATCCTAAAATAGAACATCGCTAAGCTCACTGCTGACTTCTTGAAAAGTTCAGTGTTCCAAACACTATAAAACTATCGAGCAGATGCTGATTTCTGTTAGAAAAAAGGCAACTCATTGCACCTCGGGGATTTTATTAGGTAATTCTGATAAGAGGTGACACCTAGGTTCCATTCATTGTTCTGAACATAAAACCATTTACCAATAAAGATTAATTTGCTACACTTAACGAAGGAGAAGCGTTCTTGCTGATTGCGATCGATGAGGGTGTTAAAAATGTACCTACTTCAGCTAACTCTCTATCGTTTACCGAGCGAGTTGGTTACGCAGTATGTGCACTGCCTAATACATAAGATCGCGTTGTATGTTCTATTTTAGTGTTCTAATTACATGTTGAAGTTAACGGCATCGAGTACAGTGATCGATTCTATTCTTATTATGTTTCAATCTAATCTTCTTAGAACAAAGCCATCCCATGATATGTTCTAAACACATGTTGTATCGAGTACAGTGTCAAATTCTAGTCTTGATCACTTATTTAGTGTTCTGAACACATCAATCAATGTTCTGATCACATGTTGAAGTTAACGACATCGAGTACAGTGTTCGATTCTAGTCTTGTTATGTTTCAATCTAATCTTCTTAGAACAAAGTCATCCCCTGATATGTTCTAAACACATGTGGTATCAAGTACAGTGTTCTATTCTAGTCTTGATCACTTATTTAGTGTTCTGAACACATCAAGCAATGTTCTAAACACATGTTGTATCGAGTACAGCGATTGATTCAAGTTTTCTTATGTTTCTTTTATCATCCGCAAGTCTAAACATGCATAATGATGTTATGGTTGCACACTCTTGCCTTCGTGATGCAGGTTTAAACTTGCTCGATAAAGCTATGCCTTGACATAGGAGGTGAAGGAGAATGATGAGGCCTTAACAGCCTATGTATAGCCGCCATTGTTTAAATATGACAGCTGTTAAAAGAATTTTTCAAATTACTGCCACCACATTTCAAAGGTATGAGGTTCAGAGTTGTTAAGATACCTGCACGATGCACTGTTGATTAAAGATTAGAGCTGTAAAAAAATAGCGCGAAGATTTTTACAAACGAGAGCAAGTAGAATTTCAAATTTCACCCCACCGCATGCATAACAGCAGCAGCCATCTTGCGCAGTAGCCTCTAAGCTAGATTTCTTCATAAGAAGAGCCGCCATCTTGTGCGAGCACCACTAGGCTGTCTCATAAGGAGCTGTGTATTGTCACCGTCTTGTCGATGCTATCTTGCGCAAGCAACACTAGGGAGTCTCATAAGAGCCTATGTATAGCAGCCATATTGTACAAACTCTCTTAAGCCGTGTCATAAGAAGTTATGTATAGCCGCCATCTTGTGTCCGTCATCTTGCGCAAGGATACGTTGGGAGTCTCAAGCCATCTTGTGCGAGCACCCTTAAGCTGTCTTATAAGAGCAGCCGCCATCTTGTACAATTAGATAGCCGTTAATGCCGAAGGGCCTAAGTAGGAACCGAACCGTTGACCTCATAATTAAACTATGTTTTTTCTTATGCTATCATATTCCTGATATTGCGAACATGGGTAATAGGCAGAAAATATTTGTCCGTTTTGCTCTACGACGTACCGTTTTGAAGATATTTAACATTTTGAATTTAAGCCCCTAATTTAATGAATCGAACCAGCATAGCACGTTGTACTCTCTAGACCTGATCATGTTACAAAAACTTGCTTCAATACAAGCTAAAATAAGGCAAATACCAAAGGGCCTACGTAGGAACCGAACCGTTGATCTCATCATTAAACCATGTTTTCTCTTATGTTATCATATTCCTGATGCTGCGAAGCTGGGTATTGGGCAGAAAAATTATGTCCGTTTTGCTCTACGATGCACCGTTTTCGAGATATTTAACATTTTGCATTTAATCTCCAAATTTAAGGAATCGAACTAGCACGACACGTTAGCCTGTAAGCTAGCTTTCTTGATAAGAGCAGCAGCGATCTTGTGCAAGCATCCTTAGGATGTATCAAACCATCTTGTGCAAGGACCCTTAAGCCGACTCATAAGAGCAGTCGCCATCTTGAGCAAGCATCCCTAAGGCATCTCATAAGGAGCCATGAATAACAGCCATCCTGAGCAAGCATCCCAAGGGAGTCTCATAAGAAACTATTTATAGCAGCCATCTTGCGTAAGCACCCTTAAGGAGTCATGTATAGCCACCATTTTGTGCAATTAGCGTGTGGAGAGATGGTTGCTGTAGAATTTTTCTTTTTAAATTATCCGCCACCATATTTCAAATGTATCTAGCTAAAGATGGCAGCACTGTGCTCTCTTGATTAAAGATGGGGGATGATCGCTAACAGAACTTTTCAAATTGCCTGCTACTACATGCTTAATTTAGTAGCCATAAGGATGGCAGCGCAGTGCCCTGTGTATTAAAGATGGCGTATGACAGCTGACAAAATTCCCTGCATGATAGCAGCACGGTGCTCTGTTGATTAAAGATGGCGGATGACAGCTGTCAAAAAACCAGGTGGGTTAGTTTCAAAACAAGAGCACATAGAATTTTTCAAATTATCCGCCGCCACATTTCAACGAAAGAGCGCAGCGCGTTGCTCTATTGATTAAAGATGGCGGATGATAGCTGTCAAAATATGACGTGGGCTTGTTTCCAAAGAAGGGCGAGTAGAAGGTTTCAAATTGCCGCCACGACATTTCAACTAAAGAGTGAAGCACTGTGCTCTCTTGATTAAAGTTGGCTGCTGTCACGTGGAATTGCCTGCCACCAGAGTGCAGCACGGTGCTCTGTCGATTAAGGATGGCTGCTGTCAAAAAGAATTTTTCAAATTATCCACCACCACATTTCATAGGTGTTTAGCTAAGGAGGGCAGCACTGTGCTCTCTTGATTAAAGATGGCGGATGACGGCTGTCAGAAAAGCACGTGGAATGGTTTACCGATTCAAATTTTCCGCGGGAGGAGGAGGAGTCCCGTGGGAAAACCTCCCGGGAGGAGGAGTGGGCCCCTGGAAAGGCCCCTCGGGAGTAGGAGGAGGAGCTGGTACCCGGGAAGGACCCTTGGGGGGAGGAGGAGGAAGAGGTCCCTGGAAGCCCGAGGAGGAGGAGGAGGAGGCGGAAGAATCCCTGTATTATACTACTAAGGTGTCTGTGCGAAATCGTTACTAGTCACTCCACGTACAGGAACAGAGGGAAGATGAGGAACAGGAACTGTTCCTGAGATGTGTGGAAGTTGGAGGAAGGGAAATGGAAGGAAAGGGAAATGTAGATTACAGAATAGGAAAGACAGGTGGAACAGTGTCATGGGAAGGAGAAAAGGGAAGAGGAAGGAGATTATGCAGCTATCAGGAAAGTTAGGACTGACCATAGGTGGGGCGTGGGGATCAAATGAAGTAGGTGGTGTTGAGGATCTGGTCATAGGGTAATCCATCGTTAGACATGTGGGGAAAGTGTGTGGAGGAAAGGGAACCAGGGAGAGTGTTATCCAGGAATTCGGATGTGGCAGATATCACCGAGCTCGATAGCTGCAGTCGCTTAAGTGCGGCCAGTATCCAGTATTCGGGAGATAGTAGGTTCAAACCCCACTGTCGGCAGCCCTGAAAATGGTTTTCCGTGGTTTCCCATTTTCACACCAGGCAAATGCTGGGGCTGTACCTTAATTAACGCAACGGCCGCTTCCTTCCCACTCTTAGCTCTTTCCTGTCCCGTCGTCACCATAAGACCTATCTGTGTCGGGCGACGTAAAGCAACTAGAAAAAAAGAGGCAGATATTGAGGAAATTAAAAGAGAGGGAGGGGGAAGGAGAAGGTGGTAGTGTTTCACGTTGGTACCAACAACGTAAGGCAAGCCGATACAAGTGCCAACATAGTTGGAGATGTGTGGGATCTGGTAAATGCAGCACGGATGAAGATTAAGGACGCGGAGACTGTTGTCAGTGGAATACTGTGTAGGAGGGATACTGACTGGAGGGTGATTGTGGATTTACATTACACTATGGAGTGGGTATGTTGGAAACTGGTAGTAAAATATCCAGATCCTAATGAGTGGGTAGGAGATTGGGATCTGAGCTCAGATGGCCTTCACTTAAACCGCAGTGGTACGTATAAGTTAAGAAATTTGTTTGGAAGGGTAATAGGGAGGTACATTCAGGGAAACGGGGTGGCCTATGGAAGCGGTGTTAAGGGGACAGGGAGCTGGAAATCAAGCGGGGATGACTTAAAAGTGTTGGTGTTGAACTGTAGGAGTATTGTAGAGAAAGGAATAGAATTAAGTAGTTTAATAGATACAGTACTTATTTAGATACCAGATATTGTAATAGGAGTTGAATCATGGCGGGGAAATGATATAATGGATGCAGAGTTTGTATCGTAGAGATAGGATAGAAATGGTAGGAGGGGGAAAATTCATTCTGGAGAAAAAAGAATTTGTAAGATACGAAAAAGTTAGAGATGTCACACAAGAAATTCTAGGTGTAGGGCTCATTTCTAAAGATAATAGGCAACTCGATATCTGACAGGGATATCTGCTGACAGGGATTCAGAATTATTTGATAAGGTAATCAGCTATGTGGGAAACGACATGGGAAAGAATGTAATTGTAGCGTGAGAACTGAATTTACCAAATGTCAATTTTGAAGGAAGTGCAAACGACAGGAAGCATGACCAACAAATGGCAAATAAGTTAATATGGGAGGGACACTTGATTCAGAAAATGATGGAACCAACTAGAGGCTAAAATATCCTGGATATGGTACTATATAGGGAAACCGAAGTAATAGGTGGTGTTAGTGATTATGAAGCAGCTTTTGTCGCAGTTAAAAATAAATGTGATAGAAAGGAAGGTCTTAAATGTATGACTATTGGGAAGAACCATATGGCTGATAAAGCAGGCATGAGGCATTTTCTAAAAGTAACTATTATCGGTGGAAAACGGTAAAAAAGGATGTAAACAGACTCTGGGATGAGTTAAAAGAAACTGTTGAGGAATGCGAAAACAGGTTTGTACCTTTGAAGTTGCTAAGGAATGGTAGACCCACCTTATTAGAATAGAGGAATGAAGGGACTGAGAAGGAGGTGCAGACTGGAAAGAAATAGAGTTAGAAATGGCTGTGCAATTAAGGAGAAATTGAAGGAACTTACTAGGAAATTGAATCTAGCAAAGAAGGCAGCTAAGGATAATATAATGCCAAGCATAAATGGAAGTCATGCAAATTTTAGTGAAAAATGGTAGGGTATGTATAGGTATTTTAAGGAAGAAAAATGTTCGAGGAAAGACATTGCCGGAATAAATAATGACCAAGGGGTGTACCACTGAAGATCAGCTTGTAGGATTTCGGCAAGTTGTAGCAGATATCCTGGATTCAGTAGGTCAAATGTACTGTATTGCGATTGACCTATCTTAGGCATTGGATGGGGTACACCATGGAAGACTATTGGCAAAAATGGGCACTATCGGACTAGAAAAAAGCGTGACTGAATGGGTGGCTAAATTTCTAGAAAATAGATCTTAAAGAATTAGAGTAAGCGAAGCTTTATCTGACCCTGTAATAATTAATAGGGGAATTCCTCAAGGCAGTATTATTAGTCCTTTATGTTTCCTTACATATATAAATATCAGTAAACAAGTGGAATCAGAGGTAAGGCTTTTTGCGGATGATTTTATTCTGTATAGAGTAATAAATATGTTACAAGATTATGAGCAACTGCAACGTGACCTCGATAATGTTGTGAGATGTACAGGAGGCAATGGTGTGTTGATAAAAGGGGTTAAAAGTCAGGTTGTGAGTTTCACAAATAGGAAAAGTCATCTCAGTTTCAATTACTGCGTTGATGGGGTGAAAGTTCCTTTTGGGGATCATTGTATGTATCTAGGTGTTAATATAAGGAAAGACTATCTCTGGGGGAATCACATAAATGTGATTGTAAATAAAGGGTACAGATCTCTCCACATTGCTGTGAGGGTGTTCAGGGGAGTAGTAAGGATGTAAAGGAGAGGACATATAAATCTCTGGTAAGACCCCAACTAGAGTATGGTTCCAGTGTATTAGACCCTCACCAGGATTTCCTCATTCAAGAACTGAAAAAATCATAAAATCCAAAGAAAGGCAGCTCGATTTGTTCTGGGGATTTAGGACAAAGGAGTAGCGTTACAAAAATTTTGCGAAATTTGGGCTGCGTTAATTGGGAGAAAGTAGACGAGCTGCTCGATTAAGTGATATCTTCCGGACAGTAAGCGGGGAGATGGCGTGGAATGACATTTGTAGACGAATTAGTTTGAGTGGCGTCTTTAAAAGTAGGAAAGGTCACAATATGAAGATAAATTGGAATTCAAGTGGATAAACCGGGGCAAATTTTCGTTTATAAGAAGGGGAGTTAGGGATTGGAATAACTTACCAAGGGAAATGTTCAATAAATTTCCAATTTCTTTGAAATCATTCAGGAAAAGACCAGGAAAATATGAGGTAGGGAATCTGTCACCTGAGCGAATGCCCTAAATGCAGATGATTGAAGAAACACAACGTTATGCTGACCGACCAAGCATGCTTAAACTCAATAATTTAACGCTCGCTATGATTACAGGCTTAGAGTAAAACAACATTACACCAAAAACGTATACAGGCTTAAACCCACTTCACATCACTCTGGCTATGTTTACATTCTTAACGAGACACAACGTTACGCTGACCATGTTTACAGGCTTAAACACACTTACTTTACCGCTGGCTAAAGTACAGGCTTGACGTAACACAACGTTACGCTGACAATGTATACGGGCTTAAAGCCAGACAATTTAGCGGTGGCTATGTTTACTGGTTTGAAGTACACAACGTTACGCCTACCATGTATACAGGTTTATACACACATAAGCTAACGCTGAATATAGATTACAGGCTTGACGTAACACAACCTTACGCTGATAATATATACAGGCTTAAAAGAAGACAAAATCTAGCGGTGGCTATGTTTACTGGTTTAAGGTACACAACGTTACGCTTGACATATATACAGGTTTATACACACATAACCTAACGCTGAATATAGATTACATGCTTGACGTAACACAACGTTACGCTGATAATGTATACAGGCTTAAAAGCAGACAAAATCTGTTGGTGGCTATGTTTACTGATTTAAGGTACACAACGTTACGCCTGCCATGTATACAGGTCTATACACACATAACCTAACGCTGAATATAGATTACAGGCTTGACGTAACACAACGTTACGCTATAATGTATACAGGCTTAAAAGCAGACAAAATCAAGCAGTGGCTATGTTTACTGGTTCAAGGTACACAACGTTACGCCTGCCATGTATACAAGTTTATATACACATAACCCAACGCTGAATATTCTTAGATTTCAGGCGTGACGTTACACAACGTTATGCTGACCCTGTTATAGGCTTGAACGCACATATTGAGCTGCTGGCTGAGATTTCAGGCTTAAATTACACAACGTCTAGCTGACGCTGTATACGGGCTTAAACACACATAACCTAACGCTACTAAGATTACAGGCTTAATGTAACACAACATTACTCTGACCATGTCTACAGGTTAACCTCACATAACCTAGTGCTGGCTAGGGTTACAGGCTCAACCTACCACAACGTTACGCTGACATTGTATTCAAGTTTCACTGTACACAGTGTCCGACTCGTTGGCTGAACGGTCAGCGTACTGGCCTTCGTTTCAGAGGGACACGGGTTCGATTCCCGGCCGGGTCAGGGATTTTAACCTTAATTGGTTAATTCCAATGGCACGGGGGCTGGGTGTATGTGTTGTCTTCATCATAATTTCATCCTCATCACGACGCGCAGGTCGCCTACAGCAGTCAAATAGAAACACCTGCACCTGGCGAGCCGATAACTTCCTGAGATATCCCGGCAGTAAAAGCCATACGACATTTCAATTTTTACTGTACGCAGTAAAGGGGTGGCTAAGGCTGCCAGCTTAAAGTAACCCTTCGTTACCCTGACAATGTATACACGCTTAACAGTAGTATAATTGGATGGTTCTGCCGCCTTCTCCTCCTCCCGCGGGAAATTTGAATTTTGGCGGGTTATTTGCATTTTGGCGGGAAATTTGAATTTTGGCGCGAGATTTGAAATTGTAAACAAAGCCACGTGCTTTTTGACAGCTGTCATCGACAACAACGCATCGCTAACCTCACTGCTGCCATCTTGACGGGCCTAAACCTCAGTGGTACGAACTTAACCTAACGAGCGCGAGATAAACAAAGCCACGTGTTTTTTGACAGCCACATGCTTTTTGACAGAAAACAACGCATCGCTAATCTCAGTACCGCCATCTTGACGGGCCTAAACTTCAGTGCTACCAACTTAACCACACTAGCGCGAGATATGAAATTGTAAACAAATCCACGTGCTTTTTGACAGACCACAACGTATCGCTAACATGAGTACTACCATCTTGACGGGCCTAAGCCTTAGTGGTACCAACTTAACCTCACTAGCGCGAGATAAACATATCCACGTGCTTTTTGACAGCTGTCATCCGCCATCTTTAAACCACAGAGCACCGTGCTGCCCTCTTTATCGCAGTAGCTGCAAATTAGTCACCTGTCATCCGCAGTGCTGCCATCTTAACGAGGGTAAACCTGAGTGCTACCAAGTTAACCTTACTAGCGCGAGATTTGAATCGGTAAACAAATCCACGTGCTCTTTTGACAGCTGTCATCCACCATCTATTATCCATAGAGCACAGTGGTGCCCTCTTTAGCTACTTACCTTTGAAATGTGGTGGCGGATAATTTGAAAAATGCTTTTTGACAGCAGCCATCTTTAATCCAGAGAGCACGCTGCTGCCCTCTTTAGCTAGATACCTTTGAAATGTGGTGGCATGCAATTCCAAGTGAAAGAAGCCACCTTTAATCAAGAGAGCACCGTGCTGCCCTCTTTGTGGCGGTGGCAAATTCCACGTACTCTTGTTTGGAAACAAACTCACGTGCTTTTTTCTAACAGTTGTCATGCGCCATCTTTCATCACAAACCTCAGTGTTGCACTCTTTAGCTAGATACCTTTGAAATGTGGTGGCGGCAATTTCAAAAATGCTATGTGCTCTTGTTTGGAAACAAAGCCACGTGCCTTTTTGGCAGCTGTCATCCGCCATCTTTAATCAATAGAGCACTGTGCTGATATCATGCGGGCAATTTCGTCAGCTGTCATCTGCAATCTTTAATCCACAGAGCACCGTGCTGCCCTCTTTATGACATGTAGCAGCGGGCAATTTCAAAAGTTCTGTTAGCTGTCATCCGCCGTCTTTAATCAAGAGAGAACCGTGCTGCCATCTTTAGCTAGATACCTTTGAAATGTGGTGGCGGCAAATTGAAAAATTCCACGTGCTCTTGTTTAGTAAACTAACTCACGCGCTTTTTGTCAGCTGTCATCCGCCATCTTACATCGCAAACCTCAGTGCTACACTCTTTAGGTACATACCTTTGAAATATGGTGGCGGATATTTTAAAAAGAAAAATTCTACAGCAGCCTTCTCTCGACGCCAATTACACAAGATGGTGGCTATACATGACTCCTTAAAGGTGCTTATGCAAGAAGGCCGCTATACATAGGTTCTTATGAGACACCCTTGGGATGCTTGCGCAAAATGGCGGTTATAAAAGGCTCCTTATGAGAAGCCCTAGGGATGCTTACGCAAGATGGCGGTTGCTCTTATGAGGTGGCTTAAGGGTCCTTGCACAAGATGACTAGAGACACCCTAAGGATGCTTGCGCAAGATGGCGGACGCAAGATGGCGGCTATACACGACTCCTTATGAGCCGCCTTAAGGGTGCTTTCGCAAGATGGCTGCTGCTCTTATGAAGAAAGCTAGCTTAGAGGCTAACTTGTCATGCCAGTTCGTTTCATTAAATTTGGGGCTTAAATGCAAAATGTTAAATATTTCGAAAACGGTGCATCGTAGAGCAAAACGGATAAAATTTTTCCACCTGATACCTAGGTTTGCAGTATCAGGAAAGAAAGAAACATAGTCTAATGATGAGATCGACGGTTCGGTCCCTACTTAGGTCCTTTGGCATTGGCAGCTATCTAATTCTACAAGATGGCGGCTATACATAGCTTCTTATGAGGCAGCTTAAGAGGGCTTGCACAAGACGGTATGAGACGCCCTAGGGGTGCTTGCGCAAGGTCAGCGACAAGACGGCGAATATACACAGCTCCTCATGATACGGCCTAGAGGTGCTCACACAAGATGGTGGTTGCTCTGATGAAGAAAGCTAGCTTTGCATCGTGCAGGTATCTTTACAGCATTAAACCTCAGACCTTTGAAATATGGTGGCTGGTAATTTGAAAAATTCTACGTGCTTTTTCTTAACAGAAGCTATCTTTAAACAATAGCGGCTATAAATAAGCTGTTAAGGCCTCGTCTTATGTCACGGCATGGCTCTATCGCACAAGTTTAAACCTGCATCGGGATAGCTAGAGTAAGCACGTGCTGTAGTGTTGACGTCATTATGCATGTTAAGACTTGCAAATCACTAAAGAAACATAACAAGGCTAGAATCGAACACTGCACTGTATGCCGTTAACTTTATCATGTGATCGGAACATTGATTGAAGTGTTTAGAACACTAAATAAGTGATCAAGACTAAAATAGAACACTGTACTCGATAACCATTGTGTTTAGAACATGTCAGGGGATACCTTTGTTCTAAGAAGATTAGATTACCGCACATTCCTTGTAGGGCTAATAGGCTAAAGGGCTAATGGGCAAAAGAGCAAAAGGGCTAATGAGCTAATGGGCAAAAGGGCTAAAGGGCTAATGGGCTAAAGAGTTAAAGGGCTAGGGTGCCTCTCCTCTCTTTATCCGGGCTTGAGACCGGCTCTGCAACTAGAAGCGGAGTTAACACCCTAAGGAACGGAGAATGTTAGGAAATAATCTATACGAATATAGCTACTCGATCGACTATATACTACAGATGGATGACTTAGGTAAGGGTAAGCGCTTACTTAATAATACCTACACGACGTAATTCATGCTCTATTTCAAAAATATCTTCTTTTTACTGTGTGTAACCAGCATCATGATAGGCTCTTAGCAGTTGTAAACGTTTTACCAGTACGTTGGGGTCTTTACAGTAGCTTATCTACATAGGGTAACAGAAGCTCGTTGTTAACTTTAAGTCTATATGCAGACAGTTGATGTGTAGGGACCTCTTTTGATGCAATACATGCTTCAGCAGTACCGTTTCTATGTACTAACTTGTTTCGATAGCGATGAAGCGTTGAAATTTCCTTCTTCTTTACCTTGCATCTCTTCTTGAGATGTTTGCACTGCGACAGAACGTGTAGTAGGTTTAGGAAATGAAGTAAAATCATCAAGCTGTAATGGCAATGAAACATTAAGATTTTTTCTTCTTCTTCTACTTTCCCTTTACTACTGTTTTGATCAACATCATTATCCTTATTATCATAATCATGATCTTGCCTCTCTTTATCTTGAAGTTTGTGCTTAGTAACAGAACTCGCAGCAGGTCTAGACAACAAGGGAGAATTAAAAATCTCTCGCAGAGGTGTACTTTTTAAACATAAATCAGTGTTCGCTGGAATATGGTTGAGCTCATTGTATTTTGTTCCCGATGAAGTTACATTACACGCGGCTTCATGACGTTGAGCGTTATATGCGTTCCTGAACTCTCTTCTGCAATGTTTGCATTGAAAAATTGTCCTACATGATATCTCATGACGTCTCCTGTGATAGCTTCGGGAAAATGCTTTTCCACACTCTTCGCAAATATACCTAGAAATAGGTTTTTCCATGACGGACTTTTATCTTCTGCTAACAGATTCTTCTTTGAATCTACTTGACATTTGTTACTCTCTACTTCGATTGTGCGAACAGCTTAGCGATTAACAGTAAAGTAACATAAAAGCGTATAACCCAGGTAGCAACAGTAAGGTTTAAGCCCATCAAGGTGGCAAGAGTGAGGTTAGCAACGTTCTGATGTTGGATTTTAAATTCCGCGCTATAACATGCATAAGGTGGCAGCCTTCAGGTTTACCGCCGTAAAGATGGCAGCAGTGAGGTTAGTGACGCTCTATTGTCCTTCAATGTGAGGTTAGGGTCCGTCAAGAAGACAGCTGTCAAAAAAGGACGTGGCTTGGTTTACTAAACAAGAGCACGTACTAAACAACGTACTGGTAAAACGTTTGCAACTGCTAAGAACCTATCATGATGCTGGTTACACACAGTACAAAGAAGATATTTTTGAAATAGAGCATGAATTACGTCGTGTAGGTATTATTAAGTAAGCGCTTACCCTCACCTAAGTCATCCATCTGTAGTATATAGTCGATCGAGTAGCTATATTCCTATAGATTATTTCCAACATTCTCCGTTCCTTAGGGTATTAACTCCGCCTCTGGTTGTAGAGCCGGCCTCAAGCCCGTATAAAGAGAGGAGAGGCACCCTAGCCCTTTAGCCCTTTAGCCCACTAGACCTTCAGCCCTTTTGCCCATTAGCCCATTAGCCCTTTTGCCCTTTTGCCCATTAGCCCTTTAGCCTATTAGCCCTACAAGGAATGTGCGGTAATCTAATCTTCTTAGAACAAAGATATCCCATGACATGTTCCAAACACATTTTGTATCGAGTACAGTGTTCTATTTTAGTCTTGATCACTTATTTAGTGTTCTAAACACTTCAGTCAATGTTCCGATCACATGATAATGTTAACGGCATAGAGTACAGTCTTCGATTCTAGTCTTGTTATGTTTCTTTAGTGATTTGCAAGTCTAAACATGCATAATGACGTCATCACTGCAGCACGTGCTTACTCTAGCTATCCAGATGCAGGTTTAAACTTGTTCGATAGAGCTATGCCTTGACGTAAGAGGAGGCCTTAACAGCTTATGTATAACCGCTATTGTTTAAAGATAGCTGCTGTTAAGAAAAAGCACGTAGAATTTTTCAAATTACCCGCCACCACATTTCAAAGGTATGAGATTTAGTGCTGTAAAGATACCTGCACGATGCAAAGCTAGCTTTCTTCATCAGAGCAGCCACCATCTTGTGTGAGCACCTCTAGGCCGTATCATAAGGAGCTGTGTATATTCGCCGTCTTGTCGCTGCTACCTTGCGCAAGAACCCCTAGGGGGTCTCATAAGAGCAGCAGCCATCTTGTGCAAGCGCTCTCAAGCTTCCTCATAAGAAGCTATGTATAGCCGCCATCATGTACATTTTTTCTTGCTAGCGGCTTTACGTCGCACCGACACAGATAGGTCTTATGGCGACGATGGGATAGGAAAGGCCTAGAAGTTGGAAGGAAGCGGCCGTGGCCTTAATTAAGGGACAGCCCCAGCATTTGCCTGGTGTGAAAATGGGAAACCACCGAAAACCATCTTCAGGGCTGCCGATAGTGGGATTCGAACCTACTATCTCCCGGATGCAAGCTAACAGCCGCGCGCCTCTACGCGCACGGCCAACTCGCCCGGTCATGTAGAATTAGATAGCTGCCAATGCCAAAGGGCCTAAGTAGGGATCGAACCGTCCATCTCATCATTAGACTATGTTCTTCTTATGCTATCATGTTCCTGATACTGCAAATGTAGGTATCCGGTGGAAATATTTTATCCGTTTTGCTCCACGATGCACCATTTTCGAGATATTTAACATTTTGCATTTAAGCCCCAAATTTAATGAATCAAACCTGCACGGCACGTTATACTCTCTACCATAGCTAGACCTGATCATGTTACGGAGACTTGCTTCAATACAAACTAAAACAGAGCGAATGCCAGATGACCTAGGTAGGAACCGACCCGTTGATCTCATCATTCTTATGCTATCATGTTCCTCGTACTGCGAACCGAGGTATTGGGCAGAAATTTTTTTGTCCGTTTTGCTTACGGTGCACTGTTTTCGAGATATTTAACATTTTGCATTTAAGCCCCAAATTTAATGAATCGAACTAGCATGACACGTTAGCCTCTAAGCTAGCTTTCTTCATAAGAGCAGCAGCCATCTTGCGCAAGCAACCTTAAGGCGTCTCATAAGGAGTCGTGTATAGCCGCCATCTTGCGTCCGTCATCTTGCGCAAGCATCCTTAGGGCGTCTCTCGTCATCTTGTGCAAGGACCCTTAAGCCACATCATAACAGCAACCGCCATCTTGCGCAAGCATCCCAAGGGCGTCTCATAAGAACCTATGTATAGCGGCCATCTTGCATAAGCACCTTTAAGGAGTCATGTATAGCCACCATCTTGTGCAATTAGCGTCGAGAGATGGCTGCTGTAGAATTTTTCTTTTTAAATTATCCGCCACCATATTTCAAAGGTATGTACCTAAAGAGTGTAGCACTGAGGTTTGCGATGTAAGATGGCGGATGACAGCTGACAAAAAGCGCGTGAGTTAGTTTACTAAACAAGAGCACGTGGAATTTTTCAATTTGCCGCCACCACATTTCAAAAGTATCTAGCTAAATAGTGCAGCATTGAGGTTTGTGATGCAAGATGGCGGATTATAACTGTCAGAAAAAAGCACGTGAGTTTGTTTCCAAACAAGAGTACGTGGAATTTGCCACCGCCACAAAGAGGGCAGCACGGTGCTCTCTTGATTAAAGATGGCTGCTTTCACGTGGAATTGCATGCCACCACATTTCAAAGGTATGTAGCTAAAGAGGGCACCACTGTGCTCTATGGATTAAAGATGGTGGATGACAGCTGTCAAAAAAGCACGTGGATTTGTTTACCGATTCAAATCTCGCGCTAGGAAGGTTAAGTTGGTTGCACAAAGGTTTAGGCCCGTTAAGATGGCAGCACTGCGGATGACAGTTGACGAATTTGCAGCTACTGCGATAAAGAGGGTAGCACGGTGCTCTGTGGTTTAAAGATAGCGGATGACAGCTGTCAAAAAGCACGTGGATATGTTTATCTCGCGCTAGTGAGGTTAAGTTGGTACCACTAAGGTTTAGGCCCGTCAAGTTGGTAGTACTGAGGTTAGCGATACGTTGTTGATTGTCAAAAAAGCACGTGGCTGTCAAAAAGCACGTGGATTTGTTTACAAATTCATATCTCGCGCTAGTGAGGTTAAGTTGGTAGCACTGAAGTTTAGGCCCGTGAAGATGGCAGTACTGAGGTTAGCGATGCGTTGTTGTCTGTCAAAAAGCACGTGGCTGTCAAAAAACACGTGGCTTTGTTTACCTCGCGCTCGTTATGTTAATTTGGTACCACTGAGGTTTAGGCCCGTCAAATTGGCAGCAGTGAGGTTAGCGATGCGTTGTTGTCGATGACAGCTGTCAAAAAGCACGTGGCTTTGTTTACAAATTCAAATCTCGCGCAAAATTCAAATTTCCCGCCAAAATTCAAGTTTCCCGCGGAAGGCGGAGGAGGCGGCAGAACCATCCAATTATACTACTCTTAACCCCACATATTATAGTTCTGTCTAAGATTACAGGCTTAGCGTAACACGAATTTATGCTGACCATGAATGTACAGGCTTCACCACACACAATCTAGCGCAGGCTAAGATTACAGGCTTAACGTACACAACGTAACATCTCATTTGTAGTTTTATTCCACACTTTTTAGGAAGTTTAGTGTACTTTTATCACTCACCGACGTCACAAGGAATATTTCATTTTCATTTGCAACATTTTGAGCGTCATAGCCCTGCCTAATTCAACCACACTTCATATGGTAAGTTGTATTGTAAATAGAAACATGTTTTAGGATTTCGCCAAACATTGTGTATGTTTAATATGGCTGATGACGACCCCGAGTAGGGTAGAAACTAGTTTCATGTAATGTATATAACATTGTGTGTGTTTAATATGGCTGAGTAGTTTAGAGACTAGTTTCATGTAATCTATATAACATTGTGTATATTTAATATGGCTAATTAGGGTAGAAACTAGTCTCATGTAATGCATATAACATTGTGTATGTTTAATATGGCTGAGTAGCGTAGAAACTAGTCTCATGTAATGCATATAACATTGTGTATGTTTAATATGGCTGAGTAGCGTAGAAACTAGTCTCATATAATATATATATAATACTGTGTATGTTTAATATGGCTGAGTAGCGTAGAAACTAGTCTCATGTAATGCATATAACATTGTGTATGTTTAAGATGGCTGGGTAGGGTAGAAACCTTTTTTTTTTGGTAGTTGCTTTACGTCGCACCGACACAGATAGGTCTTATGGCGACGATGGGACAGGAAAGGGCTAGGAGTGGGAAGGAAGCGGCCATGGCCTTAATTAAGGGACAGCCCAAGCATTTGCCTGGTGTGAAAATGGGAAACCACGGAAAACCATTTTCAGGGCTGCCGACAGTGGGGTCAGAACCTACTATAACCCGAATACTGGATACTGGCCGCATTTAAGCGACTGCAGCTATCGAGCTCGGTTGGGTAGAAACTAGTCTCATGTAATGTACATAACATTGTGTATGTTTAATATGGCTGAGTAGGGTAGAAACTAGTCTCATATAATATATATAATACTGTGTATGTTTAATATGGCTGAGTAGCGTAGAAACTAGTCTCATGTAATATATATAATACTGTGTATGTTTAATATGGCTGAGTAGGGTAGAAACTAGTCTCATATAATATATATAATACTGTGTATGTTTAATATGGCTGAGTAGCCTAGAAACTAGTCTCATATAATATATATAATACTGTGTATGTTTAATATGGCTGAGTAGCATAGAAACTAGTCTCATATAATATATATAATACTGTGTATATTTAATATGGCTGAGTAGGGTAGAAACTAGTCTCATATAATATATATAATACTGTGTATGTTTAATATGGCTGAGTAGCGTAGAAACTAGTCTCATGTAATATATATAATACTGTGTATGTTGAATATGGCTGAGTAGCGTAGAAACTAGTCTCATATAATATATATAATATACTGTGTATGTTTAATATGGCTGAGTAGGGTAGAAACTAGTCTCATATAATATATATAATACTGTGTATGTTTAATATGGCTGAGTAGCGTAGAAACTAGTCTCATATAATATAATACTGTGTATGTTTAATATGGCTGAGTAGCGTAGAAACTAGTCTCATATAATATATATAATACTGTGTATGTTTAATATGGCTGAGTAGCGTAGAAACTAGTCTCATATAATATACATAATACTGTGTATATTTAATATGGCTGAGTAGGGTAGAAACTAGTCTCATATAATATATATAATACTGTGTATGTTTAATATGGCTGAGTAGCGTAGAAAGTAGTCTCATATAATATATATAATACTGTGTATGTTTAATATGGCTCAGTAGCGTAGAAACTAGTCTCATTTAATATATATAATACTGTGTATGTTTAATATGGCTGAGTAGCGTAGAAACTAGTCTCATAAAATATATATAATACTGTGTATGTTTAATATGGCTGAGTAGCGTAGAAACTAGTCTCATATAATATATATAATACTGTGTATGTTTAATATGGCTGAGTAGCGTAGAAACTAGTCTCATATAATATATATAATACTGTGTATGTTTAATATGGCTGAGTAGCGTAGAAACTAGTCTCATATAATATATATAATACTGTGTATGCTTAATATGGCTGAGTAGGGTAGAAACTAGTCTCATGTAATATATATAATACTGTGTATGTTTAATATGGCTGAGTAGGGTAGAAACTAGTCTCATATAATATATATAATACTGTGTATGTTTAATATGGCTGAGTAGCGTAGAAACTAGTCTCATGTAATATATATAATACTGTGTATGTTTAATATGGCTGAGTAGGGTAGAAACTAGTCTCATATAATATATATAATACTGTGTATGTTTAATATGGCTGAGTAGCGTAGAAACTAGTCTCATATAATATATATAATACTGTGTATGTTTAATATGGCTGAGTAGCGTAGAAACTAGTCTCATATAATATATATAATACTGTGTATGTTTAATATGGCTGAGTAGCGTAGAAACTAGTCTCATGTAATATATATAATACTGTGTATGTTTAATATGGCTGAGTAGGGTAGAAACTAGTCTCATATAATATATATAATACTGTGTATGTTTAATATGGCTGAGTAGCGTAGAAACTAGTCTCATATAATATATATAATACTGTGTATGTTTAATATGTCTGAGTAGCGTAGAAACTAGTCTCATATAATATATATAATACTGTGTATGTTTAATATGGCTGAGTAGCGTAGAAACTAGTCTCATATAATATATATAATACTGTGTATGTTTAATATGGCTGAGTAGCGTAGAAACTAGTCTCATATAATATATATAATACTGCGTATGTTTAATATGGCTGAGTAGCGTAGAAACTAGTCTCATATAATATATATAATACTCTGTATGTTTAATATGGCTGAGTAGCGTAGAAACTAGTCTCACATAATATATATAATACTGTGTATGTTTAATATGGCTGAGTAGAGTAGAAACTAGTCTCATGTAATATATATAATACTGTGTATGTTTAATATGGCTGAGTAGCGTAGAAACTAGTCTCATATAATATATATAATACTGTGTATGTTTAATATGGCTGAGTAGCGTAGAAACTAGTCTCATATAGTATATATAATACTGTGTATGTTTAATATGGCTGAGTAGCGTAGAAACTAGTCTCATATAATATATATAATACTGTGTATGTTTAATATGGCTGAGTAGCGTAGAAACTAGTCTCATATAATATATATAATACTGTGTATGTTTAATATGGCTGAGTAGGGTAGAAACTAGTCTCATATAATATATATAATACTGTGTATGTTTAATATGGCTGAGTAGCGTAGAAACTAGTCTCATATAATATATATATACTGTGTATGTTTAATATGGCTGAGTAGCGTAGAAACTAGTCTCATATAATATATATAATACTGTGTATGTTTAATATGGCTGAGTTGCGTAGAAACTAGTCTCATATAATATATATAATACTGCGTATGTTTAATATGGCTGAGTAGCGTAGAAACTAGTCTCATATAATATATATAATACTCTGTATGTTTAATATGGCTGAGTAGCGTAGAAACTAGTCTCACATAATATATATAATACTGTGTATGTTTAATATGGCTGAGTAGGGTAGAAACTAGTCTCATGTAATATATATAATGCTGTGTATGTTTAATATGGCTGAGTAGCGTAGAAACTAGTCTCATATAATATATATAATACTGTGTATGTTTAATATGGCTGAGTAGGGTAGAAACTAGTCTCATATAATATATATAATACTGTGTATGTTTAATATGGCTGAGTAGGGTAGAAACTAGTCTCATATAATATATATAATACTGTGTATGTTTAATATGGCTGAGTAGCGTAGAAACTAGTCTCATATAATATATAAATACTGTGTATGTTTAATATGGCTGAGTAGCGTAGAAACTAGTCTCATGTAATGCATATAACATTGTGTATGTTTAATATGGCTGAGTAGCGTAGAAACTAGTCTCATGTAATGCATATAACATTGTGTATGTTTAATATGGCTGAGTAGCGTAGAAACTAGTCTCATATAATATATATATAATACTGTGTATGTTTAATATGGCTGAGTAGCGTAGAAACTAGTCTCATGTAATGCATATAACATTGTGTATGTTTAAGATGGCTGGGTAGGGTAGAAACCTTTTTTTTTTTGGTAGTTGCTTTACGTCGCACCGACACAGATAGGTCTTATGGCGACGATGGGACAGGAAAGGGCTAGGAGTGGGAAGGAAGCGGCCGTGGCCTTAATTAAGGGACAGCCCAAGCATTTGCCTGGTGTGAAAATGGGAAACCACGGAAAACCATTTTCAGGGCTGCCGACAGTGGGGTCAGAACCTACTATAACCCGAATACTGGATACTGGCCGCATTTAAGCGACTGCAGCTATCGAGCTCGGTTGGGTAGAAACTAGTCTCATGTAATGTACATAACATTGTGTATGTTTAATATGGCTGAGTAGGGTAGAAACTAGTCTCATATAATATATATAATACTGTGTATGTTTAATATGGCTGAGTAGCGTAGAAACTAGTCTCATGTAATATATATAATACTGTGTATGTTTAATATGGCTGAGTAGGGTAGAAACTAGTCTCATGTGTGTTTGAGTCATCAGTCCATAGACTGGTTTGATGCAGCTCTCCATGCCACCCTATCCTGTGCTAACCTTTTCATTTCTACGTAGCTATTGCATCCTACATCTGCTCTAATCTGTTTGTCATATTCATACCTTGGTCTACCCCTACCGTTCTTGCCACCTACACTTCCTTCAAAAACCAACTGAACAAGTCCTGGGTGTCTTAAGATGTGTCCTATCATTCTATCTCTTCTTCTCGTCAAATTTAGCCAAATCGATCTCCTCTCACCAATTCGATTCAGTATCTCTTCATTCGTGATTCGATCTATCCATCTCACCTTCAGCATTCTTCTGTAACACCACATTTCAAAAGCTTCTATTCTCTTTCTTTCTGAGCTAGTTATCGTCCATGTTTCACTTCCATACAATGCCACGCTCCACACAAAAGTCTTCAAAAACATCTTTCTAATTCCGATATCAATGTTTGAAGTGAGCAAATTTCTTTTCTTAAGAAAGCTCTTCCTTGCTTGTGCTAGTCTGCATTTTATGTCCTCCTTACTTCTGCCATCGTTGGTTATTTTACTACCCAAATAACAATATTCATCTACTTCCTTTAAGACTTCGTTTCCTAATCTAATATTCCCTACATCACCTGCCTTCGTTCGACTGCACTCCATTACTTTTGTTTTGGACTTATTTATTTTCATCTTGTACTCCTTACCTAAGACTTCATCCATACCATTCAGCAACTTCTCGAGATCTTCTGCAGTCTCAGATAAAATAACAATATCATCGGCAAATCTCAAGGTTTTGATTTCCTCTCCTTGGACTGTGATTCCCTTTCCAAATTCCTCTTTGATTTCCTTTACTGCCTGTTCTATGTAAACATTGAAAAGGAGAGGGGACAAACTGCAGCCTTGCCTCACTCCTTTCTGGATTGCTGCTTCTTTTTCAAAGCCCTCGATTCTTATCACTGCAGACTGATTTTTATACAGGTTGTAGATAATTCTTCGTTCTCGGTATCTGATCCCTACCATCTTCAGAATCATAAATAGCCTGGTCCAATCAACATTATCGAATGCCTTTTCTAGATCTACGAATGCCATGTACGTGGGCTTGTCCTTCTTGATTCGATCCTCTAAGATCAGACGCAAAGTCAGGATTGCTTCACGTGTTCCTACATTTCTTCTGAAGCCAAATTGATCTTCCCCCAACTCAGCTTCAACTTGTTTTTCCATTCTTCTGTAAATAATACGTGTTAAAATTTTGCAGGCATGAGATACTAAACTAATAGTGCGGTAGTTTTCACACCTGTCAGCACCGGCTTTCTTGGGAATAGGTATAACAACATTCTGCTGAAAATCGGATGGGACTTCTCCTGTCTCATACATCTTGCACACTAAATGAAATAACCTTACCATGCTGGTTTCTCCTAAGGCAGTCAGTAATTCAGCGGGAATATCATCAATTCCAGGTGCCTTGTTCCTATTTAGGTCACTCACAGCTCTGTCAAACTCTGACCTCAAAATTGGGTCTCCCATTTCATCAGCATCAACAGCCTCTTCATGTTCCAAAACGAAATTATCTACATCGTTACCTTGATACAACTGTTGGATATGCTCCTGCCATCTTTCTGCTTTGTCTTCTTTCCCTAGAAGTGGCTTTCCATCTGAGCTCTTAATATTCATGCACCTAGATTTCCTTTCTCCAAAGGTTTCCTTGATTTTCCTGTATGCAGCATCTACCTTTCCCAGGACCATACAGCCTTCGACATCCTTGCACTTCTCCTTCAGCCATTCTTCCTTAGCTACCTTGCACTTTCTATCCACTTCATTCTTTAATCGCCTGTATTCTTTTCTGCCCTCTTCATTTCTAGCATTCTTGTATTTTCGTCGTTCATCAATCAGGTCTAGTATCTCCTGAGTTATCCACTGATTCTTAGTTGATCTTTTCTTCCTTCCTAACATTTCTTCAGCAGCCCTACTGACTTCATTTTTCATGACTCTCCACTCTTCCTCTACTGTGTTTTCTTCGGCCTTTTCATTTAGTCCTTGTGCAACATGTTCCTTGAAACAATCCATCACACTCTTTTCTTTCAACTTGTCTAGATTCCATCTTTTTGCATTCTTTCCTTTCTTCAATTTCTTCAATTTCAGATGGCATTTCATGACCAACAAGTCTCATATAATATATATAATACTGTGTATGTTTAATATGGCTGAGTAGCCTAGAAACTAGTCTCATATAATATATATAATACTGTGTATGTTTAATATGGCTGAGTAGCATAGAAACTAGTCTCATATAATATATATAATACTGTGTATATTTAATATGGCTGAGTAGGGTAGAAACTAGTCTCATATAATATATATAATACTGTGTATGTTTAATATGGCTGAGTAGCGTAGAAACTAGTCTCATGTAATATATATAATACTGTGTATGTTGAATATGGCTGAGTAGCGTAGAAACTAGTCTCATATAATATATATAATACTGTGTATGTTTAATATGGCTGAGTAGGGTAGAAACTAGTCTCATATAATATATATAATACTGTGTATGTTTAATATGGCTGAGTAGCGTAGAAACTAGTCTCATATAATATAATACTGTGTATGTTTAATATGGCTGAGTAGCGTAGAAACTAGTCTCATATAATATATATAATACTGTGTATGTTTAATATGGCTGAGTAGCGTAGAAACTAGTCTCATATAATATACATAATACTGTGTATATTTAATATGGCTGAGTAGCGTAGAAACTAGTCTCATGTAATATATATAATACTGTGTATGTTTAATATGGCTGAGTAGGGTAGAAACTAGTCTCATGTAATATATATAATACTGTGTATGTTTAATATGGCTGAGTAGGGTAGAAACTAGTCTCATATAATATATATAATACTGTGTATGTTTAATATGGCTGAGTAGCGTAGAAAGTAGTCTCATATAATATATATAATACTGTGTATGTTTAATATGGCTCAGTAGCGTAGAAACTAGTCTCATTTAATATATATAATACTGTGTATGTTTAATATGGCTGAGTAGCGTAGAAACTAGTCTCATATAATATATATAATACTGTGTATGTTTAATATGGCTGAGTAGCGTAGAAACTAGTCTCATATAATATATATAATACTGTGTATGTTTAATATGGCTGAGTAGCGTAGAAACTAGTCTCATATAATATATATAATACTGTGTATGTTTAATATGGCTGAGTAGCGTAGAAACTAGTCTCATATAATATATATAATACTGTGTATGCTTAATATGGCTGAGTAGGGTAGAAACTAGTCTCATGTAATATATATAATACTGTGTATGTTTAATATGGCTGAGTAGGGTAGAAACTAGTCTCATATAATATATATAATACTGTGTATGTTTAATATGGCTGAGTAGCGTAGAAACTAGTCTCATGTAATATATATAATACTGTGTATGTTTAATATGGCTGAGTAGGGTAGAAACTAGTCTCATATAATATATATAATACTGTGTATGTTTAATATGGCTGAGTAGCGTAGAAACTAGTCTCATATAATATATATAATACTGTGTATGTTTAATATGGCTGAGTAGCGTAGAAACTAGTCTCATATAATATATATAATACTGTGTATGTTTAATATGGCTGAGTAGCGTAGAAACTAGTCTCATGTAATATATATAATACTGTGTATGTTTAATATGGCTGAGTAGGGTAGAAACTAGTCTCATATAATATATATAATACTGTGTATGTTTAATATGGCTGAGTAGCGTAGAAACTAGTCTCATATAATATATATAATACTGTGTATGTTTAATATGGCTGAGTAGCGTAGAAACTAGTCTCATATAATATATATAATACTGTGTATGTTTAATATGGCTGAGTAGCGTAGAAACTAGTCTCATATAATATATATAATACTGTGTATGTTTAATATGGCTGAGTAGCGTAGAAACTAGTCTCATATAATATATATAATACTGCGTATGTTTAATATGGCTGAGTAGCGTAGAAACTAGTCTCATATAATATATATAATACTCTGTATGTTTAATATGGCTGAGTAGCGTAGAAACTAGTCTCACATAATATATATAATACTGTGTATGTTTAATATGGCTGAGTAGAGTAGAAACTAGTCTCATGTAATATATATAATACTGTGTATGTTTAATATGGCTGAGTAGCGTAGAAACTAGTCTCATATAATATATATAATACTGTGTATGTTTAATATGGCTGAGTAGCGTAGAAACTAGTCTCATATAGTATATATAATACTGTGTATGTTTAATATGGCTGAGTAGCGTAGAAACTAGTCTCATATAATATATATAATACTGTGTATGTTTAATATGGCTGAGTAGCGTAGAAACTAGTCTCATATAATATATATAATACTGTGTATGTTTAATATGGCTGAGTAGGGTAGAAACTAGTCTCATATAATATATATAATACTGTGTATGTTTAATATGGCTGAGTAGCGTAGAAACTAGTCTCATATAATATATATAATACTGTGTATGTTTAATATGGCTGAGTAGCGTAGAAACTAGTCTCATATAATATATATAATACTGTGTATGTTTAATATGGCTGAGTAGGGTAGAAACTAGTCTCATATAATATATATAATACTGTGTATGTTTAATATGGCTGAGTAGCGTAGAAACTAGTCTCATATAATATATATAATACTGTGTATGTTTAATATGGCTGAGTAGCATAGAAACTAGTCTCATATAATATATATAATACTGTGTATATTTAATATGGCTGAGTAGGGTAGAAACTAGTCTCATATAATATATATAATACTGTGTATGTTTAATATGGCTGAGTAGCGTAGAAACTAGTCTCATGTAATATATATAATACTGTGTATGTTGAATATGGCTGAGTAGCGTAGAAACTAGTCTCATATAATATATATAATACTGTGTATGTTTAATATGGCTGAGTAGGGTAGAAACTAGTCTCATATAATATATATAATACTGTGTATGTTTAATATGGCTGAGTAGCGTAGAAACTAGTCTCATATAATATAATACTGTGTATGTTTAATATGGCTGAGTAGCGTAGAAACTAGTCTCATATAATATATATAATACTGTGTATGTTTAATATGGCTGAGTAGGGTAGAAACTAGTCTCATATAATATACATAATACTGTGTATATTTAATATGGCTGAGTAGCGTAGAAACTAGTCTCATGTAATATATATAATACTGTGTATGTTTAATATGGCTGAGTAGGGTAGAAACTAGTCTCATGTAATATATATAATACTGTGTATGTTTAATATGGCTGAGTAGGGTAGAAACTAGTCTCATATAATATATATAATACTGTGTATGTTTAATATGGCTGAGTAGGGTAGAAACTAGTCTCATATAATATATATAATACTGTGTATATTTAATATGGCTGAGTAGCGTAGAAACTAGTCTCATATAATATATATAATACTGTGTATGTTTAATATGGCTGAGTAGCATAGAAACTAGTCTCATATAATATATATAATACTGTGTATATTTAATATGGCTGAGTAGGGTAGAAACTAGTCTCATATAATATATATAATACTGTGTATGTTTAATATGGCTGAGTAGCGTAGAAACTAGTCTCATGTAATATATATAATACTGTGTATGTTGAATATGGCTGAGTAGCGTAGAAACTAGTCTCATATAATATATATAATACTGTGTATGTTTAATATGGCTGAGTAGGGTAGAAACTAGTCTCATATAATATATATAATACTGTGTATGTTTAATATGGCTGAGTAGCGTAGAAACTAGTCTCATATAATATAATACTGTGTATGTTTAATATGGCTGAGTAGCGTAGAAACTAGTCTCATATAATATATATAATACTGTGTATGTTTAATATGGCTGAGTAGGGTAGAAACTAGTCTCATATAATATACATAATACTGTGTATATTTAATATGGCTGAGTAGCGTAGAAACTAGTCTCATGTAATATATATAATACTGTGTATGTTTAATATGGCTGAGTAGGGTAGAAACTAGTCTCATGTAATATATATAATACTGTGTATGTTTAATATGGCTGAGTAGGGTAGAAACTAGTCTCATATAATATATATAATACTGTGTATGTTTAATATGGCTGAGTAGCGTAGAAAGTAGTCTCATATAATATATATAATACTGTGTATGTTTAATATGGCTCAGTAGCGTAGAAACTAGTCTCATTTAATATATATAATACTGTGTATGTTTAATATGGCTGAGTAGCGTAGAAACTAGTCTCATATAATATATATAATACTGTGTATGTTTAATATGGCTGAGTAGCGTAGAAACTAGTCTCATATAATATATATAATACTGTGTATGTTTAATATGGCTGAGTAGCGTAGAAACTAGTCTCATATAATATATATAATACTGTGTATGTTTAATATGGCTGAGTAGCGTAGAAACTAGTCTCATATAATATATATAATACTGTGTATGCTTAATATGGCTGAGTAGGGTAGAAACTAGTCTCATGTAATATATATAATACTGTGTATGTTTAATATGGCTGAGTAGGGTAGAAACTAGTCTCATATAATATATATAATACTGTGTATGTTTAATATGGCTGAGTAGCGTAGAAACTAGTCTCATGTAATATATATAATACTGTGTATGTTTAATATGGCTGAGTAGGGTAGAAACTAGTCTCATATAATATATATAATACTGTGTATGTTTAATATGGCTGAGTAGCGTAGAAACTAGTCTCATATAATATATATAATACTGTGTATGTTTAATATGGCTGAGTAGCGTAGAAACTAGTCTCATATAATATATATAATACTGTGTATGTTTAATATGGCTGAGTAGCGTAGAAACTAGTCTCATGTATTATATATAATACTGTGTATGTTTAATATGGCTGAGTAGGGTAGAAACTAGTCTCATATAATATATATAATACTGTGTATGTTTAATATGGCTGAGTAGCGTAGAAACTAGTCTCATATAATATATATAATACTGTGTATGTTTAATATGGCTGAGTAGCGTAGAAACTAGTCTCATATAATATATATAATACTGTGTATGTTTAATATGGCTGAGTAGCGTAGAAACTAGTCTCATATAATATATATAATACTGTGTATGTTTAATATGGCTGAGTAGCGTAGAAACTAGTCTCATATAATATATATAATACTGCGTATGTTTAATATGGCTGAGTAGCGTAGAAACTAGTCTCATATAATATATATAATACTCTGTATGTTTAATATGGCTGAGTAGCGTAGAAACTAGTCTCACATAATATATATAATACTGTGTATGTTTAATATGGCTGAGTAGAGTAGAAACTAGTCTCATGTAATATATATAATACTGTGTATGTTTAATATGGCTGAGTAGCGTAGAAACTAGTCTCATATAATATATATAATACTGTGTATGTTTAATATGGCTGAGTAGCGTAGAAACTAGTCTCATATAGTATATATAATACTGTGTATGTTTAATATGGCTGAGTAGCGTAGAAACTAGTCTCATATAATATATATAATACTGTGTATGTTTAATATGGCTGAGTAGCGTAGAAACTAGTCTCATATAATATATATAATACTGTGTATGTTTAATATGGCTGAGTAGGGTAGAAACTAGTCTCATATAATATATATAATACTGTGTATGTTTAATATGGCTGAGTAGCGTAGAAACTAGTCTCATATAATATATATAATACTGTGTATGTTTAATATGGCTGAGTAGCGTAGAAACTAGTCTCATATAATATATATAATACTGTGTATGTTTAATATGGCTGAGTAGCGTAGAAACTAGTCTCATATAATATATATAATACTGCGTATGTTTAATATGGCTGAGTAGCGTAGAAACTAGTCTCATATAATATATATAATACTGTGTATGTTTAATATGGCTGAGTAGCGTAGAAACTAGTCTCATATAATATATATAATACTGTGTATGTTTAATATGGCTGAGTAGGGTAGAAACTAGTCTCATATAATATATATAATACTGTGTATGTTTAATATGGCTGAGTAGCGTAGAAACTAGTCTCATATAATATATATAATACTGTGTATGTTTAATATGGCTGAGTAGCGTAGAAACTAGTCTCATATAATATATATAATACTGTGTATGTTTAATATGGCTGAGTAGCGTAGAAACTAGTCTCATATAATATATATAATACTGCGTATGTTTAATATGGGTGAGTAGCGTAGAAACTAGTCTCATATAATATATATAATACTCTGTATGTTTAATATGGCTGAGTAGCGTAGAAACTAGTCTCACATAATATATATAATACTGTGTATGTTTAATATGGCTGAGTAGGGTAGAAACTAGTCTCATGTAATATATATAATACTGTGTATGTTTAATATGGCTGAGTAGCGTAGAAACTAGTCTCATATAATATATATAATACTGTGTATGTTTAATATGGCTGAGTAGGGTAGAAACTAGTCTCATATAATATATATAATACTGTGTATGTTTAATATGGCTGAGTAGGGTAGAAACTAGTCTCATATAATATATATAATACTGTGTATGTTTAATATGGCTGAGTAGGGTAGAAACTAGTCTCATATAATATATATAATACTGTGTATGTTTAATATGGCTGAGTAGCGTAGAAACTAGTCTCATATAGTATATATAATACTGTGTATGTTTAATATGGCTGAGTAGCGTAGAAACTAGTCTCATATAATATATATAATACTGTGTATGTTTAATATGGCTGAGTAGCGTAGAAACTAGTCTCATATAATATATATAATACTGTGTATGTTTAATATGGCTGAGTAGCCTAGAAACTAGTCTCGTATAATATATATAATACTGTGTATGTTTAATATGGCTGAGTAGGGTAGAAACTAGTCTCATGTAATATATATAATACTGTGTATGTTTAATATGGCTGAGTAGGGTAGAAACTAGTCTCATATAATATATATAATACTGTGTATGTTTAATATGGCTGAGTAGCGTAGAAACTAGTCTCATGTAATATATATAATACTGTGTATGTTTAATATGGCTGAGTAGGGTAGAAACTAGTCTCATATAATATATATAATACTGTGTATGTTTAATATGGCTGAGTAGCGTAGAAACTAGTCTCATATAATATATATAATACTGTGTATGTTTAATATGGCTGAGTAGCGTAGAAACTAGTCTCATATAATATATATAATACTGTGTATGTTTAATATGGCTGAGTAGCGTAGAAACTAGTCTCATATAATATATATAATACGGTGTATGTTTAATATGGCTGAGTAGCGTAGAAACTAGTCTCATATAATATATATAATACTGTGTATGTTTAATATGGCTGAGTAGGGTAGAAACTAGTCTCATGTAATATATATAATACTGTGTATGTTTAATACGGCTGAGTAGCGTAGAAACTAGTCTCATATAATATATATAATACTGTGTATGTTTAATATGGCTGAGTAGGGTAGAAACTAGTCTCATATAATATATATAATACTGTGTATGTTTAATATGGCTGAGTAGCGTAGAAACTAGTCTGATATAATATATATAATACTGTGTATGTTTAATATGGCTGAGTAGCGTAGAAACTAGTCTCATATAATATATATAATACTGTGTATGTTTAATATGGCTGAGTAGCGTAGAAACTAGTCTCATGTAATATATATAATACTGTGTATGTTTAATATGGCTGAATAGCGTAGAAACTAGTCTCATATAATATATATAATACTGTGTATGTTTAATATGGCTGAGTAGCGTAGAAACTAGTCTCATATAATATATATAATACTGTGTATGTTTAATATGGCTGAGTAGGGTAGAAACTAGTCTCATGTAATGTATATATCATTGTACATACAACTTAGTATTGAAAAGGTGGGAAAACTCTCCAGTGCATAATTTGTATTTTATCTGATTGTATCTCCCTATTACTCTTACAATCAAATTTCCTAACTTACACGTACCACTGCACTTTGAGTTAAGGGCATCTGAGCGCTTATCCCTATCTTCTACGCACCCATTAGGATGTAGAAATTTCACTCTCAGTCTCCCACATACCCATTCCATAGTCTCATTTAAATTCCCAATCACCCTCCAGTCAATGTCCCTCCTATACAGTATTCACTGATAACAATCTCCGCTTTCTTAACCTTCACCCGTCCTGCATTTAGCAGATCCCACACATCCCCAACTATGTTGGTACTTATATCAGCTTGCCTTACGTTGTTTGTACCAACGTGAAACACTACCACTTTCTCCTTCCCCTCCTCTATCTCTTCCACTTTCCTCATCATCTGCCTCAACCTACTTCCTGGATAACACACAATCTAGCACTTGCTAAGATTACATGTTAACGAAACACAACGTTACCTGACCATGCATTCGGGCTTCAACTCGCATAACCTAACGATGGATAGGATTGTACAGACTTAACGCATCAATACGTTACGCTGACCACGTATACAGGCTTAGACTCACATATTCTAACGCTGTACAGTGTATTAAATAAGTCGCAATATTGTGAGTGGCTATATTTTGAGAGTGACGGCAGACAATGGCATGATCAATATAATTGTATATTTTAGCAACCTTATGTTTAATGACATTGACGAAATTGTGAATAGAGTATGGTAATAGTAGTGGATGGGGGTTATGTCCCCAGTTATAGTATAGTTCCAGTGTACGGGAACCTCACTACGGTCACTTGATTCGATAATTAGAATATTTGTATTTCTCTTTGTGATTCTTGACAAAATTTTATTGTAACGAATTTGTTGGAAATTTTGGGCTACGGTGATTCGGGATTGAGGTGACGAGCAACTCGGCTAAGCGGAATATTTCCTGGTTAGAGTTTAGGACTGGCGTGGGATGGCATTAGTAGAAGAACGTGCTTGAGTCGAGTTTATAAGTAGGAAAAAGTAATGTTAAAATAAATTAGGAAATGTAGAAGAAAAATGTGGCAAATATTAATTTACAGGAAAAGAATTACCGATTGGTATAATTTACCAACACTTGCAATTTATTTGATATCACGTACGAAGTGACTGAGTAAACGATTGCAGTGTGATCGATCAGCTGATTGGTATCATTTACTTACCTTTTACATAATACTTCTGTAAGTAGTATAATTGGAGGGTTCGGCCGCCTCCTCCCGCAGGAAATTTGAATTCTGGCGGGAAATTTGAATTTTGGCGGGAAATTTGAATTTTTTGCGGGAGATTTGAATTTGTAAACAAAGCCACGTGCTTTTTGACAGCTGTCATCGACAACAACGCATCGCTAACCTCACTGCTGCCATCTTGACGGGCCTAAACCTCAGTAGTGCTAACTTAACCTAACTAGCGTGAGGTAACAAAGCCACGTGTTTTTTGACAGCCACGTGCTTTTTGACAGACAACAACGCATCGCTAACCTCAGTACTGCCATCTTGACGGGCCTAAACCTTAGTGGTACCAACTTAACCTAACTAGCGTGTGGTAAACAAAGCCACGTGCTTTTTGACAGCCACGTGCTTTTTTGACAGCTGTCAACCGCCATCTTTAATCACCGTGCTGCCCTCTTTAGCTACTTACCTTTGAAATGTGGTGGCGGTAAATTCCACGTGCTTTACAAACCCATGTGATTTTCTGACAGCTGTCATCCGCCATCTTTAATCCAGAGAGAACAGTGCTGCCCTCTATGTGGTGGCGGCAAATTCCACGTGCTCTTGTTTGGAAGCAAATCAACATGCTTTTTTTGACAGCTGTCAACCGCCATCTTTAATCACCGTGCTGCCCCCTCTTTAGCTACTTACATTTGAAATGTGGTGGTGGTAAATTCCACGTGCTTTACAAACCTATATGCTTTTCTGACAGCTGTCATCCGCCCAGCAATTCTCTTTCTATATAATAATTTCGTGTGGCTATTTCTAGCCAAGTGCAGTCTAAAAAATAAATCCTAGTCTTGTTGTATCAGGAAGGGTAACTGGCTAAATCCCGGTCTTTCAGCGTCAGGAAGGGCAACCAGCCATACCGTGAAACAATAGTGTATGATGTAAGAGGCTAGATACTGCTTTGAGCATCTAGCTGTAAAACCCCGATTTTCGTGTTTAAAAGAGCATCTAGTTGTAAAACAGATTCTTAATCCCAGTTATTTGACGTCAGGAAGGGCAACCGGTCGAAAACAATAGTGTATGATATAAGAGGATAGATACTGCTAGTTTTGTATCAGGAAGGGCAACTAGTCTTAAAACAAATTCTTGCGATTTAAAATCTTAGTTTTGCGTCAGGAAGGGCATCCGGCTGTAAAACAATAGTTCGTGATACAGCGATATAAAATCTAAGAAGAGCATCTGGCTGTAAATCCCCGATTATCGTGTTAGAAGTTATAAAACAGATTCTTAATCCGAGTTCTTTGACGTCAGGAAGGGCAACCGGTCGAAAACAATAGTGTATGATGTAAGAGGTTAGATACTGCCAGGTTTGCGTCAGGAAGGGCAACTAGTCTTAAAACAAATTCTTGTGATTTAAAAATCTTAGTTTTGCGTCAGGAAGGGCATCCGGCTTTAAAACAATAGTTCGTGATACAGCGATTTAAAATCTAAGAAGAGTATCTGGCTGTAAAACCCCGATTCTCATGTTAGAAGTTGTAAAACAGATTCTTAATCCCAGTTCCTTGACGTCAGGAAGGGCAACCGGTCGAAACAATACTGTATGATGTAAGAGGTTAGATACTGCTATTTAAATTCCTAGGAGGGTATCCAGTTGTAAGACAGATTCTTGTGATTTAGAATCTCGCGTCAGGAAGGGCAACCGGTCGAAAACAATAGTGTATGATGTAAGAGGCTAGATACTGCTTTTTAAAATCCTAGAAGGGTATCCTGTTGTAAAACGGTTTCTTGTGATTTAAAATCTCGCATCAGGAAGGGCAACTGGTCGTAAAACGAATTCTTGCGATTTAAACTCATGCGTCAGGAGGGGGCACTCGGCCTTAAAACATATTTTTAATCCCGGCCCTGCTACGTTAGGACCACATCTAGCTGTAAGAACAGGAGCTTCAAACATTTACAGCTTTAAGCTTTAGGAACGGGTTTAGGGGTACATTTTCTCTTCTACTACACAGAACACTATTTTCGAAGTTGTATCGGCGCAGTCATTCAGTGCGAGGTGCGGAATGTATGTGTTAGCTGAAATTGTACACTCGGCTTCCGGCAGCACTAACCTTGAACGAAGACATGGTGTTCTGGTAAGCAACTTGCAACTCAAGTAGCCTGTGTAAGCTCCTAACATAAATTATCATGATTGTACGGAGAGTTTAAAACACACAGTGCTAGCATATAGCCCCCTCCTATCGAAAGAGCCTGCACGGCGCCGGCATATAGGCTACTCCTGTTGAAGGAGCCTGTACAAGTTTTAACACCCCTCTATCAACAGCCCTTACTTAACGCTAGCTTTTTTGGCACACCCGCCTCTTAGATCATACATCATAGTTTTACGACCGGTTACCCTTCCTGACTAGGATTTTAAATCCCAGTATACGCGATAAATTTGTTGTAGCGGGTTTTATAACTGGATATCCCGATACCGGCACATAGCCTACTCCTACCGAAGAAGCCTGCACAAGGCTTAATGCCTCCATCCGACAGATGAATCACCCTCAACACTCTTGTACTCAAAATCATTTTCGAAGGAGTCTGCATAAGGTTTAACGTCCCTATCAACAGCCCTTACTTAATGCTGGCTTTTTTGCACACCCCGCCTCTTAGATCATACACCATAGTTTTACAACCGGTTACCCTTCCTGACTAGGATTTTAAATCGCAGTATACGCGATAAATTTGTTATAGCGGGTTTTATAACTAGATGTCCTTGTACCGGCACATAGCCTACTCCTACCGAAGAAGCCTGCACACAGCTTATTGCCTCCATCCGACAAATGAATCACCCTCAACGTCTTGTACTCAAAATCATTTTCGAAGGAGTCTGCACAAGGTTTAACGCCCCTATCAACAGCCCTTACTTAATGCTGGCTTTTTTACACACCCGCCTCTTAGATCATACACCATAGTTTTCGACCGGTTACCCTTCCTAACTAGGATTTTAAATCGCAGTATGCGCGATAAATTTGTTGTAGCGGGTTTTATAACTAGATGTCCCGGTACCGGCACATAGCCTACTCCTACCGAAGAAGCCTGCACAAGGCTTATTGCCTCCATCCGACAGATGAATCACCATCAACGTCTTGTACTCAAAATCATTTTCGAAGGAGTCTGCACAAGGTTTAACGCCCCCTATCAACAGCCCTTACTTAATGCTGGCTTTTTTGCACACCCTGCCTCTTAGATCATACACCATAGTTTTACGACCGGTTACCCTTCCTGACAAGGATTTTAAATCGCAGTATACGCGATAAATTTGTTATAGCGGGTTTTATAACTAGATATCCTGGTACCGGCACATAGCCTACTCCTACCGAAGAAGCCTGCACAAGGCTTATTGTCTCCATCCGACAGATGAATCACCATCAACGTCTTGTACTCAAAATCATTTTCGAAGGAGTCTGCACAAGGTTTAACGCCCCCCTATCGACAGCCCTTACTTAATGCTAGCTTTTTTGCACACCCCGCCTCTTAGATCATACACCATAGTTTTACGACCGGTTACCCTTCCTGACTAGGATTTTAAATCGCAGTATGCGCGATAAATTTGTTGTAGCGGGTTTTATAACTAGATGTACCGGTACCGGCACATAGCCTACTCCTACCGAAGAAGCCTGCACAAGGCTTATTACCTCCATCCGACGGATGAATCACCATCAACGTCTTGTACTCAAAATCATTTTCGAAGGAGTCTGCACAAGGTTTAACATCCCCATCAACAGCCCTTATTTAATGCTGGCTTTTTTGCACACCCCGCCTCTTAGATCATACACAATAGTTTTACGACCGGTTACCCTTCCTGACTAGGATTTTAAATTGCAGTATACGCGATAAATTTGTTGTAGCGGGATTTATAACTAGATGTCCCGGTACCGGTACATAGCCTACTCCTACCGAAGAAGCCTGCACACAGCTTAACGCCTCCATCCGACAAATGAATCAGCCTCAACACTCGTCAATCATTCTCGCTACTTCGGAAGATAGCGGGTTTGAACTCCTACTGTTGGAAGCCGTAAAAAATAGCAAATGCTAGGCGAGAGGCCTGCGCTATCGTCATAACGTGTAATTACATGATCTAGCTAAATGTAGTTTTAGCTCAATACCTTTAAGTGCCTACAGGTAAGGAACACCGCGGATGTAGCTTAGTACCCTCCCGTTTAAGTCCAGAAGTCGAGGATCGCGCGCTAACTTTCCAAGGCTCGATCCGCTGCAGAACTCTTAAATTCTGACACCTCGGCATCAACAGGAGGTTCGATTCCGGCTTAAATACGTCAGCCTGCGGGACTCAGTGTAAGACCCTCAGGAGAGCTCTTGTTGCATAAACACTTCGTTCCGACTGTACTGCAGTTGTCAGCGATTTTCACATCCGCTTGGTAACAAGCAGCATATTTACTCGCTGCAGTCTGCGTGAAGCGCTCACAGTTCTCTGCATGCGTTTATCACGCACATCTGCCGTCTAAGTACTGTCTGCTGTGAATATTATTCTTCAGCCTTTATGTTAAGGTAAGCTAGAACTGTTAGTTACAGTTTGCAAAGCAACTTCTACGCTAGGTAATAGACATCTACATTCATATATGTTTGTTCTTTTCTTTTTTAGGTACCGTTCGAATTACAGGCTTGAAAGTACGCATTTTATTCATCCGAGTAACAGTCTGCAGTGCGATGATTTTAAGGTATGTCTGACCTCTATTCGTTGAAACTAGGTTTCTTCCGAACATCGTAACTTTAAGCTAATCATAAATAGTTGTTCTCTTCAATCCTCATGCTATAGACGAGGTTAATCTTATAATTTGAAACACGCACACATAGCTAAGTCTGTCCTCAACAGGCTGAAACTTGGTTTCTTCTAAAACATCGTAACTTTAATCTAATCATAAATAGTCGTTCTATTCAATCCTCATACTATAGACGAGGTTAATTTTATAATTTCAAACACGCACATAGCTATGTCTGCCCTCAACAGGCGGAAACTTGGTTTCTTCTAAAACATCATATATTTAGTCTATAAATAGTTATTTTGTTCAATCCTCATACTATAGACAAGGTTAATTTTATAATTTCAAACACGCACATAGCTATGTCTGTCCTCAACAGGCTGAAACTTGGTTCCTTCTATAACATCGTAACTTTAGTCTATTGATAAATAGTTATTTTCTTTAATCTACATGTCATAGACGAGGTTAATCTTATAATTTCAAACTCACAGCAATGTCCGACCTCTATACGTTGAAACTTGGTTTCTTCCGAACATCTTATCTTTAAGCTAATCATAAATAGTTGTTCTCTTCAATCCTCATGCTATAGCCGAGGTTAATTTTATAATTTCAAACTCAAATAGCTATGTCTGTCCTCAACAGGCTGAAACTTGGTTTCTTCTAAAACATCGTAACTTTAGTCTACTGATAAATAGTCGTTCTCTTCAATCCTCATGCTATAGACGAGGTTAATCTTATAATTTCAAACTCGCACATATAGCTATGTCTGTCCTCAACAGGCTGAAACTTGGTTTCTTCTAAAACATCGTAACTTTAGTCTATTGATAAATAGTCGTTCTCTTCAATCCTCATGCTATATGGACGAGGTTAATTTTATAATTTCAAACACACACATAGCTATGTCTGACCTCAACAGGCTGAAACTTGGTTTCTTCTAAAACACCGTAACTTTAGACTATTGATTAATAGGCGTTCTCTTCAATCCTCATACTATAGACGAGGTTAATTTTATAATTTCAAACACGCACATAGCTATGTCTGACCTCAACAGGCTCAAACTTGGTTTCTTCTAAAACATCATAACTTTAGTCTATAAATAGTTATTTTCTTCAATCCTCATACTATAGACGAGGATAATTTTATAATTTCAAACACACACATAGCTATGTCTGACCTCAACAGGCTGAAACTTGATTTCTTCTAAAACATCGTAACTTTAGTCTATTGATAAATAGTTATTTTCTTTAATCTACATGTCATAGACGAGGTTAATCTTATAACTTCATACTCACAGCAATGTCCGACCTCTATACGTTGAAACTTGGTTTCCTCCGAACATCTTAACTTTAAGCTAATCATAAATAGTTGTTCTCTTCAATCCTCATGCTATAGACGAGGTTAATTTTATAATTTCAAACTCACATAGCTATGTCTCTCCTCAACAGGCTGAAACTTGGTTTCTTCTAAAACATCGTAACTTTAGTCTATTGATAAATAGTCGTTCTCTTCAATCCTCATGCTATAGACCAGGTTAATTTTATAATTTCAAACACACATAGCTATGTCTGACCTCAACAGGCTGAAACTTGGTTTCTTCTAAAACATCGTAACTTTAGACTATTCATAAATAGTCGTTCTCTTCAGTCCTCATGCTATAGAAGAGTTTAATCTTATAATTTCAAACTCACAGCCATGTCCGACATCTATACGTTGAAACTTGGTTTCTTCCGAACATCGTAACTTTCGCCTAATCTCTATTGGTCGTTCTCTTTTCAGATGTTCCCCTGCTGCGAGGAATGTAATGTAACGTTTACAAGGCGAGATAACTTCATGCGCCATGTGAAATCAAAACACCCTAGCATAACATCTGCTTTATGTAAAGTTTGTAGTGTGTATTTCGCTAACGTAGAGCGATACGAGGCTCACTTAGTAGAGGTACATCAAATATCTACTTGCCCTCAGGTAGTAGTAGGGAAAAAGCGTGCAGCTACTTATGTAGCTGTAGAAAGTACTAGTAGTAAAAAACCTAGAAAAAATCATGAACTTCAAACTATTCACTGCGAGCACTGTAACACTGATGTACCATCTTCGCATTTTCAGGGACACTTACGGAGTAATGCAAATAAAAATAATGCGTGTAGAAGTGGTAGTAACGCAAACATCGAGGAAATTAATACAGCATTTAAAAGTAGGATTGCTAGTTACAGAATTCGCACGAGTCAAAAGTTTCAGAGCACTTCAAACTTTTTAAATTGCGTTCAACCGGATGTACAACAGCTTCTTGCTAAATCTTTGTCCAATCATAATTTATTTAAAGTTAATTTTGAACTTTTCGCCTTGTACATTAAAAGCACGGATGAATCCGAAATAACGGACATTAAATCATTTAATACGAAGAATTTTGTCATAAGTGAGTCAACTAATTTTGGTGATGTACTTAGCAATGTCTCTAACATTATTTCAACTAAGAGCGAGGAATTTCAGGAAAAGGAATCAGGGTGGGCTTTAGTTGAAATAATGTATCTAGAAGTTAACATCAATAAGTACAAGCCTATGCGAGGATCTTCACACATCGAGCTGCCGACATGGATTCAGCGAAAAGAAGCTGTTGTAAACATCCAAAAGAATGACGAAGCATGTTTTGCATGGGCGGTGATGTCGGCTTTAAATCCTGTGAAACGGAATGTAGCGAATAGAACATCATCGTATCCACACTATTCAACGCAGCTAAATTTTGATAGTATAGAATTTCCTGTGCAGATAAAGGATATTAAGCGCTTTGAGGAACTAAATAACATTAGCATTAATGTGTATGGTGTAGAGAAAAAGTCTGTAGTAGGTCCTCTGTATTATACAAGTCATGAGAAGAGTACTCATGTTAATTTACTCTATATTGAAACAGTGAAAATAGCCACTTTTGCTGGATTAAAAATCTGAGTAGACTTGTTGGTTGGCAGTTGTCAAACAGGTGTAACAAAAAGTGGCTATGCGATGAATGCTTGCAGTATTTTAGAACTGAAGATCAGTTAACGAAGCATTCTAAGAATGACTGCAATCATGTACGTACAGAGATACCTACTACAGGCAATAATGTTTTAAAATTTACAAATTTTCACAAGCAGATGTGGGTACCGTTCGTGATTTATGCAGACTTTGAAGCCATCCTCACGCCATGCAACACATGCTTACCTAATCCTGACAACTCTTTCACTAATACTACGCACATGCATGTCCCGTATAGCTTCGCGTATTACGTCAAGTGTAGTTACGATAGTACGCTTAACATGTTAGAGCTGTATCGAGGACATGATGCTGCTAAAGTATTTTTAGAAAGACTTGAAAGTGATGCAGTTCGTCTTGGTCGTATTCTAAATAGTAATATTCCTATGAAGCCACTCACCGAAATTCAGTTAAATGATCATGAACGTGCTACAAAGTGTAGCATATGTGATGGGGAAATTTCCGAAAATGACCCTAAAGTTTTTGATCATGATCATTTAACTGGTTTCTACAGATGTGCCGCTCATTATAGCTGTAATCTTAAGTATAGAGTTCCTAAATTTATCCCTGTAATTTTTCATAACTTATCTGGTTACGACTCTCATTTCATCATTTCACAATTTGGAGCTTCAGATGAAAAAGTAGATATAATCCCTCAGAATAAAGAGCGGTACATTGCGTTTGCAAAGTCTGTAAAAGTAGATGCTGAGCATTCTATAAAACTGAGATTCCTTGACTCGTTTCGCTTTATGGCGAGTAGCCTCGATAAACTTTCTAGTAATTTACAACCTGAACAATTTACGGAAATTCGACGCGTTTTTCCCGAAGAAGCGCAGTTTAATTTACTTCGGCGTAAGGGTGTTTTTTCTTATGAATATCTTGACTGCTTAGAACGCCTCGAAGAACGTGCCTTACCACTAAAACAATCCTTTTACAGCTCGCTGAATTCACCATATATTAGTGATGATGACTATTTACATGCACAACATATCTGGGAGCAGTTCCACATTCAAACGCTGGGTGAATACTCCGATTTATATTTAAAGACGGGTGTACTTTTGTTAGCTGATGTTTTTGAAAATTTTCGCTGTGTTTGCAAGAAAACCTACAGCCTTGACCCATGTCAGTATTGTACTGCGCCTGGGTTAATTTGGGACGCGATGTTAAAACACACGCAGGTGAATTTGGAACTGCTAACTGATATTGATATGGTGCACTTTATAAAATCATCTATTCGAGGCGGTCTAAGTCAGTGCAGCGGGCGGCATTCCAAGGCAAATAATAAGTACATGCCGAGTTTCGATTCTAGTCAGGAATCTCAGTATATCGTTTATCTCGATGCTAATAATCAGTATGGGTGGGCGATGAGTCAGCATCTACCGGTGAGTGGTTTCCGCTGGCTAACGCAGTGCGAAATTGATGCTTTACAGCTGCACGCCCTAGGCGATGAAGCTGATAAAGGCTATTTCCTCGAAGTTGACTTACAGTATCCTAAAGAGTTACACACTTCTCATTATGACCTACCGTTCTGCTCTGAAAATATGAAGCCCCCGTACATCGCATCAACGACGAAAATGCTAATTGCTAATTTGTGCGATAAATCTAAGTATATCATTCATTACCGAAATTTAAAACAGTGTTTGCAGCATGGTTTGAAGTTATCCAAAATTCATCGCGTACTAGAATTTAATCAGTCACCGTGGCTAAAGCCATATATCGATCTGAACAATAATTTAAGAACGAATGCGGTTAACGAGTTTGAAAAATATTTCTACAAGCTCATGAATAACAGTGTGTTTGGTAAGACTATGGAAAATGTTGACAAACGCGTTGATGTAAAATTGATTACAAACTGGGATAATATTTAGAAAAGGTATGGTGCTAACTATTTAATAAGTAAACCAAATTTCCACAGCTGCACCATCATACATGAGAATTTAGTTATTATACAGATGAATCGTGTTAAGGTTAAGTATGACAAACCTACCTACGTCAGCTTCGCAGTACTTGAATTGGCTAAAACACTCATGTATGAATTCCATTACGATTATATGATGAAGAAGTACGCGCATAATGCGCAATTGCTCTACACAGATACCGATTCGTTTATTTATCAAATCAAAACTGATGACTATTACAATGATATAAAGCTAGACTTGGGTAGGTTTGATACAAGTAACTATCCTGCAAATATTCAATATCATCTACCGCTAGTGAACAAAAAGGTTCTAGGTAAAATGAAAGATGAATGTGCTGGGAATATTATCGATTCATTTGTAGGTACTAAATCCAAGTCATATTGCATAAAACTCTTAAATGAATTACAAATAAAGAGATTGAAGGGGGTTAAAAAGAATGTCGTTCAGAATCAGCTAAGTTTTGAAAACTATAACAATTGCATTAAAAGTAATCCACCTGTTTTGCATAAGCAAATGTCTGTCATTAGAAGGAAGAAGCACCAGTTGTTCACTCATTTAATTAGTAAGGTAGCCCTTAATAATGTTGATTGCAAACGGTTTGCCATTCCAAATTCTACCAACACTCTAGCCTGGGGGCATAGTAGTATTGATAGGTACTACTTTACCTAAAGCAGATGTGTGTGTAAACATTATGTTAGAGGTGTGTACTTACGTTACGCTGTCTTACATCACTATTCACTGTACATATTGTAGGGAGAGGTACGCTGAGAGTGTAGTACGGCAAGTTTAAACTTGTACATTCAAGAATTACGTCGAGAAGTACGCAAACATCACTAGGGTAAAATGATTCGAGATAAAACTTGTACATACAAGATGTAAATAAATAATGTAGAATTGGCATATTTTTTTATTTTAGGTTAGGTATTACCTTCCTCCCCCTCCTTATTTGCAAGATAGAGTTTTTGTTTATTACTCATAGAAGAAAAGCAAGAAGGAAGGTGTTGAGCAGATTCGTAAGTATGTTATTGTCTAGCTCATGTTGAGAAGAGAATTCTTTTTCTAAACAGTGTTTGATTGCAATGCAGTGTTCAACAACATTGAACTATAAACGGTAGTATGTGTTCAAGTCTAAACTTGCAATACTCTTGCTTTTGCAATGCACGTTCGATAGAGATGTAGCTTGATAGTGCAAGAAGAGCAGTTAGTAAGTATGTTGAGAAGATATTTTGTTTTTCTTTCTAAACAGTGCTCGATTCTAGTTATACAATGCAGTGTTCATCAACATCGAACACTAGTATGCAGTTCAAGTTGTAAAAAGTTTTGAACAGTAGTATGTGTGTGTTTAAGTCTAAACATGCATCACTGCGGGTATGCGAGCGGATGACAGCTAACGAAATTGCCCCGCAAGAGTGCTGCACGGTGTTAAAGATGGCGGATGACAGCTAACGAAATTGCCGGTTTGTTTCCATACAAGAGCGCGTACAATTTACCGCCACCACATTTCAAAAGTAAGTAGCTAAAGAGGGGGCAGCACGGTGATTAAAGATGGCGGTTGACAGCTGTCAAAAAAAGCATGTTGATTTGCTTCCAAACAAGAGCACGTGGAATTTGCCGCCACCACATAGAGGGCAGCACTGTTCTCTCTGGATTAAAGATGGCGGATGACAGCTGTCAAAGGTAAGTAGCTAAAGAGGGCAGCACGGTGATTAAAGGTGGCGGTTGACAGCTGTCAAAAAAGCATGTTGATTTGTTTCCAAACAAGAGCACGTGGAATTTGCCGCCACCACATAGAGGGCAGCACTGTTCTCTCTGGATTAAAGATGGCGGATGACAGCTGTCAGAAAATCACATGGGTTTGTAAAGCACGTGGAATTTACCGCCACCACATTTCAAAGGTAAGTAGCTAAAGAGGGCAGCACGGTGATTAAAGATGGCGGTTGACAGCTGTCAAAAAAGCACGTGGCTGTCAAAAAGCACGTGGCTTTGTTTACCACACGCTAGTTAGGTTAAGTTGGTACCACTAAGGTTTAGGCCCGTCAAGATGGCAGTACTGAGGTTAGCGATGCGTTGTTGTCTGTCAAAAAGCACGTGGCTGTCAAAAAAACACCTGGCTTTGTTTACCTCGCACTAGTGAGGTTAGGTTGGCACTACTGAGGTTTAGGCCCATCAAGATGGCAGTACTGAGGTTAGCGATGCGTTGTTGTCTGTCAAAAAGCACGTGGCTGTCAAAAAACACGTGGCTTTGTTTACCTCACGCTAGTTAGGTTAAGTTGGCACTACTGAGGTTTAGGCCCGTCAAGATGGCAGCAGTGAGGTTAGCTATGCGTTGTTGTCGATGACAGCTGTCAAAAAGCACGTGGCTTCTTTTACAAATTCAAATCTCCCGCCAAAATTCAAATTTCCCGCCAAAATTCAAATTTCCCGCCAGAATTCAAATTTCCCGCGGGAGGAGGCGGCCGAACCATCCAATTATACTACTTCTGTAGGATAATTAATTTTCCTATTAAAGGCAGCATTTCTACTAAAATAGAAATGAGATGTTGATTCGAGTTTCTTATCAGACATCACTGTGGTAAATGTTGGCATTTATTTTCCTTGAAATGTTTTCTCAAGTGTCATTAAACAATTGAATAGGCTAAACTATATATTTTATTCTGAATAGAATTCACTATCCTCATGTAATGGGCAATATGTACTTATTTCAGTTAGCGGCTGTCATTCGAGAAGTACACTACCTAGGACTTATGAATAAACCGGGAATTCCTGCTGAGGCCCTGGATATGTACCGAAGAGGGAATACGTTCAGACAAATCAATAATGATCTCAGTATTACTGTTCAGTGGTAAGTAGATGTGAATTAAGTTATACCCTTTAAAACAATTCGCTTGTATTTAGGGCCTTCAGGCAGAGCTGCCAACCCACCGCTTAACAATATCTCTGTCATTCAAAAGTCTTAAGAATTAACTGACGCTGACATTTTATGAGTAAATATGTGGTTTAATCTTTAAGGTATTTGGAAATGCATTTTGAGCAGGTAGTTAATTTTACTTGAATTTCGGTGTATGTTTTTATTCAAGTGAAAAGCTTTCCTTTCTCAATTATATCTTCAAAGACCCGACTTCATTAGAGGACACGCTTCATGATACGTTAAATTCCTTGATTCTTCGTCTTACTCCTTACCGCTCCCAGCCTTCTGTTCTTCAGTCTCATTAAATTAATTACACTATTTCCAATATTCTAATAATATCAATATCTATTCAATGACGGGAGAACATTCCCTTCCATTAGAGCATCAATCTTCTCTGTGACAACTGCACCTACCTGCCATTTGACAACATAGAGATTGGAAATGTGATACGAACCAAATTGTTAGGAATGGGGGTTATGAACTGCATGAATCAATCTGCACGATTAAATATATTTCAGAGGAGCAAATATCTTTGTATGGTGTGAGTAGGTATTTTGTTACAGTTCGGCAGCCTCCAGTGAGGAGATAAGAGGATAGTGACCTTTGATCATGTTTTGGGTCTATTTTTAAGCGCCAGATCTGATTTATTTATCCAAGTACTTAGTCATTCTATTTACATGGCCTGAAGCTCAAAATTGCTTAACGACTAGTTGTTTGATAATTGGAGGTGCTGGTGTCCGCTCCAAATTGGTTTCCATTATTATGAATTCATCATCTCGTGACCAAAATTTAGAATTTTTATCGCAGTACTTTTATAAAAACGTGGTTAATTATCCAATTATTGGAGATAAGCGATATAATAACATCTAGATCTTCACGCTCACAAGTGTAGAATATACAAGAAGTAAGCACGGCGACCCACGTCTACATCAACACTTGTGTTGTGTTCACAATACTCGGGCATACGTGGATCTCTAGTGTTGAAGTACACTGACTGAGCAAATGTTATGGGATAGCGGAGCACTGATGCGCACCACACGCCCCCTGTGTCAGCGGCAGTTGTATAGGAGGCAGTTTAATTTACTTCGGCGTAAGGGTGTTTTTTGTCATGAATATCTTGACTGCTTAGAACGCCTCGAAGAACGTGCCTTACCATCGAAACAATCCTTTTACTGCTCGATGAATTCAGCAGATATTAGTGATGATGACTATTTACATGCACAACATATCTGGGAGCAGTTCCACATTCAAACGCTGGGTGAATACTCCGATTTATATTTAAAGACGGATGTACTAATGTTAGCAGATGTTTTTGAAAATTTTCGCTGTGTTTGCAAGAAAACCTACAGCCTTGACCCTGTTCAGGCTGTAAATGACTAGAAAGTTTATCGAGGCTACTCGCCATAAAGCGAAACGAGTCAAGGAATCTCAGTTTTATAGAATGCTCAGCATCTACTTTTACAGACTTTGCAAACGCAATGTACCGCTCTTTATTCTGAGGGATTATATCTACTTTTTCATCTGAAGCTCCAAATTGTGAAATGATGAAATGAGAGTCGTAACCAGATAAGTTATGAAAAATTACAGGGATAAATTTAGGAACTCTATACTTAAGATTACAGCTATAATGATTGGCACATCTGTAGAAACCTGTTAAATGATCATGATCAAAAACTTTAGGGTCATGTTCGGAAAATTCCCCATCAAAAATGCTACACATTGTAGCACGTTCATGATCATTTAACTGAATTTCGGTGAGTGGCTTCATAGGAATATTACTATTTAGAATACGACCAAGACGAACTGCATCACTTTCAAGTCTTTCTAAAAATACTTTAGCAGTATCATGTCCTCGATACAGCTCTAACTTGTTAAGCGTACTATCGTAACTACACTTGATGTAATACGCGAAGCTATACGGGACATGCATGTGCGTAGTATAAGTGAAAGAGTTGTCAGTATTAGGTGAGCATGTGTTGCATGGCGTGAGGATAGCTTCAAAGTCTGCATAAATCACGAACGGTACCCACATCTGCTTGTGAAAATTTGTAAATTTTAAAACATTATTGCCCGTAGTAGGTGTCTCTGTACGTACATGATTGCAGTCATTCTTGGAATGCTTCGTTAACTGATCTTCAGTTCTAAAATACTGCAAGCATCCATCACATAGCCACTTTTTACACCTATCTTTTGACAACTGACTACTAACAAGTCTACTCAAATTTTTAATCCAGCAAGAGTGGCTATTCTCACTGTTTTCGATATAGAGTAAGTTAACATGAGTACTCTTCTTATGACATGTATAATACAGAGGACCTACTACAGACTTTTTCTCTACACCATACACATTAATGCTAATGTTATTTAGTTCCTCAAAGCGCTTAATATCTTTTATCTGCACAGGAAATTCTATACTATCGAAATTTAGTTGCGTTGAATAGTGTGGATACGATGATGTTCTATTCGCTACATTCCGTTTCACAGGATTTAAAGCCGACATCACCGCCCATGCAAAACATGCTTCGTCATTGTTTTGGATGTTTACAACAGCTCTTCTTTGCTGAATCCATGTCGGCAGCTCGATGTGCGAAGATCCACGCATAGGATTGTACTTATTGATGTTAACTTCCAGATACATTATTTCAACTAAAGCCCACCCTGATTCCTTTTCCTGAAATTCCTCGCTCTTAGTTGAAATAATGTTAGAGACATCCCTAAGTACATCACCAAAATTAGTCGACTGACTTATGACAAAATTCCTCGTATTAAATGATTTAATGTCTGTTATTTCGGATTCATCCGTGCTTTTAATGTACAAGGCGAAAAGTTCAAAATTAACTTTAAATAAATTATAATTGGACAAAGATTTAGCAAGAAGCTGTTGTACATCCGGTTGAACGCAATTTAAAAAGTTTGAAGTGCTCTGAAACTTTTGACTAGTGCGAATTCTGTAACTAGCAATTCTACTTTTAAATGCTGTATTAATTTCCTCGATGTTTGCGTTACTACCACTTCTACACACATTATTTTTATGTGCATTACTCCGTAAGTATCCCTGAAAATGTGAAGATGGTACATCGGTGTTACAGTGCTCGCAGTGAATAGTTTGAAGTTCATTTTTCCTAGGTTTTTGACTACTAGTACTTTCTACAGCTACATCAGTAGCTGCACGCTTTTTCCCTACTACCTGAGGGCAAGTGGATATTTGATGTACCTCTGCTAAGTGAGCCTGATATTGCTGTACATTAGCGAAGTACAGCCCACAAACATCACATAAAGCGGATGTTATGCTAGGGTGTTTTGATTTAACATGACGCGTAAGGGTATCTACCCTCGTAAACGTCGCCTCACAATGCGTATCAGACGCCTCAAGATGTTTCGATTTTACATGACGCGTAAGGGCATCTCGTCTTGTAAAAGTTACATCGCACTGCGAGCAGGGAAACATCTGAAAAGAGAACAACCAATAGAGATTAGCCTAAAGTTGCGATGTTTAACCTATAGAGGTCGGACATGACTGTGAGTTTGAAATTATACGATTAACCTCTTCTATAGCATGCGGATTAAAGAAAATAACTATTTATCAATAGACTAAAGTTCCGATGTTTTAGAAGAAATCAAGTTTCAGCCTGTTGAGGTCAGACATAGCTATGTGTGTGTTTGAAATTATTAAATTAACCTCGTCTATAGCATGAGGATTGAAGAGAACGACTATTTATCAATAGACTAAAGTTACGATGTTTTAGAAGAAACCAAGTTTCAGTTTGTTGAGGTCAGACATAGCTATGTGTGTGTTTGAAATTATAAAATTAACCTCGGCAATAGTATGAGGATTGAAGAGAACGACTATTTATCAATAGACTAAAGTTACGATGTTTTAGAAGAAACCAAGTTTCAGCCTGTTGAGGTCAGACATAGCTATGTGTGTTTTTGAAATTATAAAATTAACCTCATCCATAGCATGAGGATTGAAGAAAACGACTATTTATCAAGAGACTAAAGTTACGATGTTTTAGAAGAAACCAAGTTTCAGCCTGTTGAGGTCAGACATAGCTATGTGTGTGTTTGAAATTATAAAATTAACCTCGTCTGTAGCATGAGGATTGAAGAGAACGACTATTTATCAATAGACTAAAGTTACGATGTTTTAGAAGAAACCAAGTTTCAGCCTGTTGAGGACAGACATAGCTATATATGTTTGAAATTATAAAATTAACCTCGTCTATAGCATGAGGATTGAAGAGAACGACTATTTATCAATAGACTAAAGTTACGATGTTTTAGAAGAAACCAAGTATCAACGTATAGAGATCAGACATACCTTAAAATCTTCGCGCTGCAAACTGTTACTTGGATGAATAAAATGCGTGCGTTCAAGCCTGAAACTCGAATGATAATATTCTGCTCGTACCTAAAAAGAAAAGAACAAACATATATTAATGTAAGTAGTATAATGGGACAGTTCGGCCGCCTCCTCCGCCGCCGCCGCCACCGCCCGCGGGAAATTTGAATTTTGGCGGGATATTTGAATTTTGGCGGGAGATTTGAATTTGTAAACAAAGCCACGTGCTTCTTGACAGCTGTCATCGACAACAACGCATCGCTAACCTCACTGCTGCCATCTTGACGGGCCTAAACCTCACTAGTACCAACTTAACCTAACTAGCGTGAGGTAAACAAAGCCACGTGTTTTTTGACAGCCACGTGCTTTTTGACAGACAACAACGCATCGCTAACCTCAGTACTGCCATCTTGACGGGCCTAAACCTCAGTAGTGCCAACTTAACCTAACTAGCATGAGGTAAATAAAGCCACGTGTTTTTTTGACAGCCACGTGCTTTTCGACAGATTTGTAAACAAAGCCACGTGCTTTTTGACAGCTGTCATCGACAACAACGCATTGCTAACCCCAGTACTGCCATCTTGACGGGCCTAAACCTCAGTAGTACCAACATAACCTAACTAGCGCGAGATAAACAAAGCCACGTGCTTTTTGACATCCACGTGCTTTTTTGACAGCTGTCATCCGCCATCTTTGAACTACAGAGCACCGTGCTGCCCTCTTTCGTCACCTGTCATCGGCAGTGCTGCCATCTTGACGGGCCTAAACCTTAGTGCTACCAACTTAACCTCACTAGCTCGAGATAAACAAATCCACGTGCTTTTTGACAGCTACGTGCTTTTTTGATAGCTGTCATCCGCCATCTTTAATCTATAGAGCACAGTGCTGCCAACTTTAGCTACTTACCTTTGAAATGTGGTGGCGGATAATTTGAAAAATGCTTTTCGACAAGCAGCCATCTTTAATCCGGAGAGAACAGTGCTGCCCTCTATGTGGTGGCGGCAAATTGAAAAATTCCACGTGCTCTTGTTTGAAAGCAAACTCACGTGCTTTTTTGACATCTGTCATCTGCCATCTTTAATCTATAGAGCACAGTGCTGCCCTCTTTAGTTTGAAATGTGGTGGTGGTAAATTCCACGTGCTCTTGTTTGGAAACAAAGCCACGTGCAGCTGTCATCCGCCATCTATAATCAACAGAGCACTGTGCTACTATCACGCGGGCAATTTCATCACCTGTCATCCGCCATCTTTAATCCACAGAACACCGTGCTGCCCTCTTTATGGCTACTACCTTAAGCACGTAGTAGCGGACAATTTGAAAAGTTCTGTTAGCTATCATCCGCCATCTTTAATCAAGAGAGCACCGTGCTGCCATCTTTAGCTAGATACCTTTGAAATGTGGTGGCGGCAAATTGAAAAATTCCACGTGCTCTTGTTTGGAAACAAACTCACGTGCTTTTTCGACAGCTACCATCCGCCATCTTTAATCAACAGAGCATAGTGCTGCCCTCTTTATCGTAGTAGATGTAAATTCGTCACCTGTCATCCGCGGTGCTGCCATCTTTAGCTAGATACCTTTGAATTGCATAAGATGGTGGCTATACATGACTCCTTAAGGGTGCTTACGCAAGATGGCTGCTATACACAGGTTCTTATGAGACGCCCTTGGGATGCTTGCGCAAGATGGCAGTTATACATGGCTCCTTATGAGATACCCTAGGGATGCTTGCGCAAGATATGGGCTGATCTTATGGGACGGCTTAAGGGTCCTTGCACAAGATGGCTTGAGACACCCTAAGGATGCTTGCGCAAGATGGCGGACACAAGATGGCAGCTATACATAACTCCTTATGAGACGCTTTAAGGGTGCTTGCGCAAGATGGTTGCTACTCTTAGCTTAGAGGCTAACGTGTCGTGATAGTTCGATTCATTAAATTTAGGGCTTAAATGCAAAATGTTAAATATATCGAAAACGGTGCACCGTAGAGCAAAACGGACAAAATTGTTCTGCCTAATACCCAGGTTCGCAGTATGAGGAACAAGAAAATCATAGTCTAATGATGTGATCAACGGTTCGGTTCCTACTTAGGCCCTTTGGCATTTGCTCTGTTTTAGCTTGTATTGAAGCGAGTCTTCGTAACATGATCAGGTCTAGCTATGGTAGAGAGTATAACGTACCGTGCAGGTTCGATTCATTAAATTTGGAGGCTTAAATGCAAAATGTTAAATATCTCGAAAACGATGCATCGTAGAGCAAAACGGACAAAATTTTTCCGCCTAATACGTAGGTTCGTAGTATCAGGAACAAGAAAAAACATAGTCTAATGATGAGATCAACGGTTCGATTCCTACTTAAGCCCTTTGCCATTCGCAGCTATCTATTTCTACAAGATGGTGGCTGCTCTTATGAGAAACAAGATGCCTTGAGACGTCCTAGGGATGCTTACGCAAGATGGCAGACACAAAATGGTGACTATACATAGCTCCTTATGAGACGGCCTAGGGGTGCTCGCACAAGATGGCGGCTACTCTTATGAAGAAAGCTAGCTTAGAGGCTACTGCGCAAGATAACAGCTGCTGTTATGCATGTGGTGGAGGGCAATTTGAAATTCTATGTGCTTAATCAACAGAGCACCCTGCTGCCCTCTTTAGCTGAAATGTGGTGGTGGATAATTTGAAAAATTCTTTTGACAGCTATCATCTTTAAAAACAATGGCGACTATACATAGGCTGTTAAGGTCTTATCATTCTCCTCCTCCTCCTCCTCCTCCTCCTCCTCCTCCCCCTCCTCCTCCTCCTCTACCTCCTCCTCCGCCTCTTATGTCAAGGCATAGCTTTATATCGAACAAGTTTAAACCTGCATCGCGAAGGCAAGCGTGTGCAGCGATAACATTATTGTGCATGTTTAGACTTTCGATACATAAGAAGAGTAGAATCAAACGCTGTACTCGATACGACATGTGATCAGAACATTGATTGATGCGTTCAGAAAAACAAAATAAGTGATCAAGACTAGAATCGAACAATGTACTCAATACATCATGTGTTTAGAATATGTCAGGGGATACGCTTGTTCTAAGAAGATCAGAATGAAACATAACAAGACTAGAATCGAACACTGTAATCGATGTTGTTAACCTCAACATATGATCAGAACATTGTTTGATGTGTTCAGAACAAAAGTACAATTTTGATGATTTGCTTAGTGTAAAATCAAAAACTATGGAAACACACTGTGCACATATCGCGTAGCTAACTCGCTCAGTAAGCAATATTGCAAAACTACAACTTCAATGATTTGCATAGTGTAAAAATCAAAAACACACTGTACCCATACTGCGCAGCTAACTCGCTCGGTAAACGATATAGCCAAAGTATAACTTCAAATTATTTACCTTCCATCATTCGTCTTGTGTGTAAAAATCAGTCGAACAAGTTATCGCATAAACATGGCTGAAAAAAATCGTGATAGGGTATGGAACCCAGGGGTTACATCTTATCAGAAGGGCAAAAAGGATGAAAGGACTCTTCCTCCTCCTTACCGCACATTCCTTGAAGGGCTAATTGGCTGAAGGGCTAATGGGCAAAAGGGCTAAAGGGCTAAAAGGGCTAATGGGCTAAAGGGCTAAAGGAGCAACAACCTCGTCGATCGCTATCAGCAAGAACGCTTGTACTTTGTTAAGTGTGGAAAATTAATCTTTATTTGTAAATGGTTTCATGTTCAGAACAAGGAATGGAAAATCCCCGAGGAGCGATGAGTTACGTTTTTCGAACTAGTGTTTGGAACACTGAACTTTTCAAGATGATAGCAGAGAGTTTAGCAATGTTCTGTTGTTGGATTTTAAATTCCGCGCTACAACATGCATAAGGTGGTAGCCTTGAGGTTTACCGCCGTAAAGATGGCAAGAGTGAGGTTAACAATGTTCTGTTGTTGGATTTTAAATTCCGCGCTACAACATGGATAAGGTGGCAGCCTTGAGGTTTACCGCCGTAAAGATGGCAAGAGTGAGGTTAACAATGTTCTGTTGTTGGATTTTAAATTCCGCGCTATAACATGCATAAGGTGGCAGCCTTGAGGTTTACCGCCGTAAAGATGGCAGCAGTGAGGTTAGCGACGCTCTATTGTCCTTCAAAGTGAGGTTAGGGTTCGTCAAGAAGACAGCTGTCAAAAAAGCACGTGGCTATGTTTACCAAACAAGAGCACGTGGTCGTGACGTCACGGTCACGTAATCAATCCTTAGCTCGACGTCGTTAAGAGCAGTATTAGGGTTAGCTATGCTTAAAAGTCTTGGGAACAGAGCAGCAGTATGATTTGCTATGTTTCAAAGCGTGTACACATGACCTATCGATTTTACATGCATCGACCATCGAACTAAACTTCATCCGCTAGATCGTGCTGCTATCTTAGCATACCCTATACCCATAAAATTAAAGTACAATGAATAGCCATGTTTCAAAGCGTGTACACATCACCTATCGATTTTGCACACATCGACTCTCGTACTAAACTTCTTCCGCTAGATTGTGCTGCTATCTTAGCATAACCTATACGCGTGACCTTAAGGTACAAAGAATAGCCATGTTTCAAAGCGTGTACACATTACCTATCGACTTTGCATGCAACGAATATCGTACTAAACTTCTTCCGCTAGGTTGTGCTGCTATCTTAGCATAACTTATACACATGAACTTAAAGTACAAAGAATAGCCATGTTTCAAAGCGTGTACACATTACTTATTGATTTTGCATGCATCAAATATCGTACTAAATTTCTTCCGCTAGATTGTGCTTCTATCTTAGCATAACCTATACCCATGAACTTAAAGTACAATGAATACTCATGTTTCAAAGCGTGTACACATCAACTATCGAATTTGCATGTATCGACTCTCGTACTAAACTTCTGCAGGTAGATTGTGCTGCTATCTCAGCATAACTAAGACGCACGAACTTAAAGAACAAAGAAGAGCTATGTCTCAAAACGTGTACACATTACCTATCGATTTTGCAAGCATCGACTCTCGTACTAAACTTCTTCCGCTAGATTGTGCTGCTATCTTAGCGTAACCTATACGCATGACCTTAAGGTACAAAGAATAGCCATGTTTCAAAGCGTGTACACATTACCTATCGACTTTGCATGCAACAAATATCGTACTAAACTTCTTCCGCTAGGTTGTGCTGCTATCTTAGCATAACTTATACACATGAACTTAAAGTACGAAAAATAGCCATGTTTCAAAGCGTGTACACATTACTTATTGATTTTGCATTCATCGAATCTCGTACTAAATTTCTTCCGCTAGATTTTGCTGCTATCTTAGCATAACCTATACCCATGAACTTAAAGTACAATGAATAGTCATGTTTCAAAGCGTGTACGCATCAACTATCGATTTTGCATGTATCGACTCTCGTGCAAAACTTCTTCAGGTAGATTGTGCTGCTATCTTAGCATAACTAAGACGCATGAACTTAAAGTACAAAGAATAGCCTTGTTTCAAAGCGTGTACACATTACCTAATGATTTTGCAAGCATCGACTCTCGTACTAAATTTCTTCCACTAGATTGTGCTAAAATCGTGTAAGTGTGCTGCTATCTTAGCATAACCTATACGCATGACTTTAAGGTACAAAGAATAGCCATGTTTCAAAGCGTGTACACATTACCTATCGACTTTGCATGTATCGACTCTCGTACAAAACTTCTTCCGCTAGGTTGTGCTGCTATCTTAGCATAACTCATACACATGAACTTAAAGTACAAAGAATAGCTATGTTTCAAAGTGTGTACACATCACCTATCGATTTTGCATGCATCGAATCTCGCACTAAACTTCTTCCGCTAGATTGTGCTGGTATCTTAGCATAACTTATACCCATGAACCTAAAGTACAAAGAATAGCCATGCTTCAAAGCGTGTACACGTCACCTATCGATTTTGCATGTCTCGTACTAAACTTCTTGCGCTAGATTGTGCTGCTATCTTAGCATAACCTGTACGCATGAACTTAAAGTACAAAGAATAGCCTTGTTTCAAAGCGTTTACACATTACCTAATGATTTTGCACGAAACGACTATCATACTAAACTTTTTCCACTAGATTGTGCTAAAATCATGTAAGTGTGCTGCTATCTTAGCATAACCTATCGATTTTACATGCATCGACTATCGTACTAGACTTCTTCCGCTAGAGCATGTAGCAATCGCTTTTGTGTATCCCAAACCCCTATGCACGAACTTAAAGCATAAAGATGAGCTATGTTCTAAAGCGTGTACACATCACCTATCGATAATGTATGTATCGAATATCGTACTAAACTTCTCCTGCTAGAGCGTACGACTATCGCTTGTGCGTGCACGAACTTAAAGCATAAAGAATAGCAATGTATAAAAATCTTGTAAACAAAGCAGCAGCATTACGTATAGTCAAGATTAAATGCGTGCACACATCATGTATCCATGATGCACACAGTACTAAACTTATTCCATTAGAATGTACAAAGTTCGCATGTGTTTGTACTGCTATCTTAGCATAGCCTATGTGCATGAACTTAAAGCATAAAGAATAGTTATGTGTAAAAAATCTTGTGAACATAGCAGAGTGTTAACTACGTAGGTGTAGACATTGAACTTTACATGCTGAGGCAACATACTACGTGACCGTGACGTCACGACCACGTGCTCTTGTTTGGTAAACATAACCACGTGCTTTTTTGACAGCTGTCTTCTTGACGAACCCTAACCTCACTTTGAAGGACAATAGAGCGTCGCTAACCTCACTGCTGCCATCTTTACGGCGGTAAACCTCAAGGCTGCCACCTTATGCATGTTATAGCGCGGAATTTAAAATCCAACAACAGAACATTGTTAACCTCACTCTTGCCATCTTTACGGCGGTAAACCTCAAGGCTGCCACCTTATCCATGTTGTAGCGCGGAATTTAAAATCCAACAACAGAACATTGTTAACCTCACTCTTGCCATCTTTACGGCGGTAAACCTCAAGGCTACCACCTTATGCATGTTGTAGCGCGGAATTTAAAATCCAACAACAGAACATTGCTAAACTCTCTGCTATCATCTTGAAAAGTTCAGTGTTCCAAACACTAGTTCGAAAAACGTAACTCATCGCTCCTCGGGGATTTTCCATTCCTTGTTCTGAACATGAAACCATTTACAAATAAAGATTAATTTTCCACACTTAACAAAGTACAAGCGTTCTTGCTGATAGCGATCGACGAGGTTGTTGCTCCTTTAGCCCTTTAGCCCATTAGCCCTTTAGCCCTTTAGCCCTTTTGCCCATTAGCCCTTCAGCCAATTAGCCCTTCAAGGAATGTGCGGTAAGGAGGAGGAAGAGTCCTTTCATCCTTTTTGCCCTTCTGATAAGATGTAACCCCTGGGTTCCATACCCTATCACGATTTTTTCAGCCATGTTTATGCGATAACTTGTTCGACTGATTTTTACACACAAGACGAATGATGGAAGGTAAATAATTTGAAGTTATACTTTGGCTATATCGTTTACCGAGCGAGTTAGCTGCGCAGTATGGGTACAGTGTGTTTTAGATTTTTACACTATGCAAATCATTGAAGTTGTAGTTTTGCAATATTGCTTACTGAGCGAGTTAGCTACGCGATATGTGCACAGCGTGTTTCCATAGTTTTTGATTTTACACTAAGCAAATCATCAAAATTGTACTTTTGTTCTGAACACATCAAACAATGTTCTGATCATATGTTGAGGTTAACAACATCGATTACAGTGTTCGATTCTAGTCTTGTTATGTTTCATTCTGATCTTCTTAGAACAAGCGTATCCCCTGACATATTCTAAACACATGATGTATTGAGTACATTGTTCGATTCTAGTCTTGATCACTTATTTTGTTTTTCTGAACGCATCAATCAATGTTCTGATCACATGTCGTATCGAGTACAGCGTTTGATTCTACTCTTCTTATGTATCGAAAGTCTAAACATGCACAATAATGTTATCGCTGCACACGCTTGCCTTCGCGATGCAGGTTTAAACTTGTTCGATATAAAGCTATGCCTTGACATAAGAGGCGGAGGAGGAGGTAGAGGAGGAGGAGGAGGGGGAGGAGGAGGAGGAGGAGGAGGAGGAGGAGAATGATAAGACCTTAACAGCCTATGTATAGTCGCCATTGTTTTTAAAGATGATAGCTGTCAAAAGAATTTTTCAAATTATCCACCACCACATTTCAGCTAAAGAGGGCAGCAGGGTGCTCTGTTGATTAAGCACATAGAATTTCAAATTGCCCTCCACCACATGCATAACAGCAGCTGTTATCTTGCGCAGTAGCCTCTAAGCTAGCTTTCTTCATAAGAGTAGCCGCCATCTTGTGCGAGCACCCCTAGGCCGTCTCATAAGGAGCTATGTATAGTCACCATTTTGTGTCTGCCATCTTGCGTAAGCATCCCTAGGACGTCTCAAGGCATCTTGTTTCTCATAAGAGCAGCCACCATCTTGTAGAAATAGATAGCTGCGAATGCCAAAGGGCTTAAGTAGGAATCGAACCGTTGATCTCATCATTAGACTATGTTTTTTCTTGTTCCTGATACTACGAACCTACGTATTAGGCGGAAAAATTTTGTCCGTTTTGCTCTACGATGCACCGTTTTCGAGATATTTAACATTTTGCATTTAAGCCTCCAAATTTAATGAATCGAACCTGCACGGTACGTTATACTCTCTACCATAGCTAGACCTGATCATGTTACGAAGACTCGCTTCAATACAAGCTAAAACAGAGCAAATGCCAAAGGGCCTAAGTAGGAACCGAACCGTTGATCCCATCATTAGACTATGATTTTCTTGTTCCTCATACTGCGAACCTGGGTATTAGGCAGAAAAATTTTGTCCGTTTTGCTCTACGGTGCACCGTTTTCGATATATTTAACATTTTGCATTTAAGCCCTAAATTTAATGAATCGAACTATCACGACACGTTAGTCTCTAAGCTAAGAGTAGCAACCATCTTGCGCAAGCACCCTTAAAGCGTCTCATAAGGAGTTATGTATAGCTGCCATCTTGTGTCCGCCATCTTGCGCAAGCATCCTTAGGGTGTCTCAAGCCATCTTTTGCAAGGACCCTTAAGCAGTCCCATAAGATCAGCCGCTATCTTGCGCAAGCATCCCTAGGGTATCTCATAAGGAGCCATGTATAACTGCCATCTTGCGCAAGCATCCCAAGGGCGTCTCATAAGAACCTGTGTATAGCAGCCATCTTGCGTAAGCACCCTTAAGGAGTCATGTATAGCCACCATCTTATGCAATTAGCGTCGAGAGAGGGCTGCTGTAGAATTTTTCTTTTTAAATTATCCGCCACCACTTTTCAAAGGTATCTAGCTAAAGATGGCAGCACCGCGGATGACAGGTGACGAATTTACATCTACTACGATAAAGAGGGCAGCACGGTGCTCTCTGTATTAAAGATGGCGGATGACAGCTGTCAAAAAAGCACATGGCTATGTTTACCAAACAAGAGCACGTGGAATTTGCCGCCATCACATTTCAAACTAAAGAGGGCAGCACTATGCTCTGTTGATTAAAGATGGCGGATGGTAGCTGTCGAAAAAGCACGTGAGTTTGTTTCCAAACAAGAGCACGTAGAATTTTTCAATTTGCCGCCACCACATTTCAAAGGTATCTAGCTAAAGATGGCAGCACGTTGCTCTCTTGATTAAAGATGGCGGATGATAGCTAACAGAACTTTTCAAATTGTCCGCTACTACGTGCTTAAGGTAGTAGCCATAAAGAGGGCAGCACGGTGTTCTGTGGATTAAAGATGGCGGATGACAGGTGATGAAATTGCCCGCGTGATAGTAGCACAGTGCTCTGTTGATTAAAGATGGCGGATGACAGCTGCACATGGCTTTGTTTCCAAACAAGAGCACGTGGAATTTACCACCACCACATTTCAAACTAAAGAGGGCAGCACTGTGCTCTATAGATTAAAGATGGCAGATGACAGATGTCAAAAAAGCACGTGAGTTTGCTTTCAAACAAGAGCACGTGGAAGTTTTCAATTTGCCGCCACCACATAGAGGGCAGCACTGTTCTCTCTGGATTAAAGATGGCTGCTTGTCGAAAAGCATTTTTCAAATTATCCGCCACCACATTTCAAAGGTAAGTAGCTAAAGAGGGCAGCACTGTGCTCTATAGATTAAAGATGGCGGATGACAGCTATCAAAAAAGCACGTAGCTGTCAAAAAGCACGTGGATTTGTTTATCTCGAGCTAGTGAGGTTAAGTTGGTAGCACTAAGGTTTAGGCCCGTCAAGACGGCAGCACTGCCGATGACAGGTGACGAAAGAGGGCAGCACGGTGCTCTGTAGTTTAAAGATGGCGGATGACAGCTGTCAAAAAAGCACGTGGCTGTCAAAAAGCACGTGGCTTTGTTTATCTCGCGCTAGTTAGGTTAAGTTGGTACTACTGAGGTTTAGGCCCGTCAAGATGGCAGTACTGGGGTTAGCAATGCGTTGTTGTCGATGACAGCTGTCAAAAAGCACGTGGCTTTGTTTACAAATCTGTCGAAAAGCACGTGGCTGTCAAAAAAACACGTGGCTTTATTTACCTCATGCTAGTTAGGTTAAGTTGGCACTACTGAGGTTTAGGCCCGTCAAGATGGCAGTACTGAGGTTAGCGATGCGTTGTTGTCTGTCAAAAAGCACGTGGCTGTCAAAAAACACGTGGCTTTGTTTACCTCACGCTAGTTAGGTGAAGTTGGTACTAGTGAGGTTTAGGCCCGTCAAGATGGCAGCAGTGAGGTTAGCGATGCGTTGTTGTCGATGATAGTTGTCAAAAAGCACGTGGCTTTGTTTACAAATTCAAATCACCCGCCAAAATTCAAATCTCCCGCCAAAATTCAAATTTCCCGCGGGCGGAGGCGGCGGCGGCGGAGGAGGCGGCGGAGGAGGCGGCGGAGGAGGAGGCGTGCGGCGGCGGAGGCGGCCGAACTGTCCCATTATACTACTAATGTAGTGTAGGGTACATCAGCTAGCCTAGCTATCTTTACTACTCAAAGTTCGAAAACATACCTTAAAAATGCATGTGCTGCAGACTGTTACTCGGATAAATAAAATGCGTACGTTCAAGCCTGAAACTCGAATGATAATATTCTGGTCGTACCTAAAAAGAAAAGAACAAACATATATGAATGTAGTGTAGGTACATCAGCCAACCTAGCTATCTTTACAACTCAAAGTTCGAAAACGTACCTTAAAAATACACGTGCTGCAGACTGTTACTCGGATGAATAAAATGCGTACTTTCAAGCCTGTAACTCGAACGGTACCTAAAAGAAAAGAACAAACATATATGAATGTAGATGTCTATTATCTAGCGTAGAAGTTGCTTTGCAAACAGTAACTAACAGTTCTAGCTTACCTTAAGATAAAGGCTGAAGAATAATATTCACAGCAGACAGTACTTAGACGGCAGATGTGTGCGTGATAAACGCATGCAGAGAATTGTGAGCGCTTCACGCAGACTGCAGCGAGTAAATATGCTGCTTGTTACCAAGCGGATGTGAAAATCGCTGACAACTGCAGTACAGTCGGAACGAAGTGTTTATGCAACAAGAGCTCTCCTGAGGGTCTTACACTGAGTCCCGCAGGCTGACGTATTTAAGCCGGAATCGAACCTCCTGTTGATGCCGAGGTGTCAGAATTTAAGAGTTCTGCAGCGGATCGAGCCTTGGAAAGTTAGCGCGCGATCCTCGACTTCTGGACTTAAACGGGAGGGTACTAAGCTACATCCGCGGTATTCCTTACCTGTAGGCACTTAAAGATATTGAGCTAAAACTACATTTAGCTAGATCATGTAATTACACGTTATGACGATCGCGCAGGCCTCTCGCCTAGCATTTGCTATTTTTTACGGCTTCCAACAGTAGGAGTTCGAACCCGCTATCTTCCGAAGTAGCGAGAATGATTGAAGAGTGTTGAGGGTGATTCATTTGTCGGATGGAGGCGTTAAGCTGTGTGCAGGCTTCTTCGGTAGGAGTAGGCTATGCACCGGTACCGGGACATCTAGTTATAAAACCCGCTACAACAAATTTATCGCGTATACTGCAATTTAAAATCCTAGTCAGGAAGGGTAACCGGTCGTAGAACTATGGTGTATGATCTAAGAGGCGGGGTGTGCAAGAAAGCCTGCATTAAGTAAGGGCTGTTGATGGGGACGTTAAACCTTGTGCAGACTCCTTCGAAAATGATTTTGAGTACAAGACGTTGATGGTGATTCATCCGTCGGATGGAGCTAATAAGCCTTGTGCAGGCTTCTTCGGTAGGAGTAGGCTATGTGCCGGTACCGGGACATCTAGTTATAAAACCCGCTACAACTGAATTGTCGTGTATCCTGCGATTTAAAATCTTAGTCAGGAAGGGTAAGCGGTCGTAAAACTATAGTGTATGATCTAAGAGGCGGGGTGTGCAAAACAGCCAGCATTAAGTAAAGGCTGTTAATAGGGGGTGTTTAACATTGTGCAGACTCCTTCGAAAACGATTGTGAGTACAAGATCTTGATAGTGATTCATCTGTCGGATGGAGGTGATAAGCTGTGTGCAGGCTGAGGGCGTGCAAAAAGCCAGCATTAAGTAAGGGCTGTTGATGGGGGTGTTAAACCTTGTGCAGGCTTCCCCGAAACTGTTTGTGAGTATAAGAGTGTTGAGGGTGATTCATCTGTCGGATGGAGGCGTTAAGCTGTGTGCAGGCTTCTTCGGTAGGAGTAGGCTATGTGCCGGCACTGGGATATCTAGTTATAAAACCCGCTATAACAAATTTATCGCGTATACTGCGATTTAAAGTCCTAGTCAGGAAAGGTAACCGGTCGTAAAACTATGGTGTGTGATCTAAGAGGCGGGGTGTGCAAAAAGCCAGCATTAAGTAAGGGTTGTTGATGGGGGTGTTAAACCTTGTGCAGGCTTCCCCGAAACTGATTGTGAGTACAAGATGTTGAGGGTGATTCATCTGTCGGATGGAGGTGTTAAGCCTTGTGCAGGCTTCTTCGGTAGAAGTAGGCTATGTGCTGGCACCGAGTTTTACCCTCTCCCTACGGTAGTATATTACATTCTTAGGCAGTTTCGAGGGTGTGCAAAAAAGCCAGTATTAAGTAAGGGCTGTTGATGGCGGGTGTTAAACCTTGTACGGGCTCCTTCAACAGGAGAAGCCTACATGCCGGCGCCGTGCAGGCTCTTTCGATAGGGGTAGGCTATATGCTGGTACTGTGTTTCAACCTCTCCGTACAATCATAATATTTTATGTTAGGAACTTACACGAGCTAAATGCTACACACAGCTAAGAAGACGTTCCGTGAGTTACAAGTGGCTTATCAGCATGCAGTGTCCCTGTTCAAGGTTAGTGCAGCCGGAAGATGCGTGTACAATTTCAGTCAACACATGCATTCTGCACCTCGCTCTGAATGACTGTGCCGATACAACTCCAAAGATAGTGCTCTATGCGGTAGAAGAAAAAATGTAAACCATAGCATGCTACTAAAGCTTAACACTGTAAATGTTTGGAGCTCCTGTTTTACAGCTAGATGTAGTTCCTAACGTAACAGGATCGGGATTAAGAATATGTTTTACAGCCGAGTACCCCCTTCCATAACATGAGGTTTTAAATCGCAAGTGTGTTTTACGGCCGGTTGCCCTTCCTGACGCGAGATTTTAAATCAAAGAATCTGTTTTACAACAGGATGCCCTTCTAGGATTTTAAATAGCAGTATCTAGCCTCTTACATCACACACTATTGTTTTACGGTCGGTTGCCCCTCCTGACTGAGATTTTAAATCAAAAGAATCTGTTTTACAACTGAATGCCCTTCTAGGATTTTAAATAGCAGTATCTAGCCTCTTACATCATACACTATTGTTTTCGACCGGTTGCCCTTCCTGACGTCAAAGGGATTAAGAATCTGTTTTACAACTAGTTGCTCTTTTTAACACGAGAATCGGGGTTTTACAGCTAGATGCTCAAAGCAGTATCTAGCCTCTTACATCATACATTATTGTTTCACGGTATAGCCGGTTGCCCTTCCTGACGCGAGATTTTAAATCACAAGAATCTGTTTTACGACTGGTTGTCCTTCCTGACGCAAAACTGGCAGTATCTAGCATCTTACATCATACGCTATTGTTTTCGACCGGTTGCCTTTCCTGACGTCAAAAAACTGGGATTAAGGATCTGTTTTACAACTAGTTGCCCTTTCTAACACGAAAATCGGGGTTTTACAGCTAGATGCTCTTCTTAGATTTTAAAAATCAGTATCTAGCCTCTTACATCATACACTATTGTTTCACAGTATGGCCAGTTGCCCTTCCTGACGTTGAAAGACCAGGATTTAGCCAGTTACCCTTCCTGATGTAACAAGACTAGGATTTACTTTTTTAGACTGCACTTAGCTAGAAATAGCCACTCGAAATTATTATATAGAAAGAGAATTGCTGGGCGGATGACAGCTGACGCAAGAGTGCGGCACGGTGCTCTGTAGTTTAAAGATGGCGGATGACAGCTGACGCAAGAGGGCAGCACGGTGTTCTGTGGTTTAAAGATGGTGGATGACAGCGCATAGGTTTGTTTCCAAACAAGAGAATGTAGAATTTTTCAAATTGCCGCCGCCACATTTCAAAGGTATCTAGCTAAAGAGTGCAGCACTGAGGTTTGTGATGCAAGATGGCGGATGATAGCTGTCAGAAAAAAGCACGTGAGTTTGTAGAGTACGTAGAATTTACCGCCACCACAAAGAGGGCAGCACTGTGCTCAAAGATGGCTGCTGTCACGTGGAATTGTCTACCACAACATTTCAAAGGTATCTAGCTAAAGAGGGCAGCACTCTGTTCTGTGGATTAAAGATGGCGGATGACAGCTGACGAAATTGCCCGCATGATAGCAGCACGGAGCTCTGTTGATTAAAGATGGTGGATGACAGCTGTCAAAAAAGCACATGGCTTTGTTTCTAAACAAGCGCACGTGGAATTTGCCGCCATCACATTTCAAAGGTATCTAGCTAAAGAGGGCAGCACTGTGCTCTGTTGATAAAAGAAGGTGGATGAAGGCTGTCAAAAAAGCGCGTGAGTTTGTTTCCAAACAAGAGCATGTAGAATTTGCCGCCACCACATAGAGGGCAGTACGGTGCTCTCTTGATTAAAGATGGCTGCTGTCACGTGGAGTTGTCTGCAACCACATTCCAAAAGTATCTAGCTAAAGAGGGCAGCACGGTGCTCAAAGATGGCTGCTGTCGAAAAGCATTTTTCAAATTATCCGCCACCACATTTCAAAGGTAAGTAGCTAAAGAGGGCTGCACTGTGCTCTATAGATTAAAGATGGTGGATGTCAGCTGCACGTGGATTAGTTTATCTCGCGCTAGTGAGGTTAAGTTGGTAGCACTAAGGTTTAGGCCCGCCAAGATAACAGCACTGCGGATGACAGGTGACGAATTTACATCTACTGCGATAAAGAGGGCAGCACAGTGCTCTGTAGTTTAAAGATGGCGGATGACAGCTGTCAAAAACACGTGGCTGTCAAAAAACACGTGGATTTGTTTATCTCGCGCTAGTTAGCTTAAGTTGGTACTACTGAGGTTTAGGCCCGTCAAGATGGCAGTACTGAGGTTAGCGATGCGTTGTTGTCTGTCAAAAAGCACGTGGCTGTCCAAAAACACGTGGCTTTGTTTACCTCGCGCTAGTTAAGTTAAGTTGGCACTACGGAGATTTAGGCCCGTCAAGATGGCAGTACTGAAGTTAGCGATGCGTTGTTGTCGATGACAGCTGTCAAAAAGCACGTGGCTTTGTTTACAAATTCAAATTTCCCGCGGGTGGTGGAGGAGACCTCTGGGAGGCCTCTGGCTGTGGTGGTGGTGGAGGAGGCATCTGGGAGGCCTCTGGCTGTGGTGGTGGTGGAGGAGGCCTCTGGGAGGCCTCTGGCTGTGGTGGTGGTGGAGGTGGCCTCTGGGAGCCTGCGGTGGCGGTGGCGCCAGAACCCGCTTATTGTACTACTTTCATATTATCGTTTACAGGGCTAGTTGGCTACTCAGTATGGTTTTTCGCACAAGACAAGGTAAATCATTGAAGAAGTACTTTTTTTGTATTCATATTATCGTTTACCGAGCGAGTTGGCTACGCAGTATGTGCACTGCCTTAGGCATAACATCGCGTTGTGTGTTCGATAGTGATATGCTTTAACCGAGCGGGAAGTGTAGGAGGACGTTATAACAGCCGCTATCTTGAACAAGCTGTTCAGAATTCTATTCTTATTATTTTTCTGTGTTCGAATCCATCTTCATAGAACAATGGTAACCCCTGACCTCTTCTGAACACATGTTGTATCGTGTATCGTGCTCTAAACACATCTATCAACGTTCTGATCACTTGTTGAAGTTAACCACATCGAGTACACTGTTCGATTCTAGTCTTGTTATGTTTCAATAACTTCCTTTGTGATCTTAACACATCAAACAATGTTCTCAACACATTTTGTAAGTAGTGACATCGGGTACAGCGTTCTTATCTAGTCTTGTTATGTTTCAATCACTTCTCTTGCGATCAGATCTTAGAACAAAGTTATCCCCTGACATGATGTAAACACATGTTGCACCGAGCACGGTGGTCGATTCTAGTATTGTTATGTTTCAGTCACTTATTTAGTGATCTGAATGCATCAAACAGTGTTCTGAAACCCTGCTGAAGTTAACGACATCGAATACAGTGTTTGATTCTATTCCTGTTATGTTTGAACCACTTCTTTTTTAATCTGAAAGTCTAAACATGCTGACTGATGTCATCGCTGCAGGACGTGCTCACTCTTGCCTTCGCTATGCATGTTCGATAGAGATATGCCTGGACAGAGGAGGAGGAGGCGGAGGAGGAGGAGGTAGAGGAGGATAAGGAGGAGGAGGAGACCATAAAAGCCGCCGCCATCTTGTGTAGTAGCCTCTAAGCGCTATCTTATATGATTAGCGTCTGGGAGGACATATTTTTGTAAACTAAAGATAGCCCCTTCAAGAGTGTAGATGAGAGGTTAAGTTCGCGAATGCACTTATGTTTTACTGTTTAATGATGGTAGCTAACAGAATTTTTCAAATTGCCCATCGCCACGTGCTTAAGGTGGTAGCCGTGAAGATAGCAGCACGTTGCTTTTCTGATTAAAGATGGCCGCTGTCAACTTGTTGGCTGTCAAAAAGCACATAGGTTTGTTTCCAAACAAGAGCAGGTGGAATTTTTCAAATTGCCCGCCACCACATGTCAAGGGATGCATTTTAGTGCCATATAGATGGCAGCACGGTGCTCTGTTGATTAGAGACGGCCGCTTTCAGCTGTCAAAAAGCACGTGGAAATTTTTAAATAGCCCGCAGTGCCGTGAAGATGGCAGCGCGGTGCTCACTTGATTAAAGATGGCGGTTGACAGCTGTCAAAATAGCACGTGGATTTTAAATTACCCACCACCACTTTTCAAATGTAGTACCTAGATAAGGCAGCACTGAGGTTTGTGATGCAAGATTGAGGATGGCAGCTTTCAAAAGCACAAGGTTTTTAAATTGCCCGCTACCACAATGAGATTTAGTGTCGTAAAGGCAGCAGCACTGAGGTAAGCAATGCAAGATGGCGGATGACAGCTGTCAAAATAGCACGTGGATTTTAAATTACCCACCACCACATCTCAAAGTAGTAGCTAAAGAGGGCAGCACTGAGGTGTGCGATGCAGGATGTAGGTTGTCAGCAGTGTCGTGAGCTACCTGTCCAGTGAGACGATCTCGTAGGTTGGTCACCAGGCCGTTGGATGTTCACGTATTACCTGTCCTGCCGAGCGGAATGTAGGGAGGTAATCTATAGGTATGACTCGTCCCGCAACTTCCGAAATAAAAGATGAAATTTTTTCCCTGTCCTTTATTACTGAGGACAACTAAAACTACTATGTACAGTATATTTACAAGTCTGAATGTAATGATCTAGAGAGAGAGCGAGCTTGTTCCACGCGCCTACTTTTCTACTACGCGTATCTCTGAATCTTGCCCTGCGGCACTTGGGTTATGCTCGAAAAGAATCTCGTTCTGACAAGTACGAACTACTGGCTGGAAGAAGGCCCCGCGCCATCTTGGCCAGGGATTATATCTCCGCTTCTGAACTCAAAGTTCTATCCCTACCTCCTACCAAGGGGTTGGGTCTTACAGGCATTACCAAACTGTTCATCGAGTCCGTGGCGCCTTCAAGCAGCTATTCTCAAAGGTTGTCACAGTAAGTGCTGCTACCTAGGCACTACTGTCTTCTGTCTTACTTTGTCCACATCTTTCCTTGTTTCCTAAATGCATCTGTGCTGACCCTGATTGGCCTTGCACTCGGCTTTGTTCCCTTGTCGGTTATCGGGCGGGCCGCCTGGTCCGCTGGCATACTAGCTCTGTTTGTCGATACACAGTAAATACCTTGTTGTGATCAACAAGTCCCCGCTCTTAGTCAACACTTGTGTAAGCGCACTTCGCAAACTCTCTCCACTACATGTAACTTCTTGAAATATTTCCCTTTTCTTACAGTAACTAAATATGACTATAATTATTATTCAATTACCTGAATGCTACAAGGTGTCTCCTGTCTTTGATCATCATTTTAACACTAATTAATCTCCTCTGACACATTGAGCTCAAGACTCGGCTGCGAACCCCGGCTGCCTTCCACCTGGCAGTCCGCCGGTTCGAGTCCGTGGGAGGTCGGTACACGACAGCAGTCAAAGAGCACGTGGATTTTAAATTTACCCGCTACGATGAGGTTTAGTGTCGTAAAGATAGCGGCAATGAGGTAACCGCTGTAAGATGGCGGATGACAGCTGTCAAAAAAGCACGTGGCTTGGTAAACCACATAGAGTTTTTCAAATTGCCCGCCACCACGTGCCTATGTTGGTAACTATAAGGTTTAGCCCCGTCAAGATGGCGGTACAGAGGTTAGCGATGCAAAAAGACGGATAACAGCTATCAAAGAGCACATGACTGTCAAGAAAACACGTGGATTTTTCAAATTGCCCGCACTGCTGTAAAGATAGCAGTACGGTTCTCTCTTGATTAAAGATTGCGAATGACAGCTCTCAAAAATGCACGTGGATTTTAAATTACCCACCACCACTTTTCAAAGTTAAGAACTAAAGGGGGCAGCACTGAGGTTTGCGATGCAAGATGGAGGATGGCAGCTGTCAAGGAGCATGTGGATTATAAATTTCCGACTACCAGGTTGAGGTTTAGTACCGTAAATATAGCAGCACTGAGGTAAGAGATGCAAGATGGCGGATGACAACTGACTAGAAGCACGTGGATTTTAAATTACGCTCTACCACGATAAGGCTTAGTATCATAAAGTGGGTAGCACAGAGGTTAGCGATGGATGATGGCGTTTGACAGCTTACAAAATGCACATGGCTGTAAAAAATGTACGTGGCTTTGTAAAACACGTAGAATTTTTCAAATCGCACGCCACGACGTTCTTAAGTTGGTAACAATAAGGTTTAGTCCCGTCAAGATGGCGGCACTGAGGTTAAGGATGCAGGATGCTGGATAACTGCTGTCAAAAAAGCACGCTGCTGTTAGAAAGGCACATGGTTGTGTTTACAAATTCAAATCTCGCGCTAAAATTCAAACCCCCGCAAAAATTCAAATTTCCCGCCAAAATGCAATATTCCCGCCCGTGCAGGTGAGGCCTCTGCGGGGGCCTGCGGAGGAGGAGGAGAAAGAGGCCTCTTAGGAGTGCCCGAGGAGGAGGAGGCCGCGGAATCATCCACCTATATACTACTTGAGTCTGGTCATCCAAGACAAATTCCGCCTTCCTTTTTGAATAATACTGTGCTTAAGACTTCTCAACCTTCTATGTCGCCCCAATTATGTCATCCGGTTTCCGTAGTTTGCCTCATCCATGATGCTTCAGGGAATTTCTAAATTTTTATTCAACTCCACTAATGAAGTAATTTCTTTTCCAAGGTTCTTGGTAGAATTTTAAGATCATGCGTTAATGATCTCCCTATCGCATTCCCAAATACTTCAAATTATGCATCCATATTCCGTAGGCGTCCTGTCGGTCAAAATAGTTAAGGCCATAGCCAATCGATCGTCCATAGAAGACTTCCACGCCAGTATATATAATGGACAGTTCTGCCGCCACCTCCGCATCCTGCTCCCAGAGACCCGCTCCTCCTGCTCCTCCTCCCCCTGGGGACTTCCCAGGGGTCCGCTCCTCCTCCGGCGGGAGATTTGTATTTGTAAACAAAGTCACGTGCTTTTTTGACAGCTGTCACCGACAACAACGCATCGCTCACCTCACTGCTGCCATCTTGACGGGCCTAAACCTCAGTGCTGTCAACTAAACCTTACTAGCGCGTGATTTGAATGGGTAAACAAAGCCACGTGCATTTTTGACAGCCACGTGCTTTTTGACAGCTATCATCGACAACAACGCATCGCTAACCTCAGTGCTGCCATCTTGACGGGCGTAAACTTCATTGCTACAAACTGAATCTTACTAGTGCGAGATTCGAACCGGTAAACAAAGCCACGTGCATTTTGACCGCTGTCATCCGCCATCTTGCATCGATAACTTTAGTGCTGCCTCCATACGGCACTGCCGGTAATTTAAAAAATTGTGTCAGCTGTCATCTGCCATCTTGCGTCGCAAACCTCAATGCTGCACTCTTTAGCTACTTACTTTTGAAATATGGTGGAGGGCAATTTGAATAATTATATTAGACAGCAGCCATCTTTAATCAACAGAGCACCGTGCTGCACTCTTTAGGTACATACCTTTGAAATGGGGTGGTGGGTAATTTAAATTCCATGTGATTTTTTGACAGATGTCATCCGCCACCTTGCATCGCAAACTTTAGTGCTGCACTCTTTACGACACTGCTGGTATTTAAAAAAAATTGTGTCAGCTGTCATCCACCATCTTGAATTCAAACCTCTTTGCTGCACTCTTTAGCTACTTACCTTTGAAAAGTGGAGGCGGTAATTTCCACGTGCTTTACAAACCCACGTGCTTTTTAACAGCAACCATCTTTAATCAAGAGAGCATCGTGCTGCCCTCTTTAGCTCTGTTGTTTGGAAACAAACCCACGTGCTTTTTAAACAAGCAGCCATCTTTAATCAACAGAGCACCGTGCTGCCCTCTTTAGCTACTAACCTTTGAAATGTGGTGGCGAAAAATTTTGGAAAATTCTATATGACACGCTGCCACCTTTAATCAAGAGAGTACCGTGCTGCTATCTTTATCGTAGTAGTGGGCAATTTCTACGCAACAGCTGTCATTCGCCATCTTGCATCGCTAACCTTAGTGCCGCCCTCTTTAGCTACTTACCTTTGAAATGTGCTGGCGGGCAATTTCTACGTGATAGCTGTTATCCGAAATATTGCATCGCGAACCTGAGTGCTGCAGTCTTTTGCTACTTACCTTTGAAATGTAATGGCGGACAATTTAAAAAATTCCGTCAGCTGTTATCCGCCATCTTGCATCGCTTACCTCAGTGCTGCTATCTTTACGGTACTAAACCTTATCGTGGTGGTGGTGGTAGGAAATTTCCTTATCGTGGTGGTGGTAGTGGTGGTAGTGGTGGTGGTGGGAAATTTAAAATCTACATGCTTTTATGACAACTGTCATCTGCCATCTTGAATCAGGAGAGCACCGTGCTGCTATCTTGCGGGTAATTTGAAAAAATTCTGTCCGCTGTCATCCGCCATCTTGATTCAACAGAGTATCGTGCTGCTATCTTTAGTTACATACATTTAACATGTGGTGGCGCCAATTTGAAATTCTATCCAGATGCCATCTTTAATCTACTGAGTACTGTGCTGCTATCTTAGCTACTAATTTTGAATTGTGGTGGCAGATAATTTGAAATTCCTTTGGCTATCATCAACTTTAATGCATTTGCGAACCTAACCTCTCATCTACTATCTTGAAGGAGACCATCCTTAGTTTACAACAAGATGCCCCTCCCGACGTTAATTACTACTTAGAATTTACTACACATGATGGTGGTGGATGTAATGACTAGCTCCAACACCACCTCCTCCTCCTCCTCTGCCAAGGCATAGCTTTATCGAACACGCATCGCGAAGGCAAGAGTGTGCAGAGATAACATCATTGTGCATGATTAGACTTGCGGATTACAAAAGAAACATAACAAGAGTAAAATCTATGTTGTTAACTTCAACATGTAATTAGAACATTGATTGATGTGTTGAGAACACAAACTAGAATCGAACACGGTACTCGATACAAGTGCCTAGAACTTGTCAGGGGATAAATTTATTCTAAGAAAATCAGATTCAATCAATCAATCAATCAATCAATCGATCAATCAATCAATCAATCAATCAATCAATCAATCAATCAATCAATCAATCAATCAATCAATCAATCAATCAATCAATACTGATCTGCATTTAGGGCAGTCGCAGAGGTGGGAGATTACCTATCAGTTATTTTCCTAGCCTGTTCTTAAATGATTGCAAAGAAACAGGAAATTTATTGAACAGCTCCCTTGGTAAGTTATTCCCATCCCTAACTCCCCTTCAAATAAATAAACGAATATTTGCCCCAATTTGTCCTCGTGAATTCCAACTTTATCTTCATATTGTGATATTTCCTACTTTTAAGACACCATTCAAACTTATTCGTCTACTGATGTCCTCCCACGCCATCTCTCCACTGACAGCTCGGAACATACCACTTAGTCGAGCAGCTCGTCTCCATTCTCCCAAGTCTTCACAACCCAAAATTTTCAACATTTTTGTAACGGTATTCTTTTGTCGGATATCGCCCAGAACAAATCGAGCTGCTTTTCTTTGGATTTTTCCAGTTCCTGAATCAAGTAATCCTGGTAAGGGTCCCATACACTGGAACCATACTCAAGTTGAGGTCTCACCAGAGACAAATATACTCTCGCCTTTACATCCTTACTACAACCCCTAAATACTCTCATAGCAATGTGCAGAGATTTGTACCCTTTATTTACAATCATATTTATGTGATTACCCCAATGAAGATCTTTCCATATATTAATACCTAGGTATTTACAATGATCCCCAAAGGGAACGTTCACCACATAAACGCAGTAATTAAAACTGAGAGGACTTTCCCTATTTGTGAAACTAACAACCTGACTTTTATCCCCGTTTATCATCACACTATTGCCTACGGTCCATCCCACAACATTTTCGAGGTAATTTTGCAGTCACATTCTTGTAACTTATTTATTATTCTATACAGAATAACATCATCTGCGAAAAGCCTTACCTCTGATTCAACTTCTTTACACATATCATTGATATATATAAGAAAATACAAAGGTCCAATAATACTGCCTTGAAGGATTCCCCTCTTAACTTTTACAGGGACAGATAAAGTCTCACCTACTCCAATTCTCTGAGTTCTAATTTCTAGAAACTGAGCCACCCATTCAGTCACTCTTTTGTCTAGTCCAATTGCACTCATTTTTGCCAGTAGTCTCACACGATCCACCCTATCAAATGCTTTAGACAGGTCAATCGCAATACAGTCCAATTGACCTCCTGAATCCAGGATATCTGCTATATCTTGCTGGAATCCTGCAAGTTGGGCTTCGGTGGAATATCTTTTCCTAAACCCATACTGCCTTTTGTCACACCAGTTATTAATATTGCAAACATGTCTTATATAATCAGAAAGAATGCTTTCCCAAAGCTTACATACAACACATGTCAGACTGACTGGCCTGTAATTTTTAGCTTTATGCCTATCAACCTTTCCTTTATATACAGGGGCTACTATTTCAACTCTCCATTCATTTGGTAAAGTTCCTTCGTGCAAACAAAAATCAAACAAATTTTTCAGATATGGTACTATATCCCAACCCATTGTCTTTAGTGTATCCCCCGAAACCTTATCAATTCCGGCTGCTTTTCTAGTTTTCAAATGTTGTATCTTACTGTAAATGTCGTTGCTGTCATAGGTAAATTTCAATACTTATTTAGTATTAGTCACCTCCTCTGTCTGGTCATTATCCTTGTAACCAACAATCATTACATACTGCTGACTGAATACTTCTGCCTTTTGAAAATCCTCGCATACACACTCCCCTTGTTCATTATTTATTCCTGGAATGTCCTTCTTGGAACCTGTTTCTGTCTTACAGTACCTATACATACACTTCCATTTTTCATTAAAATTAGTGTGGCCACCAATTATGCTTGCCATCATGTTATCCTTAGCTGACTTCTTTGCTAGATTCAATTTCCTAGTAAGTTCCTTCAGTTTCTCCTTACTTGCACAGCAATTTCTAACTCTATTCCTTTCCAACTTATTCTCTTTATTTCCCTTTTATAATATAGTAGATCATAAAATATAACAAGACTAGAATCGATGCCGTTAACTTCAACACGTGATTAGAATATTGATTGATATGTTCAGATCAATAAATAAGTGATCAAGACTAGAATCGATCACGGTACTCGATACAACATGTGTTTAGAACATGTTAGGGCATATCTTTGTTCTAGGAAAAATTAAAACATAGCAAGCCTGAATCGATGCCGTTAACTTCAACATGTTATTAGAACATTGACTGATGTGTTCAGATCACTAAACAAGTGATCAAGACTAAAATCGGACACGGTACTCGATACAACATGTGTTTAGAACCTGCCAGGGATACCTTGGTTCTAAGAAGACCAGATTGAAACATAGCAAGACTACAATCGTTGCCGTTAACTTCAACATGTTGTTAGAACATTGATTGATGTGTTCAGATCACTAAACAAGTAATCAAGAATAGAATCGAACACGGTACTCGATACAACATGTGTTTTGAACATGCCAGGGATACCTTGGTTCTTAGAAGATCAGATTAAAACATAACAAGACTAGAATCGATGGCGTTAACTTCAACGTGTGATTAGAACATTGATTGGTGGATTCAAAACACTAAATAAGTGATCAAGACTAGAATCGAACACTGTACTCAATACAACATGTGTTTAGAACATGCCAGGGATACCTTAGTTCTTAGAAGATCAGATTAAAACATAACAAGACTAGAATCGATGCCGTTAACTTCAACATGTGATTAGAACATTCAATCAAATTGAAACATAACAAGACTAGTATCGAACACTGCACTCGATGTTGTTAACCTCAACATGTGATCAGAACATTTATCGATGTGTTCAGAACACTAGATAAGTGATCAAGACTAGAATCGAACACTGTACTCGATACAACATGTGTTTAGAAGATGTCAGGTGATACCTTTGTTCTAAAAAGATCAGATTACAAAAGAACTGGTTAAGAATAGAATCGAACACTCTACTCGATACAATATATGAACAGAACATCGGTTGATATGTTTAGAACACGATACAACATGTCTTGGGTATACCTTCGTTCTAAGAGGAAAATAATAAGACTAGAATTCTGAACAGCTTGCGTAAGATAGCTATTGTTATAACTTCCTTTTCCTTTTCTTGCTCTGTCAAGGCATAGCTTTATCGAACATACAATGCGATCTTATGCATATCACGTAGCTAACTCGCTCAATAAACGATATATAACTTCAGGGATTTTACTTAGTGCGAAAATCAAAAACACACTGTGCACATACTGCGTAGCTAACTCGTTCAGTAAACGATAGAGCAACACTTCAATGATTTGCCTAGTACAAAAATAAAAAACACACTATGCACATATCGCGTAGCTAACTCGCTCAGTAAACGATATAGCAACACTTCAAATGATTCACCTTGTCTTGTGCGAAAAATAACAAAACGTACTGCATAGCTAACTTGCTCAGTAAACGATAAAGCAACACTTCAAATGATTTACCTTGTCTTGTGCGAAAATCAAAAAACCATACTGCGTAGCTCACTTGCTCAATGAACGATATAGCGACACTTTAAATGATTCGCCTTGTCTTGTGCGAAAATCAAAAAATCCATATTGCGTAGCTAACTCGTTCACCGCACTGCTAAGACGCTTAGTAATTGCAAATGCACGAGAACACTATTATACGTTATGTAAAAATAAAAAACATTCTACGTAGCCAACTTGCTCGGTTACTCGCTTAATACATCACAACACGACTAGAACACTGATATTTCGCATGCACGTTACTCTAAACACACACACGGACAAGAATGTTGCGATATACTACATACTTACATGTTTAAAAAAAGGGAGAATGAAAAATCACAAATTATTTGTACGCATGCTGTCTCCTCCAAGTTGTAAGAGCAAATGGAAGCAGTACTGTGAGTTTCTGCTTGCTTAGAACGTGAACGGAAGTAGCATGTTATCTCAGCAAAATATACGTATGACCTACACGCAAGTTAGGCACAATGATGGATACCGTGATTCAAATCCTGGCAACTTTTGCCGTCAGGAAGGGCATCCGGCTAGATCCTTATATACGTTGCCAGGAAGACTGATGATCGCGCTGGAAAGGGCTAGGAGCAGCTAGCTACCCCCTAGCATTCGCTAATTTTAGGGCTGCTGACAGTAGGAGTTCGAACCCGCTATCTCCTGAAGTAGTGAGAATGATTGCGGGTACAAAATGTTGATGGTGATTTATCTGTCGGATGGGGACGTTAAGCCTCGTGCATGCTTCTTGGACGGGAGTAGGCTATGTGTCGACCCCGGGTTTTACTAGAACATCCGGTTATAAAACTCGCTACGACTCTTATTAGGCCACTCAGCCGTTGCCCATGGTTCACGAACCAGGTCGTGACTACAATAACCACCACCAGGTTGCATTAAATGCGGTTCATTTTCTCACCTCACCAAGAAATGCACCAATGTGAATAGCACCCCCTCCTGCTCTACTTCTATTGCAACCTCCTCTAACTCGGATAGTAGGAAATGACTAGTGTCATCGGCTGAGTCAGTATGTGCACCTTCCCGAGGCTCAGCCCCTGTTGAACCCAGTAAAATATCAGGTAAGGTTAAAGTTGCTTCTAATTCATCATTTGAATGTCCCAGATAATGCCTCAGTATTGCGGCAGAGACCCCTACATTTGTGCAATTCCTTAGAATTGAAGTAAATAATGAACCCATCACCGCTCTGTTAGACTCAGGGAGTGTGTGTTCCATAAATTCGGAAGAATGATACTGTAAATTAAAAACTATTTGTAAGTTTCTGGACTAGAGTTATACATCTGTTAAATCTGTTTCGGCTAACTCATCTCCAATAGAAATTTTAGGTTTCATTTTTGTTAAAATTCGTGTTTCAAAATTTACTTGGAAAGAGAATTTATTTGTTTCTAAACACTTGTCTTCCCCTATAATATTGGGAGCCGATTTCGTCTTGTGCTCGACATTCAGAGCAAGTCGTGCAGCTTCAAATTTGCTAGTAACCGCAACATTATTCTTTCAAAATATAATTCTGCGTCATGTTCATCTGTTTCGCCTACCCAGGGTGTGATGTTGTTAGATCTTGGACATCCAGCTGAGCAGCAGGCTGACAGTATTCGAAAGTTGTCCCAGTCCTTTCCTGGTGTATATTCTGATACACTTGGTGTTACTGACCTTTATGAATATACGATTGAGGTTACGAATTCGATTCCAGGTAGGTTTCCGCCTTATAGACTATCCCCACCTAAAATGAAGGCTCTTCAGGAAGTAATCGATCAGATATTGAAGGATGGTATTATTCGACCTTGTAAGTCGGCGTATTCATCACCCATTTTTCTTGTGTCGGAACGGTAAGGTTGTTTCAGGCCTCTGATTGATTACAGGACTTTGAACCGTTAGGTGGTGTTACAATCGGTGCCCCTTCCTGACCTTCACTCTTGTTGTTCATGGTTTCGGAAAGCCAAGTTCTCTACCACCCTTGATCTTAATCAGGCGTACAACCAGATCCCTCTAGCTGAAGAATCGAAACATCTAATAGTTTTTGCCACGGATAGGTACTTGTATGAGTACAAACGCGTGCCCTTCGTTCTCCCCACGGGTGCAGCTGTTCTTACTAGACTGCTAGATAGGGTTTTCTTGGACATCAAATTTGAATACCTCCATCAATACCTCAATGACGTCGTTGTATTTTCTGAGACTTTTGAAGAACAACTAGATCATCTAAAGGAAACACTCAATCGCCTTCGTAAGGCTGGGTTGACTTGTACTTATCTAAGGTGGCTTTTGCTGAACATTCCATGTCGTTCTTAGGGCATATTGTGTCTCCCGATGGTGTTTCCATCGATGATTCCAGAACACAGTCTATCCGTGATTTCAAGCCTCCTAAGGACACCAAAGGCATTCCCACGATTATTGGTATTGCGAATATCTTCAGGAAATTTATTCCAAACTTCTCTAACAGAGCGACGCCCCTGAACTTACTCCGTAGAAAAGGCATCAAATTTGAATCGGGACCGTCTTATACACCTTATACAGGGTAGTTGTGGAGATTAGAAGAGATAGTCAAGGAAGAGGGAAGCAGTCAGGTCAGACCCTGTCAAGATGCCAGCAGTGAGGTTAGCGAAGTTCTCTTCTCCAACAAAGTGAGATTACGGTCCGATAAGTTAACGGCTTCAGAGGGAAGCAGTGAGGATAGACCCGGCCGAGATGCTAGCAGTGAGGTTAGCGACGTTCTCTTGTCCAAAAAGTGAGGTTATGATCCGACAAGTTAACCGCTTAAGAGAGAAGCAGTGAGGTTAGACCCTGTCAAGATGCCAGCAGTGAGTTTAGCTACGTTCTCTTGTCCAGAAAAGTGAGGTTAGGGTCCGACAAGTTAATCGCTTCCTTCTTGATATGTCCTAACGACGTGCACTAATCTGGCGCGAATTTTAAAATAGCTATCCTCACTGCTTTTACCTCGATAGACTCTAACCTCAATGCTGCCATCATAACTGCGTGGTGCTGTCAAGGTGGAAGTTTATCGTTAGGAAACACAACTGGCTGGAGAGCAGTTTACTGCGAGATCAAGAAGAAAGGAAATTTTGATTTATCACACGATTATTCTGATTTTTCGGCAGTTAACGTTTTAAACAGTATCTATCCGCCTGGTGACCATGATCGTTAAGACTCCTCAACCGTGGTCAGCCGGTTCCAGTACCGTCGGTCGAAAAATTTTCTCTATCAGAATGCTGGTTAAGGGAGGTAGTGGTGAACAATGTCTAATCACTAGACTGGGTGCCAGTGCTCAGATGGAGTAAGGGCATGTGGCGCTGTTGATGATGAATAGTCCGTCGGATGGGGACGTAAAGCCTTGAGCAGGACGGTTGAAGGCACCGAGTTTCACACACTCCCTCATTAAATCATCTGGCGTCAGGTCATTTTACCGACACTGTAGAAAAATAGAACAAACAAACTTTTCAAATTGTATCTGATTTTCTTTCTTATTTTTTACCACCTGTATGCATAAATCTTTTCCGGTTTCACTGAGATATGGGGCCAGCGTATGAATTTGACACGTACGTCAGTTTGTTCGTCTGAGTACGCTAGCGTCTGTGTTGTAGCATTTTTCTTTAATCAAAGGAAAAAGCCGTGGGAAGTCATCGTTTGCTGGTAGAAACATGCTCCATGACATTGAGTCTGGTGGGACAAGATCATTCTTGAAGCCCGGAGAAACCGTTAATGCACAACGCTATCGCCAGCAACGACCGGAACGGGCCAGAAGACATGACACACAGCAAAACCAGTGAAAATCACCTTCAAGTCGATTGGATGAGACATCCTTCCGCACCCGCTGCACACTCCCGACCTTCAGAGCAGCACTTCAGCGATTTCGAGGAAGTTGGAAAATGGCTCTATGAATGGTTTGCCGCGAAACACCGGAAGTTTATCCGGCTTGGTATTCATAACTGAACTGAAAGATGGGGTATTTTTATGGACGCCGATGGCCAATATTTCAAATAAACAAAGAATGAATTTCCCTAGAAAATGACGTGTTTTCCTTACCATAAAATCCTGCAAAAACTTATACATACACGTGCAAATTAGCTTTCCGTGCTCGCTGTTCTGTGTCCCGACTCCGGTGTTCAAGTTGAGATGCACCATTCTTAAATGTATAAACCCCTTATATGTTAGGTAACTAAAGAAGTTGTGCAGCTGTGTAACTTGTAAATGCGCCATTTTCCGTTCTTTCTTCACTAGGCCAGAATTTGCTGTTACAGAGTCGAATGTGTGTGCGTATACCAGGAAAATAAGATGTAAGGTAGTTTTGCGTTCCTTATTTTTATTGCGCGCAAAGTTGCTATTAAATACGTGCGTGTGGGCTGTGCTTCTTAAAATCATCACAGCGGAGACGTATTCAACCATTTACGTACCTCTAAATTTATATTTAAATTTAAGCAGTTTTATGTGTTACGCTTCTGTAGATCCAGCAATTTATACACTCATGTTCATAAAAAACAGGACACCTTGAAAGACTAGAGATAGAAAGTTTATATTCACAGAACATATGCATTAGAATGTTATCGTCCATCAGGTTGAAGGCCCACATCGATATCTCGGGGCATAACCACCGACTGGTATAATGTTACTGCGGCTCTCGTTGTCGCTATAAACCGAAGGTAATTGACCAATCTGAGTTGATCAGACGTATGCGATAATTGTACCGTCAAATGAGTGAGGGTGCACTATTGGCATGAGAGAAAAATTGCTGCTGGTTTGGTACGAAATATGTCGGCAGTAGAACACGACGAGATAGGTCTGGTCACACCACCCAGACCACCCCTAGAGAAAATTGACACCTCATTCGAATGGCATTGCATGTCAGATCTGCGTCCTCCTCTGCTCCGGCGCTACGTAACACATCGTACACTATCAGGCGTGACAGTCCGTTTATTACGGTCTGGGTTACCGGCGCGACGTCCACTTCTCCGCCTACCTTTGACTAATGTGCATAAACATGCTAGACTGCAATTGTGTATGGAATGACGTCACTGGGGACAGGAATGGCAGCAGATAATATTTTCGGACGAATCCAAGTTCTGTTTGTTTTGAAAACGATGGCCGCCTTTTGGTTCACCGCAGACATGGAGAGAGGCATCACATTGACTGCATTCGCACGAGACATACAGAGCCAACTCAAAGCCTTGTGGTGTGGGATGCTATTGTATAGAACCGCACTGTGACGAGTTTGACCTGCGACCCGTTCTGCACGACACCCCAGACGCCATATTTGAGCAGGACATGTTGCTGCACGAACACGTGGTCACAGGATGTCAGATTGTTGCCCTGTCGCCATGTGAGATATGGTGCTGCACTGTGACCCAATGCCAACCACCAAAGGTGAACTGTGGAGTTGGGTGAATGCAGCATGGTTGGCTATACCCTAGGACGCAATTCGCGCCTTATACGTGTCGATGCCATCACGCATGGAACAAGTTATCAGCGCCCATGGAGGGCCGAGTGCCTACTAGGCAACAGGACACATGCTGAACGTGGGTGACTGAAATGCTAATCGTTTCCGCAGAACATACTAATGAAGATATCCTATGAATATTAACAACCTGTCGCTACTCTCTCAAGATGTTCTGTTTTCATGAACATGCATGTATCTATAAATATAATGTCTGCACCGAGATCTATCGTCCCTTTCTTCACTGAGCCAGAAGGTGCTATTACATATAATATTACTGTGTCGTTCCTCAATTTTGTATGTTAATGTAGCTAATTCTAGATGATTCTGGCATACTGCAATGCTCCTGTTGCTTTCCTCACTAAGCTAAGTGGTGGGAGAATATGTAGTGATGCAGTATTTTTTGGCTTTCTCAGTGTGTATGTACATGTAGATAGATGTAAAAATCCCTGACCTAGCTGAGTCATAGCAAGGCTCCTCCTATCCGACCTCCCTCCCTGAGGCCTAGGGAGTTCTTCTTGCGGCCCTAGTCTTCCTTTACCTTCATTCCTCGATGTGACCAATAACATCGATTATTCTGTCTGATTAGTGTTACATACAGGATGGTTGTACTTCCTCTTAAAACAACCACCAGCAACTTCCTAAAGTTAGGGTTAGAAGGCTAGCACCACTCAGTCCAGCTATTCTCATCCAACTCCTTAGCTCAATGCTCGCTTCAGAGGGTCCTGGGTTCGATTCTTGTCTGAGTTAGAGATTTTAATCTCTGATGATTAATTCTTCTCGGAGAAAGAGTGTGTCTGTCCCCACATTCCTATCTTCATATTCAGACAAAATTATTATTATTATTATTATTATTATTATTATTAAACATACATACATTATAATTATAGACTGTTATGTCTTTCAGCGTTCAGTCTGCAAGCCTCTGAGAATTTACTAAACGTCGCCACAATCGTCGATTTGCAGCTAGTTTTGTGGCCTCATTTAGTTCTATACCTCATATTTTTAAATAGTTAGAAACCGAGTCTAACCATCGTCGTCTTGGTCTCCCTCTAATTCTCTTACCCTCCATAACAGAGTCCATTATTCTCCTAGGTAACCTATCCTCCTCCATTCGCCTCACATGACCCAACCACCGAAGCCGGTTTATGCGTACAGCTTCATCAATCAAGTTCATTCCTAAATTAGCCTTTATCTCCTCATTCCGAGTATCCTCCTGCCATTGTTACCACCTGTTTGTACCAGCAATCATTCTTGCTACTTTCATATCTGTTACTTCTAACTTATGAATAACATATCCTGAGTCCACTCAGCTTTCGCTCCCGTAAAGCAAAGTTGGTCTGAAAACAGACCGATGTAAAGATAGTTTCGTCTGGGAGCTGACTTCCTTCTTACAGAATACTGCTGATCGCAACTGCGAGCTCACTGCATTAGCTTTACTACACCTTGATTCAATCTCACTTACTATATTACCATCCTGGGAGAACACACAACCTAAATACTTGAAATTATCCACCTGCTCTAGCTTTGTATCACCAATCTGACATTAAATTCTGTTGAATTTCTTACCTACTGACATCAATTTAGTCTTCGAGAGGCAAATTCTCATACCATACTCATTGCACCTATTTTGAAGTTCCAAGATATTAGACTGCAGGCTTTTGGCACAATCTGCCATTAAGACCAAGTCGTCAGCATAGGCCAAACTGCTTACTACATTTCCACCTAACTGAATCCCTCCCTGCCATTTTATACATTTCAGCAGATGATCCATGTAAACTACGAACAGCAAAGAAGAAAGATTACAGCCTTGTCTAACTCCTGCAAGTACCCTGAACCAAGAACTCATTCTACCATCAATTCTCACTGAAGCCCAATTGGATTGATTTTAATAATCTACCCTTAATTCTATAGTCCCCCAGTATGGCAAACAACTTTTCCCTCGGTACCCTGTCATATGCTTTCTCTAGATCTACGAAACATAAACACAACTGCCTATTCCTCTCGTAGCATTTTTCAGTTACCTGGCGCATACGGAAAATCAGATCCTGACAGCCTCTCTGTGGTCTGAAACCACACTGGTTTTCATCCAACTTCCTCTCAACGACTGATCTCACCGTCCCTTCCAAGATGCCAGTGAATACTTTGGCTGGTATACTAATCAATGGGATACCTCGATAGCTGTTGCAATCCTTCCTGTTCCCTTGCTTATAGATAGGTGCAATTACTGCTTCTGTCCAATCTGAAGGTACCTTACCAATACTCCACGCTAATTTTACTACTCTATGGAGCCATTTCATCCCTGCCTTCCCACTATACTTCACCATTTCAGGTCTAATTTCATCTATTCCTGCTGCCTCATGACAATGGAGTTTATTTACCATCCTTTCCACTTCCTCAAGCATAATTTCACCAACATCATTTTCCTCCTCCCCATGAGCTTGGATGTACGCAACAGCACCAGGATGATTTCCTTTTACATTGAGAAGATGTTCAAAATATTCCCTCCAACTCTCCAGTGATTCCCTGGGATCTACTATGAGTTCACCTGAATTACTCAAAACACTGTTCAATTCCTTTTTCCCTCCCTTCCTAAGATTCTTTATTACTGTCCAGAAAGGTTTCCCTGCTGCTTGACCTAGCATTTCCAGGTTATTACCTAAATCTTCCCATGACTTCTTTTTGGATTCAACAACTATTTGTTTCGCTCTGTTTCTTTCATCTACGTACAAATCCCTGTCTGCCTCGGCCCTTGTTTGGAGCTATTTCTGATAAGCCTTCTTTTTACGTTTACAGGCTGCTCTCACTTCATCATTCCACCAAGATGTTCGCCTTTTCCCATCTTTACACACAGTTGTTCCTAGGCATTCCCCTGCTGTTTCTACTACAGCATCCCTGTATGCCACCCATTCACTTTCTATATCCTGAACCTGCTAACTGTCTACTGTTCGAAACTTCTCACTAATCATATCCATGTACTTCTGTCTAATTTCCTCGACCTGGAGATATTCTATCCTTATTCGTTTGCAGACAGATTTCACTTTCTCTACCCTAGGCCTAGAGATACTTAGTTCACTACAGATCAGATAGTGGTCTCTATCATCGAAAAATACGCGAAAAACTCGTACATTCCTAACAGATTTTCTGAATTCCGAGTGTGTTAAGATATAGCCTATTATGGATCTGGTACCCGTAGCCTCCCATGTGTAGCGGTGAATAGCTTTATGCTTGACGAATGTATTCGTAACGGCTAAACCCATACTAGCACAGAAGTCCAGCAAACGCTTTCCATTCCCATTAGCTTCCATATCATCCCCATATTTACCAATCACCCTTTCGTATCCTTCAGTTCTATTCCCAACTCTCGCATTGAAATCGCCCATTAGCACTATTCTATCCTTGCTGTTGACCCTGACCACGATGTCACTCAATGCTTCATAAAACTTGTCAACTTCATCCTCATCTGCACCCTCACATGGTGAATACACGGACACAATTCTTGTCCTAATTCCTCCCACTGACAAATCTACCCACATCATTCGCTCATTTACGTGCCTAACAGAAACTATGTTGCGTGCAATGGTATTCCTGATAAAGAGCCCTACCCCAGACTCTGCCCTTCCCTTTCTAACACCCGTCAAGTACACTTTATAATCTCATATCTCTTCCTCATTATCTCCCCTTACCCGAATATCACTTACTCCTAGCACATCCAGATGCATCCTCTTTGCTGACTCAGCCAGTTCTACCTTCTTTCTTCCATAAGCCCCATTAATATTGACAGCTCCCCATCGAATTTCATTTCGTTCTCCAAGTTGTTTCCAAGGAGACCCTCGCCTGTCAAATGGGAGTGGGACTCCATTACTCCCATAGGTCCGAGGCTTGCTTAAAGTGTTCTGAGCTCGGTAAATTCATGAAGCAGGATGCTGCCCTACTTGCACATAGTCCTAGTGAGGATCTCTCCTCTAATGGGTTATGGACCACCGGTGAATTGTATAGTCCTAGCCGCCTGAGCACAAGGAGGGCCAGGACTCAGAATATGTCAGAGATGCCCACTCCCATTCCATAGCAACTGGTCCCGACTCTCTGGACCACTTACTAGGCCACTCAGCCGTTGCCCATGGTTCACGAACTAGGACGTGACTACAGTAACCCACAAACATTATTATTATTATTATTATTATTATTATTATTATTATTATTATTATTGGCCGCATCTATGGTGTAGTGGTGTTTCTGAACTGCTGCCACCCTCTGAGGTCCCGGTTCGATTCCCAGCTCTGCCAAAAAATTTGAAAAGTGGTGCGAGGTATGGAAAGGCGTCCACTCATCCTCGGTTCGTCAACTGAGTAGAGATGTGTTCGGTACCCACCTCAGCCACCTTCGAAGTCGTTTTGGTCGAGACCGTCCTCTGGGAGACAGGGCAATCTCTCTCACTTCCCCTGTTTTTAGTAGATGTTCGGGAGGTGGTTCCAGCGTGCTATGAGTGGACCCTCTCCACCCTCCCAAAAATCTCGGTTTCTAACCTAACGAAAGTACGTTAGGTTAGCGTCCGTGTTTTCACGTTAGGTTATGACGTCATCGTGAGGTTAGGCCAGACTGCGTAGGTAAGGTTTGACGTAATGGTGGAGGCATTGACTAGGGTCAAAGGCTTTCCTCCACCAGAAAAATGCCGACGAATCTAAAGTTCAAATTTCCCGCACAAAAGCGTGGGAAAATTCTGACGCAGTTCCCGTTGTTTCAGAACTTACATTTCTTATCTGCTGTAATACGACCGACAGGAAACATGGCTGACTAATGGCAAATTGGATCTAGTGAATGTATGAGCTGACAATAACATGATAGCGGGCATAATTCGCAATTATACAAATCTCAGTGAACAATTGGTTGTTATGTATTGACACCTTATTCATACATACATACATACATACATACATACATTATCATTATAGACTGTTATGCCTTTCAGCGTTCAGTCTGCAAGCCTCTGTGAATTTACTAAACGTCGCCACAATCCTAGATTTGCAACTAGTGTTGTGGCCTCATTCAGTTCTATACCTCTTAACTTTAAATCGTTATAAACCGAGTCTAACCATCGTCGTCTTGGTCTACGTCTACTTCTCTTACCCTCCATAGCAGAGTCCATTATTCTCCTAGGTAACCTAACCTCCTCCATTCGCCTCACATGACCCAGCCACCGAAACCGGTTTTTGCGTACAGCTTCATCCATCGAGTTCATTCCTAATTTAGCCTTTATCTCCTCATTCCGAGTACCCTCCTGCCATTGTTCCCACCTGTTTGTACCAGCAATCATTCTTGCTACTTTCATGTCTGTTACTTCTAACTTATGAATAAAATATCCTGAGTCCACCCAGCTTTCGTTCCCGTAAAGCCAAGTTGGTCTGAAAACAGACCGATGTAAAGATAGTTTCGTCTGGGAGCTGACTTCCTTCTTACAGAATACTGCTGATCGCAACTGTTTGCTCACTGCATTAGCTTTAATGCACTTTGATTCAATCTCACTTACTATATTACCGTCCTGGGAGAACACACAACCTAAATACTTGAAATTATCCACCTGTTCTAGCTTTGTATCACCAATCTGACATTCAATTGTGTTGAATTTCTTACCTACTGACATCAATTTAGTCTTTTAGAGGCTAATTTTCATACCATACTCATTGCACTTATTTTGAAGTTCCAAGATATTAGACTGCAGGCTTTTGGCACAATCTGCCATTAAGACCAAGTCGTCAGCATAGGCCAGACTGCTCACTACATTTCCACCTAACTGAATCGCTCCCTGCCATTTTATACCTTTCAGCAGATGATCCGTGTAAACTACAAACAGTAAAGGTGAAGGATTACAGCCTTGTCTAACCTCTGTAAGTAGCCTGAACCTTATTCAGTGCTCATATAAATGAAGAGATTTATTAAAATTTTATTTCAGTTACATTTTAATATTTTGTTGCGAATGAAGTGTACAATAGCCGTTGCATTCAAGTCTAGATGAATTCGCCAGTGTTTATTTTGAGACAAGAAGAAATCCGGCGAAGCTATGGAAAAATCAATGTTTTCTATCTGGATAGCCCGGTTACAGGCTAGAGTAGGCGTTACCCACATAACGTAGTGTGTCAAAAAATTTGAAGAGAGCTAAATAGACGCTTAAATCTATCCCAGGATTGTCTTGTATTTTGAAGTGATGGATCTCATGGCCTCGTACGAGAAGGAAAAAACGAGAAATTATAAATATTGGAAGGCGGACGGAAAAAGCGTCGCCAGGTGTCTCTGCACTTTCTTCCTTTGAAAGTGTGCGTCAAGTGTGTTGTAACTGTTGTGTTCAGTACGACTTCGCATTTCGGTTTATGTGTCAAAGAACATTACATTATTTTAAAAATTCAATATTGAGCGAATTAGAAAGCATTAACTCGAGAGATGGGAACTTGAATAAGGGAAGAACTATTGATGAAGTTAACAAAGCGCGTGTTGTAGAGCAGTGGTCACTTATGAACGGACAGCTTGAATTGTTTAGTCATTAATGGGCAGAAGATATGTGAATAATTTCGAGACTTTCAATCTAGAGGAAATGTGCAAGTGTTGAGGAACACCGGTACGTAAGTTAGATAAGCAGGTAACTTGTTAACACAAAACAGGACTTTCGTAATTAGGCTGACATTGAAATAGCAATACCGCAGGAGATGGGCCGTGCAGCAGCGGATGTGGCGAATGGAAGAAAACATCAGTTCGAGTCTCGACTTGCTGAAATGGAGCCCTGAAGGAAATTCACCATCAATCAATCAATCTGCATTTAGGGCAGTCGCCCAGGTGGCAGATTCCCTATCTCTTGTTTTCCTAGCCTTTTCTTAAATGATAGCAAGGAAACTGGAAATTTATTGAACATCTCCCTTGGTAAGTTATTCCAATCCCTAAGTCCCCTGCCTATAAACGAATATTTGCCCCAATTTGTCCTCTTGAATTCCAACTTTATCTTCATATTGTGATCTTTCCTACTTTTAAAGACACCATCCCAACTTATTCGTCTACTGATGTCCTCCCACGCCATCTCTCCACTGACAGCTCGGAACATACCACTTAGTCGAACAGCTCGTCTCCTTTCTACCAAGTCTTCCTAGTATGTCTCAAATATTATTACAATATTATAAGTCCACCTGTTCAATACAATACAATATGATCCACTATTTCGTAATGTCAAAATTTTTATACATAATACATAAAAGTCAATGGTACATGTTTCACCCTCTTTACGGGCATCATCAGCCTATATCAATCTTAAAAATAATACATATGGAGTCATTCTAATCTTATAAATTATAGGTTAAAATGTTGAAAAACGATTTCGTAAAACATTATAAAATAACATCTAAAACAACGATAATGCACCAAAGTATGTTAAAAGAGAGCAAATTAACTGTTTTTTGAAGATTAAAACGTGGTTAAACATGAATTTTGAGAGTTTAAAACTAAAATGGATCCATTAAGACTAAGATGGCCTTGAGTGTAAACACAATCATCAAAGGGCGATGTTTCATCAATTCCCAAATTTGCAACATTTTTGTAACGCTACTCTTTTGTCGGAAATCGCCCAGAACAAATCGAGCTGCTTTTCTTTGGATTTTTTCCAGTTCTTGAATCAAGTAATCCTGGTAAGGGATCCCTACACTGGAACCATACTCAAGTTGAGGTCTCACCAGACACAAATATGCTCTCTCCTTTACATCCTTACTACAACCCCTAAATACTCTCATAACCATGTGCAGAGATCTGTACCCTTTATTTACAATCATATTTATGTGATTACCCCAATGAAGATCTTTCCCTATATTTACACCTAGGTATTTATAATGATCCCCAAAGGGAACTTTCACCCCATCAACGCAGTAATTAAATCTGAGAGGATTCTTCCTATTTGCGAAACTCACAACCTGACTTTTAACCCCATTTATCATCATACCCTTGCCTACTGTCCATCTCACAACATTATCGAGGTCATTTTGCAGTTGCTCAGAACCTTGTAACTTATTTATTACTCTGTACACAATAACATCATCTGGGGAAAGCCTTATATCTGACTCCACTTCTTTAAATACATCATTTATATATATAAGGAAACATAAAAGTCCGATAATACTGCCTTGAGGAATTCCCCTCTTAATTATTACAGGGACAGATAAAGCTTCACCTACTCTAAATCTCTGAGTTCTATTTTCTAGAAACAGAGACACCCATTCAGTCACTCTTTTGTCAAGTCCAATTGCACTCATTTTGCCAGTAGTTTCCCATGATCTACCCTATCAAATGCCTGAGATAAGTCAATCACAGTACAGTCCAACTGATCTCCTGAATCCAGGGTAGCTGCTATATCTTGCTGGAATCCTACAAGTTGGGCTTCAATGGAATAACCTTTCCTAAACCCAAACTGCCTTCTGTCAAACCAGTTATTACTTTTCCAAACATGTCTTATATAATCAGAAAGAATGCTTTCCCAAAGCTTACATACAATGCATGTCAAACTGACTGACCTGTAATTTTCAGTTTTATGCCTATCACCCTTTCCTTTATATACAGGGCTACTATAGCAACTCTCCATTCATTTGGTAAAGTTCCTTCATGCAAGCAATAATCAAATAAGTACTTCGGATATGGTACTATATCCCAACCCATTGTCTTTAGTATATCCCCCGAAACCTTATCAATTCCTGCAGTTTTTCTAGTTTTCAACTTTGTATCTTACTGTAAATGTAATTGCTGTCATAGGTGAATTTTAATTCTTCTTTAGTACTAGTTACCATCTGGTATGCTGACCCTTCACTGGTGATATATGGTCACTAATCGATGGGTGGTCTTGCCAGATGCGAAGCGGCAAATCAACGAAGATGAGTACTAAAGTCATATAATTTATGATTTGTGAATTCTGTCAAACTGCCCATGGGATAGTTGAATTTTGTAGGTTAATTTGATAAGTTAGCTGAACAGGGAGATGACCTAAATGTTGTCTTCAAGATATGGAGTCAGTTTTAGTAGTAGTGACCGTTCGTCATTTTAGTTTAGCTCAGTGTGTTAGCGTGATTTACATTTACTTTCGATAATTATTTTTCTATTCATTATATTTTTGTTTGTTTATTGTGGAGATGCTTTGCACATGTCGGGAGTAAGGTAAATGTAACGGGGAGTAATTTAGGTAAGATGTTATTAGTAATTCGTTAATTTAAAAGAGGTGTTTTAAGGGAAAACATGCAGTCAGAATTTCTCGTGCATGTATAAGTGATCCAGTGCATCGCATGTTCAGCGCTAGGTTTCGGTAGTAGACAGGTAAGATGTTATGTTATGTGAGAGTGCCCGCTTGTGTCGGGAGTTTTGATCCACAAATTGATAGAATCATTACCCGAATTACCACATTTAAATATAATTTATTTGTATTATCAATATGATGATGTCAGAATGTTGGAATAAAGAAAGAATGGTTGAAAATCATGAGGATCGCAATGGCACGGTAAAGGAGAAATCATAGACTATTTGAATTTAAGACGTCTCTTGGATATTTATTATTACTATTATTATTATTATTATTATTATTATTATTATTATTATTATTATTCCGTGGTATTTGTGGATTGCAGAGGTGAAGGAAGGTGCCTTGATGTATGGGCCTAAATGCAATGTCAAGAATGAAAATTTAAAACTTACACTGAAGCTTATATTTTTAAAAATTTTAAGCTTAACAATTTTTACAGGTACAAGTCTATATCTATATCTATCTAGGTGTTCTGCCTTATGGCAGGTCTTGTCATGGGATGAACCTCTTCCACTGTTGCCTGTCCTGCGCCAAGTTTTTCATGTCCGAATACTTATTTCCTTGGATATTGTCCAACGTTTGATATTTTTCCTTCCTCTTCCTCGTTTGCCTTTCACCATTCCTTCTATTCCTTCTTTCAGTAAACAGTCCCTCCTCAAACAATGTCCGATCCAGTTCATTTTTCTCCTTCTAATGGTTTGTAACATACTTCGTTCTTCTCCAACTCTTCGTAAAACCTCCTCATTCCTTACCCGGTCTTCCCATTTCACTCGTTCTATTCTCCTCCATACCCACATCTCTAGTGCCTCCAATCTTCTCTCATCTTTCTTTCTCAATGTCCAAGTCTCTGCGCCATACAGCGCTATGCTCCAAATGTAACACTTAGCAAGTCTTTTCCTCAAATCTTTGTTTAGTTGTCCACAAAATAGTTTTGATGTTTTCCTAAAGCCTTCTTTTGCTATGGCAATTCTTTTCTTAATGTCTGTTGTGCAATACATATCATCTCTGATCATACTTCCCAAATACTTAAAGTTACTGACTTGCTCTATTTCTTCTCCTCCTATACTAATATGACAACTTCTAGCTTTTCCTCCAATTATCATACTTTTGGTCTTCTTCTTATTAATTCTCATTCAATATTCTTCTAGTTTCATGTTGAGTTTATCTAACATTTGTATCATTTCACGTTCGCTTTCTCCCATCACAACCATATCATCTGCAAATCTTATACATTCTACTCTCCTACCTCCAACACAAACTCCACTATTTCCATTAAAACTGTCATTGATTATTTCTTCGAGATAGATGTTGAACAGTGTCGGTGATAAAGAGCAGCCCTGTCTTACACCTCTTCCTAATTCAATTTCTTCACTCAACTCATCTCTTATTCTCATTCTTGCTCTCTGGTTTAAATACAAATTCTTTATTAGCCTTCTATCCCTCCAATCAACTCCATGTTTCTTCAGGATTGTCATCAATTTATCCCATCTGACACAGTCAAAAGCCTTCTCAAGGTCAATAAATACAGCATAAACCTTCCTGTTTTTCTCTATGTACCTCTCTCCTATCACCCTCAGAAGTCCAATAGCGTCTCTTGTTCCAACTCCTCTCCTGAAACCAAACTGTTCTTCACCTATAAAGTTATTCAGTTTTCCATATATCCTTCTGTTGATCGTCCGCAGTAAAACTTTGGCTGCATGTGAAATTAGACTCAATGTCCTATGTTCTTCACATTTTTGCTGTTCATTTTCTTTTCCATAGGGATTAAGATGATTTTACTAAAGTCCTTTGGCCATTTTCCTGTCTTGTATATTTGATTACATAATCCAATCAACTCCTTTCTTCCTTCATTATTTAACGCTTTTGACAGTTCAAAAGGAATCTCATCTATTACCATTGCTTTTCTATTTTTTCATCTCGTTCAGTGATGCTTCGATCTCTCTTCCCAGTATGGTTTCCCCTTTATCATCCTCTTTAACCATATCTTCCTCCTCTAATTCAAGTTCTCCTTCATTTGGTCGATTGTCCCAATCATATAGCCATTCTATGTATTCTTCCCATCTTTTCATTATTTCTTGGGGTTCATATATCATTGTGCCATCTGTAGCCTCTATTTACTTATTGCTGTTGTTCCTTCTCTTTTATCTGAATACTATATTTGTTGCTTCTTTGTACATCAAGTCAAATTTCCCTTCTTTCTCCAGTTGCTCTATATCATCACACTTTTCTGTCAACCATTTCTTCTTTGCTTTTTCTGTTTCTCTTCTTAATTCATTATTTAACTTCCTGTAGTTACGCTTTCCTTCTTCCGTATTTACTGTTTTGCATTTCCTGCGTTCCTCCATTTTACTTATCATTTCTGATGTTATCCATTCCTTCTTTGCCCTTTTCCTCTCCTTGACTCCAAGCGTTTTCTTAGCTGCTCCTTTTATCCCATTTTTAAAAGTTTCCCATCTCTTTTCTACATTTTCTGTTTCATTTGCTAATGTATTATTGTTACAATACTCATCCTCTAGTTCTCTACACTTGTCTTTATTTTTCAGTTTCTCAATATTAATTTCTTCTCTCTTCTTTCCTTTCCATACTATTTTCAATTTAATCATTACTCTGCTACAACTAATATATGGTCAGAATAAATGTCTGCTCCTGGGTAACATTTAGCATTCTTTAGGTAGTTTCTGTACCGTTGTTGTATCATGATATAATCAATTTGATATTTCTTGTCATCTAATCGAGATATTCAAGTAGCGATCACTAAACAAGTCTAGGAAAGACAAGATTAGTGGTATAAACAGGTCGTGGGCTTCAAGCCCTCAATTTACTTTTCCTGAGCTCCTAGCTCAAATTTACAAAAGAGCACAAATTAATACAAGGGCAGAAATCCCCTAATACATGGAGCACTTGCAATATCCGGCTTCCCAGAGGCACTTTAACAACACTTGAAAAAGAGCTAACCTGCTCTCAGTTTTTTAGTAGAGACACCTGTGGAAGAATGTCCAAACTTCTTGATGAATGGCAAACAAAACAAGCAGAAATACAGTCAGTTCAGGAAACTTCACAATAACAAAATTACGTCAGATTTTAGTGGTGACATCTTCTGAGTAAAGTTTTAAGTAGGTTTAGTTTCAATTTCGCTGTTTTGACCAATAGATGGGGTTCTTTTAGGCGCTAGATTTAAATGCGCGGCGTTGGGGTGTACCTCCCTGTACAGACCCCCAAATGTCCTTCCTAGGGGTGACACAGAAGAATTTTGAAAAATAAAAATAAATATTTCCAGTTGAAGAAAATTTCCAAGACTTTTGTTTTGTTGATGGGTAGAAACTCGCTAAACTCCAGCTTTAGAGTATCCTTGTGGTCATAGAAGGTAAAATACATGTTAATAGTTTTGACGGCAAGACCTGCTACCGCTGCCTGTATCCAGTTGAAGTCGCCCGGACTCCTCAAGTACCCTCAGATACACATCTCCCACTACTATCAGAGGGGTAGTCGTTGAAATGGACGCGGCAGATTAGAAGTATATATACAATCCCCAGATGAGTTGGCGGTAGGGGCACCGCACTTCAACCTTTGCCGGGAGAGGGACTCCGGCGCGCCGTTCACAAGGAGCCCACTCACGGGAGTGGAATGGGCCCGTACCCCACTTCAGTTGCAGTACGGCGGCGAACGGCTGAGGGGGCACTGAAACAGTAAGATCTCGGTGACAGAAAAGTGTTGTTGCAGACTTGAGAGTACGATCTTTTTTGGTAATGCAGAGGGGCGGGCGGCGTGGGAGGTGATTGTTTGCCAATGGTGTGGATATGCAGGAGACGGGGGCTAGGTAATGGCCACAAAGGAATTGACAGCAGAAAAACCAGAGGGGAAGATCGTACATACAGATCATATACAAACTATAATACGATAATCGGGACAGAAACCTCGAGAGATTATTTTAAAAAAATATAACCTTCAAACTCCTGCTAAATATTAGCGGCAATGAATATCAAAATAACTAATTATACAGGTTTAATCTGAGAGAGGTGGATTCTAAAGATCCTCTCTGTGGCTGGATTGCTCACTAAATAATGTAACGGGAGTCAGGAAGTCCAATATGGTTCACGGCCCATTAAATCTGGGGGCAAGCTTGCCCGCGGGAACAATATTCCTAACCATGACTCGATCTCCTACTTTTAAATTTGTGGGCCTCCATCCACGATCATATCTTTCCCTAAACTTTTCATGAGAAATGTTCAGGTTGTGCTTAGCTTTCTTCCATAGATCCCTAATATTATCGGGATCTATTGTCTCTGGTGGAATATCATGAAGTGACCAAAGGTTAGAGAGCGGCGTGTTAAGCACAGATTTAAAAATCAGAGAAGCTGGAGTGAACTCATGGGACTCATGAACCGCCGAATTCAAAGCGAAGTCCGACCAACGGGACGTATTCCCCCTGAAATGATCTTCATGATGTAATGCAATGAGAGCCAATCTCAGATTACGATTGACCCGCTCCGCCCGAGATTGTTGAGGATAATACGCCGATATAGTTACATGTGATATTGACAGATCAAAACAGAATTTACTGAAGAGGTTGGATATAAATACCTTAGGATTTTCAGAAACTATATATTGACATGGACCAAAGAAAGTGAAAATGGTATTTAAACAAGAAATGGTGGACTGAGTGGTGGTCAGCTTAGTCGGAAATAACCAGGAAAAATTAGTGAAACCATCTACACACACGAGAATGAATTTGTTGGCGTTCCCCTTTGATTGGGGGAAGGGTCCGACGTAGTCTATATAGAGGCGCTCCAAGGGGCACGATGCTTGATGAGAAGATAATAGACCTAGCTTAGTGGACAAGGTGGGCTTACTAAGCAAGCAAGATTTACAAGCTTTTACCAATTCTCGAATTTCAGCGTCCATATCTTTCCAAATAAACATCTCTCGGATTTTTTCTCGAGTTTTGGAGATGCCTAAATGCCCCCCTAATGGGGTCTCATAATAGTACTTGAAGATCATAGGTACAAGAACAGCTGGAACCACAACTTTCATCTTTTGGTCATGATTCGACGGGCAACACAAAACCCCGTTCCTCAATACATAAGGGACGACATGTTCCCCAGAAGAAAGGGTTTCCATAATAGGGGCCAGCACAGGATCTTCACGTTGATATTTTTCAATATCCCTAAACAACATGGGGGCATCAGTTAGAATGGCATTTACACCTGAAAGTATGGGCGTGGGAAGAGAAGAAAGATCTTCCTGTTCGGAGGTCTCCACAGCATGAGCAAACATGCGGCTTAGTTCATCCGTAACAAAATTTTCAGGTCCTCTGATATCCCTAGCATCAAATTGGAAGGCCGAAATCCTAATGGTCCAACGGGCTATACAACCAGTATAGCTAGCTAAAATCCAACTTAAGGCCTGGTTATCTGTTTCCAGGTCGAACTTGACATGTTCCAGATAGAAGGGGAAATTCTCTAATGCAAATAAGACTGCCAAACCCTCAAGTTCATAGATAGAACATTTGGCATCTTGAGCCGATAGTGTCCTAGATGCATAGGCGTTGAGTCGCCTTCCGGGTTCAGTTTCTTGAATAAGGACAGCAGTCCCCGCCGAAGATGAGGCGTCGGTTTGGACAATGAATTCCTTCTAGAAATCAGGCATAGCAATGACAGGGGCGTTGCATAGAGCTAATTTCGGGGCTTCAGAAGCCGCTTGTTGAGCCTACCCCCACAAAAATTTGACGCCTTTCCTACGAAGTAAGTTCAAGGGCGCCGCTCTGTCAGCGAAGTTAGAAATACATTTCCTGAAGAAATGCACAATGCCGACGAACCTCGAAATAACTTTGATGTACTTAGGAGCTTCTATAATCACGGATGGCCTGTGTTCTAGAATGATCGATAGAAACACCATCGGGCGACAAATTATGCCCTAGGAATGACATGGAAGGCTTAGCAAAAGCTGCCTTAGATAACGTCACTGTTAACCCTGCCTAAAGCTGCGTTTGCACTAAGCGCCTAGTGTAGACGCTCCCACACCCCTGAGGATTTGCGGAGTGAGGGCCCTCGCTGCGAGCCGGAGGTCAGTCGGTTTTTGTCCGCGCATCAAAGGGTTTCTCTCAGTGTAAACGTGGTCCCGGTAGTTGTTCATCGAGCTCTACAAAAATGGAGATTTTATGTGGAATCCGAAAAACAAAAACTATTTCAATCGCAATAAAAAAGAAGATGAGTGGAAGGAAATTAGTTCTCAACTAAACTTTCCTATCTCTACAGTGGAAGCGAAGATGAAACCGCTACTGGGATAATATCGATGTGAAAGATCGGAGGAAAATAAGGGCAGAGTCACTGGATCAGGTAAGCTTTTACTATTGGTTTATAATGCAAAATAGTGTCATTTCATTACTTTTTTGAACCTACCGGTACCTATTTTGAAGCATTCTTGGGTCATTGTGAAGAACTTCCACTAGTGGGCAGACAACACCACATTCAGAAGACACAAGCCCTGAACATTTGGATTCGTCATATTTAGATGGACTATTGCGCTTGTGACTAATTTGACTTGGTTTGTGATTTATTTTTCTTCCATTATTTTATCTTTATTTTACATTTTCACCCATTTTTTGTATTTATCCACAACAATTAACAAATATATTAAAGGCTATTTTAAATGGGTGAGGTTTGGATAGGAAATGTACTTCTAAATTGAATTAATATTGTGTGATTTTTAATTATTAGCATTCCTATTTGTTCATTTGACTTTCTTAAATACATATATAATACCGAGTTGATTTACTGTTCTAAATGCGATTAATTATCATCCTTACCTTCACATAACCTTGAAGTGTTTCAATCAACGCGTCACAAACTTCTGGGACGATTTTGATATTGTGCACTTCGATATTTTAAATAAATACTGCAATCTTGTGTACAAATCGCCAGAAACGCAGTGTGACAGCCAACATTTCTCTCACTTTTACTGCTTCTCTGAATGTTGTGTCTTGTTTGTCAACCTTTTGTGTGATCAGTGAAACGAGTTGTTCAAAACCTTGGGTACTCGTGAGGACGAAGTTCTTAAATGTATCATCAATGGGTTCCTGTACCATTTCTCTCATATTGTTTTTCTCCACCATCGTCGAGGGCGCCGACTTTTTTCTTCCCTTTCTTCATCAAAAATGACATTGATAAGATGGAAAACGGAAAACCCGGCTGCAGCAGCTGGAGGGACAAAACATGTTCCCATGTTGGCTGCAAAATAAGAACAGAAACGTTCAGGCTTGTCGAAGGCGCTATTTTTCGCTCTATTTTGGGTAGTGCGAAATTTCACTCGAAGCGAGGAAGTTTCACCCGAGGGACCTTCGCGAGGGAGTTCCTCTAGTGTACACGCAGCTTTACGAAGGCGATTAAGGACCTCTTTTAGATGACCTAGATGTTCTTCAAAGGTCTCAGGAAATACGACGACATCATCAAGATAATGGTACAATTTGATGTCGGAGAAGACGCTATCTGGCAGTCCCGTGAGCACGGCTGTCCCCGTGGGCAGCACGAAAGGCACGCAGTTGTACTCATACAAGTTCCAATCCGTGGCAAAAGCTGTTAGATGTTTAGATTCTTCAGCTAGAGGGATCTGATTGTACGCCTGATTAAGGACTAGGAGTTGAATCAAGAGTGAGAAATGATACAATGGATGCAGAAAATGGATGCAGAAATATTCTCGCGGCACTGGAGTGTGTATCGTAGAGATAGGATAGGAATGGTGGGAGGGGCAGTATTCATTCTGGTGAAAGAATTTGTAAGCTACGAAAAGGTTAAAAATGAGACACATGAAATTCTAGGTGTAAGGCTCATTTCTGAAGATAATAGGCAACTTGATGTATTTGGAGTGTACAGACCTGGAAAGTGTAGCACCGACGCGGATTCGGAATTATTTGATAGGATAGTCGGCTAGGTGGGAAACGACATGGAAAGAAATGTGGTTGTAGCGGGAGATCTGAATTTGCCAGATGTCAATTGGGAAGGAAATGCGAACGACAGGAAGCATGACCAACAAATGGCAAATAAGTTAATATGGGAAGGACAGCTGATTCAGAAAGTGATGGAACCAACCAGAGGGAAAAATATCCTGGATGTAGTGCTGATGAAACCAGATGAGCTCTATAGGGAAACTGAAGTAATAGATGGTATTAGTGATCATGAAGCTGTTTTTGTCGTAGTCAAAAGTAAATGTGATAGAAAGGAAGGCCTTAAAATTAGGACTATTAGGCACTACCATATGGCTGATAAAGCAGGCATGAGGCAGTTTCTAAAAAGTAAATATGATCGGTGAAAAAAGGTAAATAAAAATGTAAACAGACTCTGGGATGGGTTTAAAGAAATTGTTGAGGAATGCAAAAACAGGTTTGTACCTTTAAGAGAGGGAAGGAATGGTAAAGACCCACCTTATTATAATAGAGAAATAAAGAGACTAAGAAGGAGGTGCAGACTGGAAAGAAATAGAGTTAGAAATGGCTATGGAAGTAAGGAGAAATTGAAGGAACTTACTAGACAATTGAATCTAGCAAATAAAGCAGCTAAAGATAACATGATTCAAGCATAATTGGCAGTCATACAAATTTTAGTGAAAAACGGAAGGGTATGTATAGGTATTTTAAGGTAGAAACAGGTTCCAAAAAGAACATTCCAGGAATAATTAATGAACAAGGGGAGTGATTATGTGAGTATCTTCAAAAGGCAGTAGTATTCAGTCAGCAGTATGTAAAGATTGTAGGTTACAAGGATAATGTCGAGATAGAGGAGGAAGACCAATGAAGTATTAAAATTTACATACGGTAACAATGACTTTTACGATAAGATACAAAAGTTGAAAACTAGAAAAACGGCTGGAATTGATCAGATTTCTGGGGATATACTAAAGACAATAAGTTGGGATATAGTACCATATCTGAAGTACTTATTTGATTATTGTTTGGTCAGAGGAGCTATACCAGATGAATGGAGAGTTGCCATTGTAGCCCCTGTATATAAAGGAAAGGGATGAACATGAAGCTGAAAATTACAGGCCAGTAAGTTTGACATGCGTTGTATGTAAGCTTTCGGAAGGCATTCTTTCTGATTATGTTAGACATGTTTGTGAAAATAATAACTGGTTCGATAGAAGGCAGTTCGGTTTTAGGAAAGATTATTCCACTGAAGCTCAACTTGTAGGATACCAGCAAGGTACAGCAGATATCATGGATTATGGAGGTCAAATGGATCATGGGAGACTACTGGCAAGAATGTGTGCAATTGGACTAGACAAAAGTGTGACTGAATGGGTTGCTATATTTCTAGAAAACAGATCTCAGAGAATTAGAGTAGGTGAAGCTCTATCTGACCCTGTAATAATTAAGAGGGGAATTTCTCAAGGCAGTATTATCGGACCTTTATGTTTTCTTATATGTATAAATGATATGAGTAAAGGAGTGGAATCGGATGTAAGGCCTTTTGCGGATGATGTTATTCTGTATAGAGTAATAAATAATTCACATGATTCTGAGTAACTGCAACGTGACCTCTATAATGTTGTAAGATGGACAGCAGGCAATGGTATGTTGATAAACGGGGTTAAAATTCAGGTTGTGAGTTTCACAAATAGAAAAATCCTCTCAGTTTTAATTACTGCGTTGATGGGGGAAATTTCCTGTTGGGGATCACTGTAAGTATCTAGGTGTTAATATAAGGAAAGACCTTCATTGGGGTAATCACGTAAATGGGATTGTAAATAAAGGGTGCAGATCTTTGCACATGGTTATGAGGGTGTTTAGGGGTTGTAGTAAGGATGTAAAGGAGAGGGCATATAAGTCTCTGGTAAGATCCCAACTAGGGTATGGTTCCAGTGTATGGGACCCTCACCAGGATTACCTGATTCAAGAATTGGAAAAATCCAAAGAAAAGCAGCTGGATTTGTTCTGGGTGATTTCCGAAAAAAGAGTAGCGTTACAAAAATGTTGCAAAGTTTGGGTTGGGAAGAATTGAGAGAAAGCAGAAGAGCTGCTCGGCTAAGTGGTATGTTCCGAGCTGTCAGCGGAGAGATGGTGTGGAATGACATTAGTAGACGAATAAGTTTGAGTGGCGTTTATAAAAGTAGTTAAGATAACAATATGAAGATAAAGTTGGAATTCAAGAGGACAAACTGTGGATAATATTCGTTTATAGGAAGGGGAGTTAGGGATTGGAATAACTTACCAAGGGAGACGTTCAATAAATTTCCAATTTCTTTGAAATCATTTAGGAAAAGGCTAGGAAAACAACAGATAGGGGATTGGCCGTCTGGGCGTCTGCCTTAAATGCAGTTCAGTATTGATTGATTGATTGATTGATTGATTGATTGATTGATTGATTGATTGATTGATTGATTGATTGATTGATTGATTGATTGATTGATTGATTGATTGATTGATTGATTGATTGATTGATTGATTGATTGAAGATAGCGAAGAACTTAGCTTTAGGAAACCATGCAAAACAAGAGTGAAGGTCGGGAAGAGGCACAGATTGTAACACCACCTTCCAATTTAAAGCCCTATAATCAATCACAGGCCTGAAGCCACCTTGGGTTTTCGGAACCTGGAAAATGGGCGATGAATACGCCGACTTAGAGTGTCGAATAATACCATCCTTTAACATCTGGTCGATGGTCTCTTTAAGAGCCTTTATTTTAGGTAGAGACATCCTATAGGGTGGAAACCTAACCGGGATCGAAGCAGTAACCTCAATCTTGTGTTCAATAAGGTCAGTAACTCCTAGAGTATCGGAAGATACATCCGGAAACGACTGACACAATTGACGACTACTCTCAGCCTGCTCCTCAGGTAGATGTCTAAGGTCTAACAACATCTCATCCTTGGTAGGCGAAACAGATGAACATGATGCAGAACTGCACTTAAGCAAAGGAATTTTACAGTTATTAGAAAATTTGAAGTTGCACGACTTGCTCTGAATGTCGAGCACCAGCCCAGTAGAAGACAAAAATCCGCTCCCAATATTACCGGCAAGACAAGTTCTTAGCCACAAACAATTTAACTTTCCAGGTGAATTTAGAGATCCGAATTTTGGCAAAGAAAAACCCTAAGACTTCTAAGGGAGGGGAGTTAGTCGAAACGCATTGAACCGAACAACAATAATCAGAAAATTTACAAACATACTTTAATTTGGAGTACCACTCTACCGAAATTATAGAACAAACACTCCCAGAGTCTAATAGAGCCGTGGCCGGTCCATTGTTCAACTCAATTTTGAGAACAGGTACCAGTGCGGGGGACTCCGCTGCAATCCTAAGGCATTCTTTAGGAGCTTCAAATGTTAAATTAGATGAACCTTGATCCGTACCTGAGCTTTCGCTGGGTTTAACCGGGGCCGAGCCTGGAAAAGATGAACCCGTCGACTTAGTCGATGACACTAGTCATTTCCTATTATTAGAGTTCGCGGAGTTTGCACCAGAAGTTGAACAAGAGGGAGTGCTATTGGCATTAGGGCAATTCTTAGCGTTATGCGAAAATGAGCCACATTTAAATCATCCTTGTGTTGACGCTGCCCCGTTCTTTGTCCCACTGGATTTAATCAAAGGGCACTTGTTACGGAGATGTTCTACCGACCCTCAAGCATAGATTTGAGGGTGGTGAAAGTTCGGCGAGGTTGGGACCGAAAGTTACTCGAAGACGGAGGGGGTTCCTTAGCGATTCGTAAGGTGTCGGCATACCTAACTGCTTCGGCTGAGACCGCCATAGCCTCTAATTCTGCGAAAGTTTGGGGACGCGTTGCGAAACACTGGTACGACCTATAGGGCGGGGAAATCCCCTCAAACAATCGTCTGCACGATTTGACCTTCTGGGAAGTGAAGAGCGAATGCCCTTGTGTAAAACTTAATATCTTGGATGAAGTTTGTCAGGTTTTCATCCACTCGCTGTACTCGTAAACAGTCCCTTTGAATTAATGACGACAATGCCCGAGCCGGAATGAAGTTATCTAAGAAATTTATAATTGAATGCTTATTGTTTTAGATACATATTCTGCAGAAATTCGTGATCTGACTCGTTTTCTGCGAGAATCCGCCAAAATTCGCGATCTGACTCGTTTTCTAATAGATTACGGCAAGCTTCCTCCAATTTTCAATCTTTCTTTCCAGCAATCGATTTCGTACTTCCCGTGTTTGGTCCAGGTATTCCACCCGGTCAGTTGGGTCCCTTAATCTTTGCCATCTTTTCCTATAAGCATTTTTATTATGGATCAAATCCTTGAGGAGATCCGGCGTGGTGTCGTCTTGGGTGCCTTGCCGGTCCTGAACCCTCATCCGGACTGCATTCGTTGTCATTACCCGTCCAGGAAAAGTTTCCAGCGCGGTCCGCACACTTGACGACGGTGCAGAACATTATTATTATTATTATTATTATTATTATTATTATTATTATTATTATTATTATTATTATTATACATTTTCTGGACCCCACAGCATGATGCAAGACCGCTACTTGGCGGTAAATTACATCTGCTGCCATTGTCATTGTTGACAATGTGACCAGCACCATTGTCGCACGTAGGCAAGTGTGCGGGATTTCTGGTGATACGAATGGCATACTTCTATGCATTATTGACCTTATTATAGTGGTGAACAATTTGACGGGCAATCTCATTCCTATCGTTTATTTCAAATGTGTTTACATTTTTATTTATATGCCAGGAGAATCTACTGTAATCTAAGAACGTTCTCCGAAGGAAAATATGGCTGTTGAAAACGAACCCATGAAAGATTAAGAATGATCGGTTTATGATCTGAATATGTACATCGAAAATCTACAGCCTGTTTCCAGTCATTCGACAGGGTCAGGAATGGAATGAATAAAGCCCCATCTAGCGGCGACAATAGGAATTGTGTCGCCTGTCGTAGCACTCCTCTGGGGCAATGGTCGATGAATGACAAATGAAATTAAATATTGGACAGTGTTGCTGGAATGAATGATGACAGGGAAAACGGGAGTATCCGGAGAAAAACCTGTCCCGCCTCCGTTTTGTCCAACACGAATGTCACATGGAGTGACTGGGATTTGAACCACGGAACTCAGCTGTGAGAGGCCGGCACGCTGCCCCCTGAGCAACGGAGGCTCCTTATAAGTACATTATGAACCGTAAAATCAATTGGTCTCTCCGCTTTTTACACCCCACCGCCGTTAATTTTATTTACCCCCGCCCCCAGAAAAATTAAAGGAAGGCGTGTTTCTTTATGTTTAAAGGAGATTCTAAACACAAATGTTCACGTATAATACCTTCAGTTTTGAAATATAAATATCCCCAGAAAAATTATTCACTTTTTTAATTTCCTTTCACACTCCTCCCCCCCCCCCACAAGTGAATTTTCCGGCAAAAAATACTTGATTCTTCAATAGTAAAGGATCTTCTAAATACCAATTATCACGACTCTAACTTCTTAAGTTTTTGATTTATGTGTCCTCCTGAAAGTAATTCAACTCCTTTTCACTCCCGCCCTCCAAGATGGTTTTCCCAAAAAAGGCGTTTTTCTTTGTTTTAAAGGAGATTCAAATACCAATTTTCACGTCTGTAACAACTTTAGTTTTTATTAGATGTATGTATTCTCATACAATTAAGTCAGTTAATTTTTCAATTCCTTCACACACGCACACACACACACACACACACACACCACTTATTGGATATTTCGAGAATATGTGTTTCTTTACTTTTAAAGCAGATTCCAAATATCAAATTTCACGTCTGTAACATCTTCATTTTTGAGATATCAGTAGCCTAATTAAAAGAATTAAACTACATTTTCAGTCACTTTTAGCCCCCCTCCACCCAAGTGGTATTTCCGAAAAATAAAATACACGTTTCTTTATTTTTGATAGATATAAAAATACAATTTTTCACTTCTGTAACATGTTACGTTTTTTGAGATACTGTATGCTGTAGAAATTCTGATTTTAAAAATTCACCCCTTTTTAGTTCCCCTCAAGTGGAGTTTCCAAAAACAAATCACCTATGTTTACATTTACAGGAAATTCCAAATACCCACTTTTTACATCTGTAACATTTTACGTTTCTCAAATATTCTGTACATATAGTCTTTCAAAAAATTCACCCCAATTTGTTACTCCTGTTTAACCGCCATTAATTGGATTTTCCAAAAACAAAAATACATGTTTCTTTATTTTTAAAGGAGATTCTAAATACCAATTTTTACATCTGTAAACTTTTAAAGTCTTAAGATGTAGACACACTCATTTTAAAAAATCACACTCCTTTTCACACTCTCCTCCCATTATTTGGATTTTCCAAAAACGAAAAATTGCGTGTTTCTTTATTTTTAAAGTAGATCCCAAATACCAGTTTTCAGGTCTGTAATGTCTTCAGGTTCTGAAATATAAGTAGCCTCATTAAAGGCATTTAACACATTTTTCACCTTTTTCCACCCTTCCTATTGGGATTTTCCGAAAACAAAAAATACTTGTTTTTATTTCTAAAGGAGATTCTAAATAACAATTTTTACATCTATAAACTTTAAAAGTTTTGAGATATAGATATACTCATTTAAAAAATTCACCCCCCTTTAAGCCCCCCCATTAATTGGATTTTCCAAAAAGAAAAAGTACGTGTTTCTTTATTTTTAAAGGAGATGACAAACACCAATTTTCAGATCTGTAATATCTTCAGTTTCTGAGATATAAGTATTCTCATTAAAGGCATTCAACCCCTGCTTTACCCCTTCTCACCCCTCCTATTGGGATTTTGCGAAAACATAAAAATGCGTGTTTCTTTATTTTTTAATGAAGATTCTAAACACCACTTTTTACATCTGTAAACTTTTAAAGTTTCGAGATATAGATTCACTCATTTTAAAAATTCATCCCCCTTTTCACCCTCCTATTAAGTGGATTTTCCAAAAACGAAAAATACGTGCTTCTTTATTTCTAAAAGAGATCAAAAGTACCAATTTTCAGGTCTGTAATATCTTCGTTTTCTGAGATATAAGTACCGGTGTCCTGATTAAAGGCGTTCAACCGATTTTTCACCCTTTTTTCACCCCTCCTAATGGAATTTTCTGAAAACAAAAAATACGTGCTTCCATATTTTTAAAGAAGATTCTAAATACCAATTTTTACATGTGTAAACATTTTAAGTAATGATATATATATAGATACACTCATTTTAAAATTTCACCCCCCCTTTTCACCCCCTTAGGGACGGAATATCCAAAAATCCTCTCTTAGCGAGCACCTACATCATAATATGAATATATCCTCAAAATTTCATTTTCTTTCTCCAGTAGTTTTGGCTCGGCGATGATGAATCAGTCAGTTAGTCAGTCAGGACAAGTTATTTTATATATATGGATTGCTCAGCTATTGCTTTGACTATTTTGTCCGAGAGGACGCCGATGGTGTAAAGGTAAATTATTTGAAGAATTTGAGAGTGAGAAAGAGAAAACACTAGAGCGTGATATTGAAATCCAACAAAGAATCTTAAAATTGAAATGACATCGTTAGTGGAAGTAGTATAATTGGACAGTTCGGCGGCCTCCTTCCGCGGGAAATTTTATTTCTGGCGGGAAATTTGAATTTTGGCGGGAGATTTGAATTTGTAAACAAAGCCACGTGCTTTTTGACAGCTGTCATCGACAACAACGCATCGCTAACCTCACTGCTGCCATCTTGACGGGCCTAAACCTCAGTAGTGCCAACTTTACCTAACTAGCGCGAGGTAAACAAAGCCACGTGTTTATTGACAGCCACGTGCTTTTTGACAGACAACAACGCATCGGTAACCTCAGTACTGCCATCTTGACGGGCCTAAACCTCAGTAGTACCAACTTAACCTAACTAGTGCGAGGTAAACAAAGCCACGGGATTTTTTGACAGCCACGTGCTTTTTGACAGACAACAACGCATCGATAACCTCAGTACTGCCATCTTGACGGGCCAAAACCTCAGTAGTACCAACTTAACCTAACTAGCGCGTGGTAAACAAAGCCACGTGCTTTTTTGACAACTGTCATCCGCCATCTTTAAACTACAGAGCACTGTGCTGCCCTCTTTATCGTAGTAGATGTAAAATTCGTCACCTGTCATCGGCAGTGCTGCCATCTTGGCGGGTCTAAACATTAGTGCTACAAACTTAACCTCACTAGCGTGTGATAAACAAATTCACGTGCAGCTGTCATCCGCCATCTTTAATCCATAGAGCACCGTGCTGCCCTCTTTAGCTACTTACCTTTGAAATGTGGTACGTCACAGCTGTCATCCGCCATCTTGCATCGCAAACCTCAGTGCTGCACTCTTTAGCTTGAAATGTAGTGGCGGCAAATTCCACGTGCTCTTGTTTGGAAACAAATCCACGTGCAGCTGTCAACCACCATCTTGAATCCAGAGAGCACCGTGCTGCCCTCTTTAGCTACTTACCTTTGAAATTTGGTACGTCACAGCTGTCATCCGCCATCTTGCATCGCAAACCTCAGTGCTGCACTCTTTAGCTAGATACCTTTGAAATGTAGTGGCGGCAATTTGAAAAATTCCTTATGCTCCTGTTTGGAAACAAACCTTTGCGCCTTTTTTTGTCAGCTATCATCCGCCATCTTTAATCCTTAGAGCGCCGTGCAGCCCTCTATGTGGTGGTGGAAAAATTCTACACGCTTTACAAACCCATATGCTTTTCTGACAGCTGTCAACCGCCAGAGAGCACCGTGCTGCCCTCTTTGTGCCGGTGACAAATTCCACGTGCTTTTTGACAGCTGTCATCCGCCATCTTGCATCACAAACCTCAGTGCTGTACTCTTTACCTAGATACCTTTGAAATGTGGTGGCGGCAAATTCCACGTGCTCTTGTTTAGTAAACAAAGCCACGTGCTTTTTCGACAGCTGTCGTAAACCATCTTTAATCAATAGAGCACCGTGCTGCGGGTAATTTCGTCAGCTGTCATCCCCCATCTTTAATCCACTGAGCACCGTGCTGCTCTCTGTAGTAGCGGGTAATTTGAAAAGTTCTGTTAGCTGTCATCCGCCATCATTAATCAAGAGAGCACCGTGTTGCCATCTTTAGTTGAACTGTGGTGGCGGCAAATTCCACGTGCTCTTGTTTAGTAAACAAACTCACGCCCTTTTTGTCAGCTGTCATCCGCCATCTTACATCGCAAACCTCAGTGCTACACTCTTTAGTTCAAAAATGGTGGCGGATAATTTAAAAAGAAAAATTATACAGCAGCCATCTCTCGACGCTAATTGCACAACATGGTGGCTATACATGATCGCTATACATAGTTTCTTATGAGACGCCCTTGGGATGCTTGCGCAAGATGGCGGTTATACAAGGCTCCTTATGAGACACCCTAGGGATGCTTGCGCAAAATGGTGGTTGCTCTTATGAGGCGGCTTAAGGATCCTTGCATAAGATGGCTAGAGATGCCCCCCACCCCTAAGGATGCTTGCGCAAGATGGCGGACGCAAGATGGCGGTTATACATAGCTCCTAATGAGACAGCCAGTACTCGATACAACATGTGATCAGAACATTGATTGATGTGTTCAGAACACAAAATAAGTGATCAAGACTAGAATCGAACACTGTACTCGATGTCGTTAGCTTCAACATGTGATTAAAACATTGTTTGGCGTGTTCAGAACACTACATAAGTAGAATCGAACGCTGTACAACATGTTAGGGGATACCTTTGTTCTAAGAAGATCAGATTGAAACATAACAAGACTAGAATTGAACACTGCACTCGATGTCGTTAACCTTAACATGTGAACAGAACATTGATTGATGTGTTCAGATCACTAAACAAGTAGAACCGAACACTGTACAACATGTTAGGGGATACCTTTGTTCTAAGAAGATCAGATTGAAACATAACAAGACTAGAATTGAACACAGCACTCGATATCGTTAATCTTAACATGTGATCAGAACATTGATTGATGTGTTCAGATCACTAAACAAGTAGAACCGAACACTGTACAACATGTTAGGGGATACCTTTGTTCTAAGAAGATCAGATTGGAACATAACAAGACTAGAATTGAACACTGCACTCGATGCAACATGTGATCAGAACATTGATTGATGTGTTCAGATCACTAAACAAGTAGAACCGAACACTGTACAACATGTTAGGGGATACCTTTGTTCTACGAAAATTAGATTGAAACATAACAAGACTAGAATCGAACACTGCACTCGATGTCGTTAACCTTAACATGTGATCCGATACAACATGTTAGGGATACCTTTGTTCTAAGAAAATTAGATTGAAGCATCGCAAGACTAGAATCGAACACTGTAAGAACATTGTTTGATGTGTTCAGAGCAAAAGTACAACTTCAATGATTTACCTAGTGTAAAACACACACTGTGCTCATATCGCATAGCTATCTCGCCTATCACTTGCCTAGTATGAAAATCAAAAACACACTGTGCACATATCGCATAGCTAACTCGGCAACACTTCAAATGATTTGCTTACTACGAAAATAAAAAATCTATACCGCGTAGCTAACTCGTTCATCGCACTGCTAAGACGCCTAGTAATTGCAAATACACTGATATATGTCATATGAAAAGCAAGAAGGCACACTGCGTAGCCAACTCGCTCGGGTCACTCGCTTAGTAATTGCAACACGACTAGAACCTTGATACACACACGGATAAGAATGTTGCGAGATACTACATACTTACATGTTTTTTAAAAAAATCTTGGGGGTGAAAGATCATAAATTATATGTACACATGTTGTCTCCTCGAAGTTGTAAGACGAAATAAACGCAGTACTGCGAGTTTCCGCTATAGCTGGCGAACGGAAGTAGCATGATATCTCAGCAAAAAAATACGCGTGAGCTTGCAAGTCAGACACGATGATGGATACCGCGATTCAAATCCTGGCAACTTATGCCGTCAGGAAGGGCATCCGGCGAGCATCTACCTGTAAATCCACGATTATCCTGTTAGAAAGAACAACTTGTTGTAAAACATTCTTAATCCTAGTTCTTTGACGTCAGGAAGAGCAACCGGTGAAAAACAATAGTGTATGATGTAAGAGGCTAGATACTGCCAGTTTTGTGTCAGGAACGGCAACTAGTCTTAAAACAAATTCTTGCGATTTAAAATCTTAGTTTTGCGTCAGGAAGGGCATCCGGCTGTAAAACAATAGTTCGTGATACAGTGATTTAAAATCTAAGAAGAGCATCTAGCTGTAAAACCCTGATTCTCGTGTTAGAAGTTGTAAAACAGATTCTTAATCCGAGTTCTTTGACGTCAGGAAGGGCAACCGGTCGAAAACAAGAGTGTATAATGTAAGAGGTTAGATACTGTCAGTTTTGCGTCAGGAAGGGCAACTAGTCTTAAAACAAATTCTTGCGATTTAAAATCTTAGTTTTGTGTCAGGAAGGCCATCCGGCTGTAAAACAATAGTTCACGATACAGCGATTTAAAATCTAAGAAGTGCACCTAGCTGCAAAAAAACCCGATTCTCGTGTTAGAAGTTGTAAAAGAGATTCTTAATCCAACTTCTTTGACGTCAGGAAGGGCAACCGGTCGAAAACAATAGCGTATGATGTAAGAGGCTACATACTGCCAGTTTTGCATCAGGAAGGGCAACTAGTCTTAAAACAAATTCTTGCGATTTAAAATCTTAGTTTTGCGTCAGGAAGGGCATCCGGCTGTAAAACAATAGTTCGTGATACAGCGATTTAAAATCTAAGAAGTGCATCTAGCTGTAAAACCCCGATTCTCGTGTTAAAAAGAACATCTAGTTGTAAAAGGGATACTTAATCCAAGTTATTTGACGTCAGGAAGGGCAACCGGTCGAAAACAATAGCGTATGATGTAAGAGGCTAGATACTGCTTTTTAAAATCCTAGAAGGGCATCCTGTTGTAAAAGGGATTCTTGTGATTTAAAATCTCGCGTCAGGAAGGGCAACCGGTCGTAAAACAAATTCTTGCGATTTAAACTCCTGCGTCAGGAGGAGGCACTCGGCTTTAAAACATATTTTTAATCCCGGCCCTGCTACGTTAGGAACCACATCTAGCTGTAAAAACAGGAGCTTCAAACATTTACAGTTTTAAGCTTTATGAACGGGTTATGGGTTACATTTTTTGTTCTACTGCATAGAACACTATCTTTGAAGTTGTATCGGCGCAGTCATTCAGAGCGAGTGAGGAATGCATGTGTTGGCTGAAATTGTACACTCGGCTTCCGGCTACACTAACCTTGAACGAAGACACTGCATGCTGATGAGCGACTTGTAACTCACGTAGCCCGTGTAAGCTCCTAACATAAATTATCATGATTGTACGGAGAGGTTAAAACACACACAGTGCTAGCATATAGCCCCCCTCCTATAGAAAGAGCCTGCACGGCGCCGGCATGTAGGCTACTCCTGTTGAAGGAGCCTGTACAAGTTTTAACACCCTTCTATCAACAGCCCTTACTTAATACTAGCTTTTTTTGCACACCCTCGATACTGCCTAAGAATGTAATATACTACCGTAGGGAGAGGGTAAAACTCGGTGCCAGCACATAGCCTACTCCTAGCGAAGAAGCCTGCACACAGCTTAACGCCTCCATCCGACAAATGAATCACCCTCAACAATCTTGTACTCACAATCAGTTTCGGGGAAGCCTGCACAAGGTTTAACACCCCCATCAACAGCCCTTACTTAATGCTGGCTTTTTGCACGCCCTCAGCCTGCACACAGCTTATCACCTCCATCCGACAGATGAATCACTATCAAGATCTTGTACTCACAATTATTTTCGAAGGAGTCTGCACAAGGTTTAACGTCCCCATCAACAACCCTTACTTAATGCTGGCTCTTTGCACGCCCTCGAAACTACCTGAGAATGTAATATGCAACAGTAGGATCACCCCCATCCGACAAATGAATCACACTCAACACGGGTTTTACAGCTAGATGCTCTTCTTAGATATTAAATCGCTGTACCACGAACTATTGTTTTACAGCCGGATGCCCTTCCTGACGCAAAACAAAGATTTTAAATCGCAAGAATTAGTTGTAAGACTAGTTGCCCTTCCTGATGCAAAACTGGCAGTATCTAGCCTCTTACATCATACACTATTGTTTTCGACCGGTTGCCCTTCCTGACGTCAAAGAACTTGGATTAAGAATCTCTTTTACAACTTCTAACACGAGAATCGGGGTTTTACAGCTAGATGCACTTCTTAGATTATAAATCGCTGTATCGTGAACTATTGTTTTACAGCCGGATGGCCTTCCTGACACAAAACTAAGATTTTATATCGCAAGAATTTGTATTAAGACTAGTTGCCCTTCCTGACGCAAAACTGGCAATATCTAGCCTCTTACATCATACACTATTGTTTTCGACCGGTTGCCCTTCCTGACGTCAAAGAACTAGGATTAAGTATGTTTTACAACTTCTAACACGAGAATCGGGGATTTACAGCTAGATGCACTTCTTAGATTTTAAATCGCTGTATCGTGAACTATTGTTTTACAGCCGGATGCCCTTCCTGACGCAAAACTAAGATTTTAAATCGCAAGAATTTGTTTTAAGACTAGTTGCCTTTCCTGACGCAAAACTGGCAGTATCTAGCCTCTTACATCATACACTATTGTTTTCGACCGGTTGCCCTTCCTGACGTCAAAGAACTAGGATTAAGAATGTTTTACAATTTCTAACACGAGAATCGGGGATTTACAGCTAGATGCTCTTCTTAGATTTTAAATCGCTGTATCGCGAAGTATTGTTCTACAGCCGGATGCCCTTCCTGACGCAAAACTAAGATTTTAAATCGCAAGAATTTGTTTTAAGACTAGTTGCCCTTCCTGACGCAAAACTATCAGTATCTAGCCTCTTACATCATACACTATTGTTTTCGACCGGTTGCCCTTCCTGACGTCAAAGAACTTGGATTAAGAATCTCTTTTACAACTTCTAACACGAGAATCGGGGTTTTACAGCTAGATGCACTTCTTAGATTTTAAATCGCTGTATCGTGAACTATTGTTTTACAGCCGGATGGCCTTCCTGACGCAAAACTAAGATTTTAAATCGCAAGAATTTGTTTTAAGACTAGTTGCCCTTCCAGACGCAAAACTGGCAGTATCTAACCTCTTACATCATACACTATTGTTTTCGACCGGCTGCCCTTCCTGACGTCAAAGAACTCGGATTAAGAATCTGTTTTACAACTTCTAACACGAGAATCAGGGTTTTACAGCTAGATGCTCTTCTTAGATTTTAAATCACTGTATCACGAACTATTGTTTTACAGCCGGATGCCCTTCCTGACGCAAAACTAAGATTTTAAATCGCAAGAATTTGTTTTAAGACTAGTTGCCCTTCCTGACGCATAACTGGCAGTATCTAGCCTCTTACATCATACACTATTGTTTTCGACCGGTTGCCCTTCCTGACGTCAAAGAACTCGGATTAAGAATCTGTTTTTCAACTTCTAACACGAGAATCGGGGATTTACAGCTAGATGCTCTTCTTAGATTTTAAATCGCTCTACCATAAACTATTGTTTTACAGCCGGATGCCCTTCCTGACGCAAAACTAAGATTTTAAATCAGAAGAATTTGTTTTAGGACTAGTAGCCCTTCCTGACGCAAAACTGGCAGTATCTAGCCTCTTACATCATACACTATTGTTTTCGATCGGTTGCCCTCCCTGACGTCAAAGAACTGGGATTAAGAATGTTTTACAACAAGTTGTTCTTTCTAACATGAGAATCGGGGATTTACAGCTAGATGCTCGCCAGATGCCCTTCCTGACGGCATAAGTTGCCAGGATTTGAATCGCGGTATCCATCATTGTGTCTGACTTGCAAGCTCACGCTTATTTTTTTTGCTGAGATATCATGCTACTTCCGTTCGCCAGCTAGAGCGGAAACTCGCAGTACTGCGTTTATTTCGTCTTACAACTTGGAGGAGACAACATGTGTACATATAATTTATGATCTTTCACCCCCCAATATTAAAAAAAAAACATGTAATTATGTAGTATCTCGCAACATTCTTATCCGTGTGTGTATCAGGGTTCTAGTCGTGTTGCAATTACTAAGCGAGTGACCCGAGCGAGTTGGCTACGCAGTGTGCTTTCTTGATTTTCGTATGAGATGTATCAGTGTAATCGCAATTACTAAGCGTCTTAGCAGTGCGATGAACGAGTTAGCTACGCGGTATACATTTTTTATTTTCGTACTAAGCAAATCATTTGAAGTGTTGCCTAGTTAGCTATGCGATATGTGCACAGTGTGTTTTTGATTTTCATACTAGGCAAGTGATAGGCGAGATAGCTATGCGATATGTGCACAGTGTGTGTTTTACACTAGGTAAATCATTGAAGTTGTACGTTTGCTCTGAACACATCAAACAATGTTCTTACAGTGTTCGATTCTAGTCTTGCTATGCTTCAAACTAATTTTTTAGAACAAAGGTAACCCCTAACATGTTGTATCGGATCACATGTTAAGGTTAACGACATCGAGTGCAGTGTTCGATTCTAGTCTTGTTATGTTTCAATCTAATTTTCGTAGAACAAAGGTATCCCCTAACATGTTGTACAGTGTTCGGTTCTACTTGTTTAGTGATCTGAACACATCAATCAATGTTCTGATCACATGTTGCATCGAGTGCAGTGTTCAATTCTAGTCTTGTTATGTTTCAATCTGATCTTCTTAGAACAAAGGTATCCCCTAACATGTTGTACAGTGTTCGGTTCTACTTGTTTAGTGATCTGAACACATCAATCAATGTTCTGATCACATGTTAAGGTTAACGATATCGAGTGCTGTGTTCAATTCTAGTCTTGTTATGTTTCAATCTGATCTTCTTAGAACAAAGGTATCCCCTAACATGTTGTACAGTGTTCGGTTCTACTTGTTTAGTGATCTGAACACATCAATCAATGTTCTGATCACAAGTTAAGGTTAACGACATGGAGTGCAGTGTTCGATTCTTGTCTTGTTATGTTTCAATCTAATTTTCTTAGAACAAAGGTATCCCCTAACATGTTGTACAGTGTTCGGTTCTACTTGTTTAGTGATCTGAACTCATCAATCAATGTTCTGTTCACATGTTAAGGTTAACGACATCGAGGGCAGTGTTCAATTCTAGTCTTGTTATGTTTCAATCTGAACTTCTTAGAACATAGGTATCACCTTACATGTTGTACAGCGTTCGATTCTACTTATGTAGTGTTCTGAACACACCAAACAATGTTTTAATCACATGTTGAAGTTAATGACATCGAGTACAGTGTTCGATTCTAGTCTGGATCACTTATTTTGTGTTCTGAACATATCAATCAATGTTCTGATCACATGTTGTATCGAGTACTGGCTGTCTCATATGGAGCTATGTATAACCGCCATCTTGCGTCCGCCATCTTGCGCAACCATCCTTAGGGGTGGGGGGCGTTTCTAGCCATCTTATGCAAGGATTCTTAAGCCGCCTCATAAGAGCAACCACCATTTTGCGCAAGCATCCCTAGGGTGTCTCATAAGGAGCCTTGTATAACCGCCATCTTGCGCAAGCATCCCAAGGGAGTCTCATAAGAAACTATGTATAGCGATCATCTCGCATAAGCACCTTTAAGGAGTCATGTATAGCCACCATCTTGTGCAATTAGCGTCGAGAGATGGCTGCTGTAGAATTTTTCTTTTTAAATTATCCGCCACCATTTTTCAACTAAAGAGTGTAGCACTGAGGTTTGCGATGTAAGATGGCGGATGACAGCTGACAAAAAGCGCGTGAGTTTGTTTACTAAACAAGAGCACGTGAGATTTGCCGCCACCACAGTTCAACTAAAGATGGCAACACGGTGCTTTCTTGATTAAAGATGGCGGATGACAGCTAACAGAACTTTTCAAATTACCCGCTACTACAGAGAGCAGCACGGTGCTCTGTGGATTAAAGATGGCGGATGACAGCTGACGAAATTACCCGCAGCACAGTGCTCTATTGATTAGAGATGGCGGACGACAGCTGTCAAAAAAGCACGTGGCTTTGTTTACTAAACAAGAGCACGTGGAATTTGCCGCCACCACATTTCAAAGGTATCTAGGTAAAGAGTACAGCACTGAGGTTCGTGATGCAAGATGGCGGATGACAGCTGTTACGTACCACATTTCAAAGGTAAGTAGCTAAAGAGGGCAGCACGGTGCTCTCTGGATTCAAGATGGTGGTTGACAGCTGCACGTGGATTTGTTTCCAAACAAGAGCACGTGGAATTTTCCGCCACTACATTTCAAGCTAAAGAGTGCAGCACTGAGGTTTGCGAGGCAAGATGGCGGATGACAGCTGTGACGTACCACATTTCTAAGGTAAGTAGCTAAAGAGGGCAGCACGGTGCTCTATGGATTAAAGATGGCGGATGACATCTGCACGTGGATTTGTTTATCTCACGCTAGTGAGGTTAAGTTGGTAGCACTAAGGTTTAGGCCCGCCAAGATGGCAGCACTGCCGATGACAGGTGACGAATTTTACATCTACTACGTTAAAGAGGGCAGCACAGTGCTCTCTAGTTTAAAGATGGCGGATGACAGCTGTCAAAAAGCACGTGGCTTTGTTTACCACATGCTAATTAGGTTAAGTTGGTACTACTGAGGTTTAGGCCCGTCAAGATGGCAGTACTGAGGTTAGCGATGCGTTGTTGTCTGTCAAAAAGCACGTGGCTGTCAAAAACACGTGGCTTTGTTTACCTCGCACTAGGGATGTTAAGTTGGTACTACTGAGGTTTAGGCCCGTCAAGATGGCAGTACTGAGGTTAGCGATGCGTTGTTGTCTGTCAAAAACACGTGGCTTTGTTTACCTCGCGCTAGTTAGGTTAAGTTGGCACTACTGATGTTTAGGCCCGTCAAGATGGCAGCAGTGAGGTTAGCGATGCGTTGTTGTCGATGACAGCTGTCCAAAAGCACGTGGCTTTGTTTACAAATTCAAATCTCCCGCCAAAATTCAAATTTCCCGCCAGAATTCAGATTTCCCGCGGGAGGAGGCGGCCGAATCCCTGTATTATACTACTAGTGGAATTAATAGAAAACTTAGAGATTCCCCTCAGCAACATAGCCAAAGGGTGAGGCAAGCTACTGAACCCAGGTGACATAGCAGGTAACGGCCTAGGGGGTGAAGAAGCTTCAGAGACAGCATTTAAAAAGAATGGTGGAATGGTTGTCCGACGCTCTGGTTCATTTCCTATTGGGGCAGAATTTTGTTGCGTAGCTGCAGATTTTCTGCTTTCTACATTCTTGGTAGAAACCTCCGCACTTACGATGTTTATCGCAGGGGCTAGGTCATTTTTGGGCGTAGCTGCCTCAGTCAACAATTGAAGAACTTTATTTGACAATTCAGACAGGTGTTCAACAAGGTTACTAGCCTCCTTGGATTGGTCTTCTTTTAACTTGAGAGACAATAGGTCTCTAACTCTATTGTCAAAGTGAAAAAAATATTGCCTGTACTCTCTTAAGTTGATTGGGAGATAGATCACTCACTTCAAAAAACTAACTACGGATGCTAACTCGGTGGTGTTGTCGGTGTTAGTGGAGAGAGCCTCATCAATATCCTTCTCTCCCAAAGTTGGGATACTCTTTAAGCTTGGTTGTATCTGCCGCACCAGTGCCTCCAGATTGAACATACCTAATAAGTAATTCATAAATCAATTCCTCCTTGCGCAAGTAGCCGGGATGGAGGACTTCGCCAGGGCCGTACATGATGAAAGAAATTTACAAAATTGGAATAGGAAGAAAAGAAATTTTCAGCGACTGAGATAATTCTTAGAGTTCGAAACGGATTCTATGTTTAGCCGTCAAAAGGGGCTTTATTGAGACCCATTCAACGACGCCCTGCTACCACTTGTTCCGTGGTATTTGCGGATCGCAGAGGTGAAGGGAAGTGCCTTGATGAATGGGTCTAAATGCAATGTCAAGAATGAAATTTTGAAACTTTAACTGTAGGTTATATTTTTAAACATCTTAAGCTTAACAATTTTTACAGGTACAAGTTGCGATCACTAAACAAGTCTAGGAAAGACAAGATTAGTGGTATAAACAGGTCGTGGGCTTCAAGCCCTCACTTTACTTTTCCTGATCTCCTAGCTCAAATTTACGAAAGAGCACAAATTAATACAAGGGCAGAAATCCCCTAATGTATGGAGCACTTGCAATATCTGGCCTCCCAGATGCACTTTAACAACACTTGAAAAAGAGCTAACGTGCTCTCAGTTTTCCAAGCCTACACAAGGCACTGTTCAAAAATAAAAATCTAATTACACAGAGGTATCTAGTACCCAAAAAACTGGGTCTTAGAGAAAAGGAACAGGTTAAGTAAACGGCCCGAGTACAATTTGAATGGAGTCGAAGACTGACCTCCAAAAAAATTTTAAACCTATAGGGAGCTTGCCTGACGAAACAGGGGCTATTCCTAAACTACTGAGGTAGCACGCATGGAAATCACCTCAATACATTGAAGAAACGAAAACGTGGCATCTCAAACCAAGATGAAGGGGTCTCGAGAGGGTACATCACTCTCTACTCCGATTTACAGTTAAAGATTTTAAGAAATTTTTACATTAGCCGGCAGAAGTTACATTTTTAGAAAAGTGGGTTACATAGTCGATGAGTCAGACCTTTCCCTCGGGTTACACTGCGGAGCTAGCAAGAAAGAAAGATTTTATGTGGCCATTACCTTGTCGCACAGAATCAGTGACAATGAGTGAATGTGTTATAATAGGGCAAGTTTTAAAATACGTATATTCCCTGAATGTACCTCCCTATTACTCTTCCAAACAAATTTCCTAACTTATACGTACCACTGCGGTTTAAATGAAGGCCATCTGAGCGCAGATCCCTATCTCCTACCCACCCATTAAGATCTAGAAATTTCACTCCCAGTTTCCCACATACCCACTCCATAGTCTCATTTAAATCCCCAATCACCCTCCAGTCAGTATCCCTTCTACACAGTATTCCACTAATAACAATCTCCGCTTTCTTAAACTTCACCCGTGCTGCATTTACCAGATCCCACACATCTCCAACTATGTTGGTACTTATATCAGCTTGCCTTACGTTGTTGGTACCAACGTGAAACACTACCACCTTCTCCTTCCCCTCCTCCCTCTCTTCTACTTTCCTCAACATCTGCCTCAACCTAATTCCTGGTACCCTTTCCTCCACACACTTTCCCCACGTGTCTAACGATGGAATCCCTCATGACCAGAGCCTCAATCCTACCCACCTCGTTTGATCCCCTCCCCTCCTGGTCAGCCCTATTTTTCCTGATAGCTGCAGAAGCTACTTCCTCCTCCCCTTTCTCCTTCCCATGACCCTGTTCCACCTGTCTTTTCCTATCCTCTACTCTACATTTTCCTTTCCTACCTTTTCCCTTCCTCCTACTTCCACACATCTCAGCAGCAGTTCCCTGTCCCTCATCTTCCCTCTGTTGTTCTACCTGGAGTGACCCGTACCGATTTCGCACAGACACCTGTCCTGAATTCTGATCCTGAATAGAGCCCTTAGCCTGCCATCTCCTTCCCCTTAGAACATTAGACAACCTGTCTTCTACAACTCCTCCCTTTCCTTCCCCTCCCTCTTGTACACCTACAGTAACCTGTACATTGCTTGAGGGAGTCCTATCTTCCTTCCTGTCTTCTGTGAGAATCCTAATTACCTCCCTCCCTCAAACTTTCCAACTCCTCCCTCATACCCCTCATTGTTGGTTCCCAGAAGCTCCTACACAAGATCAATGATTCGATCATTCCTCCTCTACAAATAAATAATAGCACAATCCCGTACAGTAAAACAGTGAGAAATCTTGGGGTGACTATCACTGAAACTCTAAATTGGGCAAAACATATCAAAAACGTAGGTCAGAAGGTGTTTGCTACTCTGCACCCACTGAAATTAAATAAAGACATTATACCACTAAATATGCGGCAAAAAATAACACAGACCCTAATTCATCCTATCCTTGACTACTGTGTTGTTATCTTGGTAGATGCTACTAAAGAACAAACCAGGAAACTGCAGCGTATTATGAATTGTTGCATTAGATTCATTTCAACCTAAGGTATGATGTGCTTATTACTCTTTACAATCAAGCACTGCACTAGTAAAAACCTGATAAGGGACGTGAATGTCATATACTTGTATTAATACACAAACTTCCGTATAGTAACTCCCCCCAGTATATTTAATCTAAACTTCACTTCCTCTCTTCCTTCCAAAACCGTAACACTCGCTCGGGCTCCACTCTAGCTATTCCTCTTCACCACTTTTCTGTGTATAATAAATCTTCTATTGTGACCGGTTCCAGGCTTTGGAATTCCCTGCCAGTAAGTGTCAGGGGCATTGACTCTTTACCCAAATTTAAAATATCTTGCCGAGACTTCCTGTTGAGAGTTACCGATTGAAGTGTGTATTGTGTGCGTGTGATTGGTAATTGTAAAATTAAAAATTGTTTCTGTTAGTTTTATATAATATAAACGTAAGGATAGTTGATAAGTATGTGAAAGTGTCTGTGTGAGATAAAAAGAGGATTGAAGTAGCGAGCTAATAAGCTGCATATTGTGTGGGTGTGTAACTTAAGCTTAATTTAGGAAATAGTATAATTAGTATAATTAGTAATAGGCAACCTTAATATTATTTGTTGTATTGTGGTTAAGTGTAAGAGAGGACCGTGTGTCCTAACTTCGCCACATGAAAGAAGCCATAATAAATAAATAAATAAATAAATAAATAAATAAATAAATAAATAAATAAATAAATAAATAAATAAATAATAGAACGGTACTTAACGAGAGTCTGGGAAGATCCTACGCGTCATTCATTGAGTGCCAGCTTAAGAGATATAGGCCGTTGAGTCACTTTATGGTGCGATGAAAAGAAAGATTCTTCTTAAATGAAAGCCAGCTTAATGGAGGCGGGTTTACTTATGGGCAGAATGTTGTTGTGCAGCGTTTGAGCCAGTGTGTCATGTATTCACTTGAGTATTAGGTTACCTGAGCAGGATCTTCAAGCTGTTACTCCTCGATGTATGTTGAAGGTAATTATTTTGTCTACCAGGGAGATTTATGTATTTGAAGCGTCCGATTGTGTGTTTTACCCATGTGTTAGATTTTGTTACATTTGGTAATTCATTAGTGCTAGAATCCAGATTTTAGTCGTCCGATTTCAGTGAGGAATTATGTGAAGGGTGTAATTTGTGTCATGTAATTATGAGTTAATAGTTAGTGTGATTTATTTTTGTATCCATGACCGAAATGTTCTTGAGTAACATATATTAAATTACGGAGTTTGCGTTTTAATGACAGAGATTGCATTTTATTCTATTTGAATCCCACGGAGTTTTTTTAGACTTCATCGAAATGAAAAATGCATGTTTAATTTGTGTGACTACATGTGAGTGTTCTATACTCTCATGTGTGTTGAGAAATGATTTCGTTGTATGGGGGCTTCATTCTTACTTGTTTTTCCATTCCAGCTGGAGTTGTGTATATTTTAACTCGCCTCTCGTCTCTTCTGTACAGTTATTGCAGGACCTTCCACAAAAGCGATACGGTTAGCGATAAAAATTGCTTGTTTTTCTTATTCAGGATGAACTTTCCCGAAACTTTAGAAGTTTAATTCCATACATGTAAAACGTGATGGGTTTATTCTATTTAATATCTTGTCTTTATTGAAAAAGATTTCTTCAACCTTACGTTGTGGTCTGCCTAGCAATATTTGTAATTGTAGTTTCCTTGTCTTGACCATACTACTCAATCTGTGTTTTGCCATCACAAAAATAAAAGGTGTCATTTAAGTTAGATATGAATTTATTCAGCACGTACTGAGCACACCTGTGATCAGCTGAGTAGTTTGGGGCATGTTACCTTTGTGGTTTATATAAGGGGACAGTACAGGCGTTCTAAAGCAGAAACAGGTTCCCATAAGGATATTTCTGGAATCATTTATTAACAACGGGAGTATAGTGTATATCTGAGAGTTCAGAAGAGGCAGACGCGTTGAGTCAGCAGATGTTCAGATAGAGGAGGTGACCATTGCTAAAGAAGTATTAAAATTTATCTACGATATCAAAGAGATTTACAATGAGATACAAAATTTGAAAACTAAACAAGCAGCTCGAATTGATAAGATTTCTGGGATATACTAAAGGGAGTATGTTGGGATAAAGTAGTATATCTGAAGTACTTATTTGACTAGTGTTTTCGAGGAGATAAGCCCAACAAATAGAAAGTTCTAATAGTATGCTCTGCTTGTAAGGAAAGGGTAACAGACGTAAAGCTAAATTTATAGGCCAGTAATTTTGATATATGTTGCATGTAAGCTTTTAGAAAGCATTATTTCTGATTTTCTTTGACATGGCTGCCAAGATATTTGCACTCAGGCTCAACTTAAACGGCATCAAGTGGATAGTGTAATATTAGACCCTTAGGGCTTGATTTATATGAACTAAAATATATGAAATATGCATGCATTTATGACCTAAAAATGTAATTGATGTTTGCTTTTCCCCAGGTACAACAAGGTAATACATACTACAGCGGCAGTAGAATTTCAACTAATTAAAGACAAAGTGGATGAGATCGATCTGCTGATTGAAAAAGGCCAAACTAAACTAAACTGGAACTCACCAGGTACAACACCCTTCTTAGTAAGAATAAATGTGACCGTTCTGAATGATGTCTGGAATTATCATCTCTGAACATACTACGTGTGTAATACTTGAGACATTGTTGTCTACAATTTACGTTATATCGTAGAAATCGTTGTCTGCGGGAATTACTAAGTCCACTAAAATAATTTCGTTGTAGCCATGTGATAATCACCAGGTAAGCAAATATATTGGAGACGCTCTTCGAGTTAACTATTTCGGCAATGTACTGCTTCCAGTTTGGCAGTGATACCAAGCATGATTTGAAGAGATGTGTATTTGAGGGGAAAATATATACGTACATCTAAGTTTTGCACTTTCATGCCCTTCAGCGTTCAGTCTGCAAGCCACTTTTAATTGACAAAGCGCGTCGATAATCTGAAGAACATTTGGGGAAACACTAAGGTATTTCGATGTACACTTGAAAGGGAACATATTATACGCTGCAGAGGCCTCCAGCATGGGTCAAACACCTCAATTTGTGTGGTGAAATTATTACACGGCCTGAGCTATGAAGTGCAGTATCAAGAGATGTGAACGACTGACCGAAGAAATGATTGCCATCTACAAATTTTATTTCCTTCATTTGAATAGAATATAGTACGATCTTCCTTGTAGAAATAATATTTACTATGATTTAGACGTAGTTTAGCGTTCACTTCGCTTCAATCTTTATTTAGGTGAGAGTAGAAGAGTGAATGTCTGTGCAACCTTGTTATATGACGATATGATTTCTGAAATGTAATAAATTGTATTGAACTTAGGTTTCCTCATGCATTTCCTGTCATCATCTTACTTTGAAGACATTTAGCATTAGAATGAGGGATTTAATAATAAATTTGGATAACTTCAAATTTTAAGTCGGGAAAAACATTACCTATGAAAGTGTTTGGAGTTTATAAGTGAAACATTTTGTTGATAATTTTCCTATTGAGCGAATTAGTGCTCAACTGAACCGGCGGAATAAAAGCTATGGGATCATGACCATCTTCATGAATTTTTCGCAGGAAGATGATTTGTAGATTGATTTTAATGAGCTCGTATTGGATGATGAATGCATCCGTTAAAGAGTGATAATAATCGTTCTATAGGGCGCTCAACATACAATTAAATAAATGGGATTGATCGATTAGCCCAAATTTTTGCATATGGTAGTTGCAGAAATAATTTTTAGGTTATATTCTTCACGACACGGTCGACACTCGATAATTTACCACCAATTAATTTGAATCTTTCGACAATTTGAAGGTTTTCCCTGTCCCTTTAAAAATACTCGAAAAATTGAAAATGAATGTTATTTGGTCCCTTCGGTGATTTGAAGTTGCGGGAACGGCATATTACTCATCGAATTTGAAGTCGGTGATTACAGACCTGTCGTTTGTTTACATCGATAATGAGATGTACGAGTGAGTTCGCAGTATTTTTTCAACGTGTTACCGTACAGTTATATCTAATTTGTGTAATTTTCAAGGATCTAAATGAGTTCAAGAAAGAGCAAGTCGCTTTCCATAAGTGAAAAAGCGTGTGCTTCAAGATGGGCAAAGAAAAAGAGATATGTCGCCAAACAGTTCTTCAAATATCGCACCAACGGAAGTGCTCCAAGTGCGATTTAAAAAAGTCACATTTCCCCTTCTTGAGGAGTGCTTGCTGCAGTGGATTCGTCAGTGTAGAGGATATAAGGAATTGTCACGTCTTTTCTGCGGAGAGAGCGCGAGCGTGGATAATTCCGGATGGATTTATGAACGTTTCAATGGTAGTGGCCAAAGACGAAATCTCTGCCAACTGAGAATAACATTCCTTGAAACCACTCATTATAAGAACCACGGTGTTACAAAGGAATAAATTAGCTGCCCACAAGTTTTCGGTGAAACAGAAAACATAGACGAGACAGAGTTTTTAATGAATGGCTGAAATCGGTTAACAGCGAACTCTTTTTGTAGAACTACACCGTGCATAATAACCCACCACACTTGCACTACGTAAAATTATTATTCCACCCCGCACGACATCAAGACTGGACCAAGGCATTATTCGAAATGTTAAAAAGCTCTACCGCAGAGAATTTTTTTTCTCATGTGCTGCATAGGATTTGAAAAATAAGAGAAGGCGTACATAAGAGTTATGACTGATAAGGCCTCGAAAAATGTCAACCCTACCACCCTTTGTAACTGCTTGAGAAAGAGCGGTTTTAAACAAACCGGAAAAGGTAGAATAGTCATCAGAGCTACAAAAATTACGAATTATGACTTAAGGTGGGAACTTTACTTTTGAGGATTATGTTCCAGTTGACGATGAGATCGGTGTCCACGGAGCCCCAACCATTGGATTTGGCCTCTCTGGATGAGGACGAGGAAGATCAACCGCCAATTGAGCGAGGCACTAACCTACGCTCCTGCACCCTAAGAACAGACACGAGAGAAGGTTTCTTATCAGCTCTCACCAATTTCATTGGACAATAATAGATGGAAGTCGCTCACTCAAAAGAAAATTACGGATTTTTCAAAATGAATATTTGTGTATAATTGTAAGAAAGGTGTCAAATGAGAAACACGAATTATAACCAAAAGTTTGTTTGCTTGAATTTCTTGCTCCCTCCCACTTAGTTATTTGAACTTTTATTATTTTTAACTCTCCCTTAATTGAACGTTTCCTCCGGCCCTTGAGATTCAAATTACCCCAGTCGACTGTAATTTTTAACGTGATGCAAGAGGATGAAATAATATATTAGTGCTACACAGTGAATTCTACTGTATTCAGTCACGCGCTAAATAAGTCTAGGACACGTAAATTTGAAGGGTATTTGATCATGAAGTTATTCAATAGATTATTTAAATTTTCGAAGGGTTGATAATCCGCATTATATATAAATGAGACTGGGAATACCGTAAACTGAAGTGTACCTTGTGTGTGCATGGTGCGGGTCATGTGTGATGATAACTGATGTACACTGACTGACAGAGCAAATGCAACACCAAGAAGGAGTGGTCAGAACTTTATGCCAATTGCAGGGTAGACTGACGTCACTGAGGTATGCTCATGATGTGAAATGCGCCGCTGTGCTGCGCACGTAGCGAACGATAAAAGGGACACGGCGTTGGCGAATGGCCCAGTTCGTACTGTGATTTCTCAGCCGACAGTCATTGTAGAACGTGTTGTCGTGTGCCACAGGACACGTGTATAGCTAAGAGTGCCAGGCCGCCGTCAACGGAGGCATTTCCAGCAGACAGACGACTTTACGAGGGGTATGGTGATCGGGCTGAGAAGGGCAGGTTGGTCGCTTCGTCAAATCGCAGCCGATACCCATAGGGATGTGTCCATGGTGCAGCGCCTGTGGCGAAGATGGTTGGCGCAGGGACATATGGCACGTGCGAGGGGTCCAGGCGCAGCCCGAGTGACGTCAGCACGCGAGGATCGGCGCATCCACCGCCAAGCGGTGGCAGCCCCGCACGCCACGTCAACCGCCATTCTTCAGCATATGCAAGACACCCTGGCTGTTCCAATATCGACCAGAACAATTTCCCGTCGATTGGTTGAAGGAGGCCTGCACTCCCGGCGTCCGCTCAGAAGACTACCATTGACTCCACAGCATAGACGTGCACGCCTGGCATGGTGCCGGGCTAGAGCGACTTGGATGAGGGAATGGCGGAACGTCGTGTTCTCCGATGAGTCACGCTTCTGTTCTGTCAGTGATAGTCACCGCAGACGAGTGTGGCGTCGGCGTGGAGAAAGGTCAAATCCGGCAGTAACTGTGGAGCGCCCTACCGCTAGACAACGCGGCATCATGTTTTGGGGCGCTATTGCGTATGATTCCACGTCACCTCTAGTGCGTATTCAAGGCACGTTAAATGCCCACCGCTACGTGCAGCATGTGCTGCGGCCGGTGGCACTCCCGTACCTTCAGGGGCTGCCCAATGCTCTGTTTCAGCAGGATAATGCCCGCCCACACACTGCTCGCATCTCCCAACAGGCTCTACGAGGTGTACAGATGCTTCCGTGGCCAGCGTACTCTCCGGATCTCTCACCAATCGAACACGTGTGGGATCTCATTGGACGCCGTTTGCAAACTCTGCCCCAGCCTCGTACGGACGACCAACTGTGGCAAATGGTTGACAGAGAATGGAGAACCATCCCTCAGGACACCATCCGCACTCTTATTGACTCTGTACCTCGACGTGTTTCTGCGTGCATCGCCGCTCGCGGTGGTCCTACATCCTACTGAGTCGATGCCGTGCGCATTGTGTAACCTGCATATCGGTTTGAAATAAACATCAATTATTCGTCCGTGCCGTCTCTGTTTTTATCCCCAACTTTCATCCCTTTCGAACCATTGCTTCTTGGTGTTGCATTTGCTCTGTCAGTCAGTGTATATATTTGTGTTATTTTTACCATGTGATATTTACCATTGGGATTTCTTCACTTCACGTGTGTTGTCTCATGGATCAGATAGCTGTGGAATATTCGAATTTCTGAAGCGCTGAAAGGAATTATGTTTGTGCTATTTGTTCATGAAATTTACAGTGCTATAATAGGATTTCGAATGAAGGAAAGGTATCACGTTAAACTGAGGATCGTAATTTAGTTTAGTGAAAAGGGTAAACCAACGAAATTGTGGCATTCCTGTAAATAAAGAAAACTGCAACAAGTTAAAGGAATTTAAATGAAAATAGTAATAATCAACCAGTGACGTGATAATTATGAGTAGGTGATTAAAATATTGATATAGAAATGAAGGAATTTGACACCGTCACGCAGCAAAGAAAGACTGAAATTAATTATTAATTTATTAATTTGTCCATAAAAATAGAATTAATAAAATCAATCGAAAGAGTAAATATTAGTGATCAGCATTATCTCTGAAAGTAAAAATAATAATAATAATGATATTATGAATTTACCTGATCCCATGACTACGAATGATTAAACAATGAAATTGTCAGAAATACAGACGTGACAAAATGGCAGATAAAATTATATCTAGGTTATTTTAAGCAATTATGTTGAGTTCAATCAATCAATCAATCAATCAATCAATCAATCAATCAATCAATCAATCAATCAATCAATCAATCAATCAATCAATCAATCAATCAATCAATCAATCAATCAATCAATCAATCAATCAATCAATCAATCAATCAATCAATCAATCAATCAATCAATCAATCGATCGATCGATCAATCGATCAATCAATCAATCAATCAATCAATCAATCAATCAATCAATCAATCAATCAATCAATCAATCAATCAATCAATCAATCAATCAATCAATCAATCAATCGATCAATCAATGAATCAATTAATCAATCAATCAATCAGTCAATCAATCAGGTGGCAGGTTCCCCATCTGTTTTCCTAGCATTTCTTAAGCGATTGCATGGAAATTGGATATTTATTGAACATATCCCTTGGTAAGTTATTCCAATCCCTAACTCCCCTTCCTATAAAAGAATATTTTTCCTAATTTGCCCTCTTGAATTCCAGCTTTATCTTCATATATTCTTCTTTCCTACCTTTAAAGGCAATATCAAACCAATTCGTCTATTGATGTCATTCCAAGCCATTTCTCCACTGACAACACGGAACATAATACTTAGTCGAGCAGCTCGTCTCCTCTCTCCAAAGTCTTCCCAGCCCAAACATCGCAACATTTTTGTAACGCTACTCTTTTTTCGGAAATCACCCAGAAAAAATCGAGCTGCTTTTCTTCTTAATTTTTTCGAGTCCTCGAATCAAGTAATGCGGGCCAGGGTCCCGTGCACTGGAACCATACTCTAGTTGGGGTCTTACCAATACATATACCTCCTCTCCTTTACATTCTTATTACAACCCCTAAATACCCTCATAACCACGTGCAGAGATCTGTACCCTTTATTTACAATCATATTTTTGTGATTACCCCAATGAAGATATTTCCTCATATTAACACCTAGGTACATGCAATGATCCCCAAAAAGAACACTCACGCCATCAACGCAGTAATTATATCTGAGAGGACTTTTCGTGTTTGTGAAACTCACAACCTATCTTGCAACCCCGTTTATTGTCACACCTTTGCCTTCTGTTAGTATCACAACATTATCAAGGTCATTTTGCAGTCACTCACAATTTTTAACTTATTTATTACTCTGTATATAATAACATCATCTGCGAAAAGTATTATCTCCGATTTCACTTCTTTACTCATATCATTGATATATATATATATACTAGCAAGATACCCGTGCTTCGCTACGGTATTATACTGAAATTTATAATTGAATGCTTATTGTTTTAGATATATAATCCGCCGAAATTCGCGGTCTGACTCGTTTTCTGCGAGAACCCACCAAAATTCCCGATCTGACTCGATTTCTATCAGATTACGTCATGTTTCCTCCCATTTTTCAATCTTCTTTTCCAGCAATCGATTTCGTACTTCCCGGGCTAGGCTCAGGTATTCCTCCCGGTCAGTTGGGTCCGTAAATCTTTGCCATCTTTTCCTATAATCATTTTTAATATGGATAAAATCCTTCAGGAGATCCGGCGTGGTGTCATATTGGGTGCCTAGAAGGCACTGAACCCGCGGCCGGACTGCATTCTTAGTCATTACCCGTCCAGGAGCCGTTTCCAGCGCTGTCCGCACATTTGACGACGGTCCGGAACATTATTATTATTATTATTATTATTATTATTATTATTATTATTATTATTATTATTATTATTATTATTATTATTATTAGTATTATGATGATTATTATTATTATTATGTGTTGCTGGAATGGATGATGACAGGAAAACCGGAGTATCCGGAGAAAAACCTGCCCCGCCTCCGTTTTGTCCAGCACGAATGTCACATGGAGTGAACGGGATTTGAACCATGGAACCCAGCTGTGAGAGGCCGGCGCGCTGCCGAGGATCCTTATAAGTACATTAAGAACAGTAAAATCAACTGGTCTCACCTCCTTCTACACCCCACCGCCGTTAAGTTTATTTACCGGCACACACCCCCCCAAAAAATTAAAAGAAGGCTTGTTTCTTATGTTTAAAGAAGATTTCAAACACCAATGTTCACGTCTATTACCTTCAGTCTTGAGATATAAGTATCCCCATAAAAATAATTTACTTTTTTCACTTCATTTCACACTACTCCCCCCCCCCCCCCGTAAGTGAAATTTCCCGCAAAAAATACTTGTTTCTTTAATAGTAAAGGATCTTCTAAATACCAATTATCACGACTCTAACTTCTTCAGTTTTTGATTTATGTGTCCTCATGAAAGGAATTCAACTCCTTTACACTCCCGCCCTCCAAGATGGTTTTCCCCAAAACGCGTTTTTCTTTGTTTATAAAGGAGATCCAAATACGAATTGTTACGTCTGTAACAACTTTAGTTTTTATTAGATGTATGTATTCTCATTCAATTAATTCAATTAATTTTTCAATTCTTTCACCCCCCCCCCCCATTCATTGGATCTTCCTAGAATACGTGTTCCTTTATTTTTAAAGCAGATTGCAAAAATCAAATTTCACGTCTGTAACATCTTCAATTTTGAGATATCAGTAGCCTAATTAAAAGAATTCAACACCATTTTCAGTCAATTTTACCCCCCTCCACCCAAGTGGTATTTCCGAAAGCTAAAAATACACGTTTCTTTATGTTTAATAGAGATAAAAATACCATTTTTCACTTCTGTAACAAGTTAAGTTTTTTGAGATAAACTGTAAAAATTCACATTTTAAAATTTCACCCCTTTTGAGTTCCCCTTAAGTGGAGTTTCCAAACACAAATCACCTATGCTTCTTTAGATTTACAGGAGATTACAAACACCCACTTTTTACGTCTGAAACATTTTACGTTTCCAAGATATTCTCTAGATATAGTCTTTCAAAAATTCACCCAATTCGTCACTCCTGTTTAACCGCCATTAATTGGATTTTCCAAAACTAAAAAATACGTGTTTCTTTATTTTTAAAGGAGATCCCATATACAAATTTTCAGTTCTGTAATATCTTTTGTTTCTGAGATATATGTATCCTCATTAAAGGCATTCAACCCATTTTTCACCCTTTTACACCCCTCCTATTGGGATTTACAGGAAACAAAAAATACATTTTCCTTTATTTTTAGAGGAGATTCTAACTACCAATTTTTACATCTGTAAATTTTAAAGTTTTAAGATGTATACACACTCATTTTAAAAAATTTACCCTCCCCCCTTTTTACCGCCCAATATTTGGATTTTCCAAGAATGAAACAATACGTGTGTTTATTTATTTTTAAAGGAGATTCTAAATACCAATTTTCACATATCTAACCTTTAAACATTTTGAGATAGATACACTGATTTTAAAATATTACTCCCTTTTCACCCCCCCCCCCTAAATTGGATTTTCCAGAAACAAAAAATACGTGTTTCTTTATTTTTAACGGAGATCCCAAACACCAATTTTCAGGTCTGTAATATCTTCAGTTTCTGATATATAAGTAGCCTCTTTAAAGGCATTCAACCACTTTTTAGCCCCTTTTCACTCCTCCTATTGCGATTTTCCGAAAACAAAAAAATACGTGTTCCTTCATTTTTAATGAAGGTTCTAAATACCAATTTTTACATCTGCAAACTTTAAAAGTTTGGAGATATAGATTCACTCATTTTAAAACTTCACCCCCTTTTTACCCTCCCATTAATTAGATTTTCCAAAAACAAAAAATTACGTGTTTCTTTATTTTTAAAAGAGATCAAAAGTACCAATTTTCAGGTCTGTAATATCTTCAGTTTCTGAGATATAGATACCGGTATCCTGATTAAAGGCATTCAACCCATTTTTCCCCATTTTCACCCTTTTTCACCCCTCCTATTGGGGTTTTCTGAAAACAAAAAAATACGTGTTTCCTTATTTTTAAAGAAGATTCTAAATACCAATTTTTACATCTGTAAACTTTTAAAGTTTTGAGATATAGAGCAACTCATTTTAAAATTTCACCCCCGTTTTCACCCCCTTAGCGAAGGAATATCCAAAAATCCTCTCTTATCGAGCACCTACGTCTTAATATGAATATATCCCCAAAATTTCATCTCTTTATGTCCAGTAGTTTTGGCTCGGCGATGATGAATCAGTCAGTCAGTCAGTCAGTCAGTCAGTCTGTCAGTCAGGACAAGTTATTTTATATATATAGATAAGATAACAGAAAGGTCTAATAATATTCCCTTGAGGAATTCCCCTTCTTAATTATTACAGGGTGAGATTAAGTTTCGCCTACTCTAATTTTCTGAGTGTATTTTCTACAAATATAGCCACCCATTCAGTCACTCTTTTGTCAAGTCCAATTGCACTCATTTTTGCCAGTAGTTTCCCACGATCTACCCTATCAAATGCCTTAGATAAGTCAATCGCAATGTAGTCCAACTGACCTCCTGAATCCAGGATATCTGCTATAATTTGCTGGAATCCTACAAGTTGGGCTTCAGTGGAATAACCTTTCCTAAACCCATACTGCCTTCTATCAAACCAGTTATTAATTTTGCAAACATGTCTTATATAATTAGAAAGAATGTTTTCCCAAAGCTTACATACAATGCATGTCAAACTGACTGGCCTGTAATTTTCAGCTTTATGCCTATCACCCATTCCTTTATATACAGGGGCTACTATAGCAACTCGCCATTCATTTGGTAAAGTTCCTTCATGCAAACAAAAATCAAACAAGTACTTCAGATATGGTAGTATATCCCAACCCATTGTCTTACTATATCCCCCGAAACCTTATCAATTCCAGCTGCTTTTCAAGTTTTGAACTTTTGTATCTTACTCCAAATGGCATTGCTGTCATAGGTAAATGTTAATAATTCTTTAGTATTATTCACCTCTTCTATCTGGACATTATCCTTGTAACCAACAATCTTTACATACTGCTGACTGGATACTTCTGCCTTTTGAAGATCCTCGCATTCACACTCCCGTTGTTCATTGATTATTCCTGGAATGTCCTTCTTGGAACCTGTTTCTGACTTAAAGTACCTATACATACTATCCCATTTTTCACTAAAATCAGTGTGGCCACGAATTATGCTTGCCATCATGTTATCCTTAGCTGACTTTTTTGCTAGATTCAATTTCCTAGTAAGTTCCTTCAATTTCTCCTTACTTCCACAGCCATTTCTCACTCTATTTCTTTCCAACCTGCACCTCCTTCTTAGTCTCTTTACTTCCCTGTTATAATATATTGGATCTTTGACACTCCTTACCACCTTTTAATGTACAAACCTAATTTCACATTCCTGAACAATTGCTTTAAACCCATCCCAGAGTCTGTTTACATTTTTATTTACCGTTTCCCACCGATCACAATTACTTATTAAAAACTCGCTCATGCCTGTATTATCAGCCATATGGTACTGCCTAACAGTCCTAATTTTAATCTCTTCCTTTCTTTTATTTTTAATTACCACAAAAAGAGCTTCGTGATCACTAATAACATCTATTACTTCGGTTTCTCTATAGAGCTCATCTGGTTTTACCAGCACCACATCCAGAATATTCTTCCCTCTATTTGGTTCCATCACTTTCTGATTCAGGTGCCCTCCCCATATTAACTTATTTGCCATTTGTTGGTCATGCTTCCTGTCGTTCGCATTACCTTCCCAATTGACATTTGGTAAATTGAGATCACCCGCTACGATCACGTTCCTTTCCTTATCGTTTCGCAGATAGCTGATTATCTTATCAAATACTTTTGAATCAGCATATGCGCTACCCTTTCCTGGTCTGTACACTCCAAAGACATCTAGTTGCCTATTATCTTTAGAAATGAGCCTTACCCCTAAAATTTCATGCTTGTCATCTTTAACTTTTTCGTAGCTTACAAATTCTTCTTTCACGAGAATGAATACTCCCCTTCCTACCATTCCTCTCGTATCTCTACGATACACCCTCCAGTTCCGTGGGAAAATTTCTGCATCCATTATATCATTTCTCAGCCATGATTCAACTGCTATTACAATATCTGGTAAGTATATATCTATTAAATTACTTAATTCTATTCCTTTCTTTACAATACTTCTACAGTTGAGTGCTAACAGTTTTATGTCATCCCTACTTGATTTCCAGTTCACTGTTCCCTTAACACCGCTACCTAGCGCACCATGTTTCCCTGAATGTACCTCCGTATAACCCTTCTAAACAAATTTCCAAACTTATATGTACCACTGCGGTTTATGTGAATGCCATCTAAGAGCTGATCCCTATCTCCTACCCACCCATTAGGATCTAGCAATTTCACTCCTAGTTTTCCACATACCCTCTCCATAGTCTCATTTAAATCCCCATTCACCCTCCAGTCAGTATCCCTCCTACACAGTATTCCACTAATAACAATCCCCGCTTCCTTAAACTTCCCCGTGCTGCATTTACCAGATCCCACACATCCCCAACTATGTCGGTACTTTTACCTGCTTGTTTTACCTTGTTAGTACCAACGTGAAACACTACCTCATTTTCCTTTCCCTCCTCCTGCTCTTCTACTTTCTTCAACATCTGCCTTAACGTAATTCATGGATAACACTCCAACCTGGTTCCCATTCCTCCACACACTTTCCCCACATGTCTAACGATGGAATCCCCCATGACCAGAGCTTCAACCCTGCCCACCTCCTTTGGTCCCCTCCCCTCCTGGTCAGTCCTATCTTTCCTGATATCTCCAGAAGCTACTTCCTACTCCCTTATCTCCCTCCCATGACCCTGTTTTATCTGTCTTTTCCTATCCTCCACTCCTCACTATCCTTTCCTACCTTTTCAATTTCTCCTACTTCCAAACTTCTCGGCAACAGTTCCCTGATCCTCATCTTCCCTCGGTTGTTCTACCTGCAGTGACTCGTACCGATTTCTCACCGACACCTGTCCTGAATTTTGATCCTGAATGGAGCCCTTAGCCAGCAGTCTCCTTCCCCTTAAAACATTAGACCACCTGTCCTCCACAATTCTCCCATTTCCTTCCAATCCCTCTATTTCACCTACTGTATCCTGTACATTGTTTGGAGTCCTACTTTATTTCCTGTCCTCTGAGAGTATCCTAATTATCTCCCTCAAGCTCTCCAACTCCTCCCTCATACTCCTTAATGCCTGGCCACACCCACAGTTCCTACACTCGTACTGCTTAGGCATTTTTTTACTAAATAATGAAAAGAAAAGGAAAAATAAGATAACATAATCTGCGCAAAATAAAAATGAAAGGAAAGAAATATTGTCTAGTTTAGATCACAAAGAACACATGACAGTAAGTTCTCTAATATAGGCTACTACTACACTACAATACTACTTAATTGTACTGTTTTTATTCCTACAACACGCTAACATGATGAAAATTGCTGTTAATTACTGGAAACAGAGACTAATACACAAGAATTACACACTTCTTAACTGCAGTTAAGTCTACCCTAATTAAAACAACAGGAGTTTAGTAAGAGAGTTACTACAGATACCACAGAAACGGTACTATACTATTCAAATATTTCACCGTAATAGAATAAACACACTATTTTCTAATAAGATGCTATAATACACTACGATAATTTTAAACTACGTTCAGACTAAGTACAGATACTACAATATATACAATAATTCTAAACTACGTTCAGACATATTCTAATTACAACTGGTTATTACCAAGAAATAACAGAAAAGAAAATTACCATTAAAGTTCGAAATTCGCAAAACTACTCAAAATTATAGAATAGGCACTCTAATTTCTAATAAGTTACTATACTACACTACAATAATGTTTTAAATACGTTCGGACGTATACTAGCTTCTTACTAAGCACAAATAGAAATGAAAATTCCAATTAGGCCTAAATTTAGATATTCCCAAGAACTACCGGTAGGTACCCAATGATTACCAACATAGTTAAACACTTATACAGATTAATATTAGTACTACTTTGTCCTATTACGCTGTAATAGAAATGAAACCTGCCGTTTGCACAAAAATACACACGAATATAACAGAAAAGATACTATCTAATATACCGTATCTACACTACAATTCTCAAATGAAATGCGGTTATGTGATCTTTACAGATGGTGGATTACTAATATTTTCCCTACTCCGCGGGACGGAGAATGTCGAAAAATATGAGGTTGTTTAAATAATTTCTCAAAAGTATTTCTGTCTAAACTACGCCAGTGACTTGAATTGCAGTTATTCGAATGTAGGAACATGATTATTAGCTAAACGCTCATAAATAATAAAATGTCGAGGGTGTGAAATATAAATTACTGATACTTAAACTGCCTATTCAGAACTACAATGATCGGAATACAAGAATCAGCTGATTTCTATTTATATTTTTTGATACACTACACCCTTTGTTCACAACTGTAGCCAACAATGCCAATATTTGAATAAGAAGAGCGAGAATAATCAATAACAATTACGACTGTTAACTATTTCGCCAGTGAAATGCTGTCTATTTCTCTTGAAATCCTTTCTTTAAACAAAATTTACAACAGTATCGCGTTATTAAAAGAAGTTATTATCTTCGTGAGGTGGGACCGTTGAACTGCTATTTGAAATACCCTGTCAAATGCCTGCACTAATAGATATAACCGCTGCCGAAGTTACGACTCTTTTTAATATCCCGTCTTCGTAAGTACCGTATTTTTATCAACAAACCTACTGATATTTTAATAATACTATTAAAAACGATATATATTTCCTCTTTCACACAGACCTAAATTGCCGGTCGTAATCTAGCGAACGCCTACGGAGCTACTCAGTGTGAAAACTGTAAATAAATGCCACTAATCGCAGTTTACTACAAATAAACACAAAACACAATAATTTGTGGAGCTAAATGTATCACACACACACACACACACACACACACACACACACACACACACACACACACACACACACACACACACACACACACACACACACACTCACACACAAAATTCGGTTAATTTCTATAATTATTAAGTACTTAATCACTGAGATAACACAGAGCTCTTGGAACAGTAAACCACTCGCTAGCGCATCCTAAAATGGATCTCAGCAGCAGGGTCACATTTTGGTGACGAGAATTTTCCCAACATGTACAGAGCATCTAAACATATTCCATCGCCAGTACGGATACGAATGAGGGCTGTCAGTAGAGGAGCAAAGTGTGTCCCACGGCGGCCGAATCAGGGGTCGCGGAGCGTTTCATGTGACTGCTGACGTCAGCAGCTCAGGAAGTTTGAATTCGGAGCGCGAAATTTGAATTCCACGTGATCATGTTTGTAAACAAAGCCACTTGCTTTTTGACAGCTGACAAGCTGACAGCTGCCATCTTTAAAAAACAGAGCACTGCTAACCTCAGTGCTGCCATCTTTACGGCACTAAACCTCATAGCTGCTACCTTAGCTACATGCTCTACTGTGTAAACCAAGCCATGTGATTTTTGACAGCTGACAGCTGCCATCCGTTAACAACAGGGAATCGCAAACCTCAGTGCTGCCATCTTTACTGCACCAAACCTCATAGCTGCTACCTTAGCCACGTGCTCTTGTTTGTAAACAAAGCCACGTGCTGTTTTGACAGCTGTCAGCTGCCACCTTTAAACAACAGTCGATCGCCAACTTCAGTAGTGCCATCTTTGTGACACTAAACCTCATCCTTTGGCACGTGGTGGAGGGCAAATTGAAAAATTCCACGTGCTTTTTTGACAGCGGTCAGCTGCCTTCTTTAAACAACAGACGACCACTAAGTTCAGTGCTGGCATCTTGACGGGGCTAAATCCTCATGGCTACCACCTTAGGCACGCAGGCGCGCGAAATTTGAAATTCCATCTACTTTCCTGACAGTTGTCAGCTGCCATCCTTATACAACAGACGATCGCAAACTTTAGTGCTGGCATCTTGGCGGGGTTAAAACTTCATGCATGCAAACTTACGCAGGTAGTGGAGGGCAATTTGAAAAATTCCACATGCTTTTTTGACAGATGTCAGCGGCCAGCTTTAAACAAGACACCACCGTGATGCCATCTTTACGGAACTAAACCTCATATGCACCTGGTAACTGGCAATTTGAAATACCACGTGCTTTTTTGACAGCGCGGCTATACTCAGGCTCTTATGGAGAAGGCTGGCTGACGGGGCCTACTACACAAAATGACGGCTATACACAGGCTTTTATGAAGAAAGCTAGCTTAGAGGTTACTGTGCAAGATGGCGGCTATCCATAGGCTCTTATGAGATGGCTTATGGGCGCTTGAGCAAGGTAGCGGCTTTACACGGGCTCAAATGGAGAAAGCTGGCTGAGGGTGCCCACTACACAAGATGGCGGATATACACAGGCTCTTATAGCTTAGAGGGTACTACGCAAGATGTTGGCTATGTAGACTCTTATAGGACGGCCATGGGCGATTGCACAAGATGGCGACTAAAGATAGGCTCTTATGAGACTAACTCCTAGAACCTGGATCAGAGGTTACTATGAAATTTAGCGGCTATACATAAGCTTTAGGAGACGGCTTACGGGTGCTTGCGTAAGATAGCGGCTATACACAGGCTCTTATGGGGAAAGTTAGCCCATGGCCTACTGCACAAGATGCGGCTATACATAGGATGTTATAACCTCCTCCTCCTCATCCGTATAGCAAAAGGTCAAATGGCACCTCCTCCTAGAAAAAGGGCAAATGGGCAAAAAAGGACACCACCTCTTCCTTTGCAAAAGGTCTCTTCCTTTTCCGTTTAGCAAAATGGCACCTGTTCCTCTTGGCATAGCTTTACGTCTCTATCGGTAAGTTTGAACATGCGATCTATTGTATAAGGTTAAAGTGATCACGTGCTATTTAACCTAACGTCTTCATAGTTATGCATGTTTAGACTTGATCGTTACTTTTGTTAAGACAGTAGTGTATGTGTTTGTTGACATACACACTTTTCTGCTCTGTCCCTATGAACAAGCCAGTGTGTGAAACGCACAGCAGACATAGTCGCAGTGTCCGTGTGTTAAATGCTGAATACAACATACCACAATCTAAGTTCGATTCCCCAAGTAAGTTTTGGGATATTTTATCAAAGAACTAGTTCGTGCAGGTCTTCAGGCAGAGCAGTAGTCACTTCGGAGGCCAAGGCCCTTCCCCCGAGGATCCCCCAGGGCTCTTCTGAACTGGATAGATTGTGAGTTGGCGACCACGGGGCCCTAAGGGGCGGTAGAATAACACCGACGGTAACCCATGCCTAACGTAAGAGGACACAAAAAGGCCGAGGGCTCTGATCTCGAGAGTGTGAGTTGGTGACCACGGGGCCCTTAGGTATGTAATAGCATTGCTTTCACTCACATATAGCAGGTTAACAACGTGTTGTCAGTAGAGACGGTAGAATAACACCCACGGTATCCCCTCCCTGCCGTAAGACGCGAATAAGAGGGGCCCCCATGGGCTCTTAACTTGAGAGCGTGAGTTAGCGACCCTCGGACCCTGACCTGGGCGCTTAGTTCTGTAGAACCAAACTCGACGTTTTCGAGTAAGAGGCATTAAAAACATAGTGTGCTCTGTTTGTTGTATGAGATTTTAGCCAGAATCAAATATACTGTTTTACCGCCGGATAGCCTTCCTGACAAAAACGCTATGATGTAATTACTAGAAACTATGTCTATTCAACTAACAGAGAACAGAAACATAAACAAGAATCTGTTTTACGGCTCTCCCCGCCGTAAGAGGCGACTAAGAGGGGCTCCAGGGGCTCTTAATTTGGGAGCGTGAGTTGGCGAACCTATGGCCCTGACTTGGGCGCTTAGTCCTGTATAATCAAACTCGGCCCTTTCGAGTAAGAAGCATTAACAAACATAGTGTGTCCTGTTTATTTTATGAGCTTTTAGCCAGAATCAAAAATACTGTTTTACCGCCGGATAGCCTTCCTGACAACAACGCTAAGATGTAATTACAAGAAAATATGTCTATTCAAATAACAGAGAACACAAACAAAGATAAGAATCTGTTTTACGACAGGATGCCCTTCCTATCACCTAATGTCAATCAAGGAACATTGAGTCACCGGGACTTCAACCGCAGTATCCAACATTTTACCGAGCGAGTTGCCTACGCGGTATATGCAGTATGTGTTTCTATGTTTTATGATTTTCGTACTAGGCAAATGATAGAAGTTGCACGGTTGCTGTATTCATATTTTGTAAATTAGCTTATACCGAGCGAGTTGGCTACGCAGTGATTTTGATTTTCGTACTAGGCAAGTGATGGAAGTTGTACGTTTGCTGGATTCATATTTTGTAAATTAGCGTTTACCGAGCGAGTTGGCTATGCAGTATGTTCACTATGTGCTTCGGCGGTTTTTTATTTTCGTACTAGGCAAATTATAGAAGTTGTACGTTTGCCGAATTCATATTTTGTAAATTAGCGTTTACATTCATAACGATCAAGTCTATGATGACACTACTGCAGCAGGTTATAAACAGCACGTGCTCACTCTAGCCTTTGGCATAAGATCGCAGCATGCTTGAACTTCACCGATAGAGGCGTAAAGCTATGCCTTGAGAGAGCTTGAAGAAGAGGATGCGGAGGAAGAGGTGCCCTTTTGCCAAACGGATAAGGAAGAGCCCTTTTGCCAGGAAGAGGAGCCCGTTTGCCCTTTTGCTCTACAGATGAAAAGGAGGTGTTCTTTTAGCCCATTTGCACTTTTGCTAGGAGGAGGTGTACTTTTGAAGAACCCTCTTGCCCGTTTGACAGGAAGAGGGGCCATTTTGCCCTTTTGCCCTACAGGTGAGGAGGAGGTGATTTTTGTGCCCATTTGCCCTTTGCTAGGAGGAGGTGCACTTTTGCCGTTTTGCTATACGGATGAGGAGGAGGAGGTTATAATATCCTATGTATAGCCGGCATCTTGTGCACTGGCCCCTGGGCTAGCTTTCTCCATAAGAGACTCTGTATAGCCGCTTTCTCGCGCAAGCGCCCTTAAGCCGTCACCTAATAGCTAATGTATAGCATCCATCTTGCATAGCAACCCCTGATCCAGGTTCTAGGAGTTAGTCTCGTAAGAGCCTATGTATTGAGCCCAATTGGCTCATATCATTGTCTTTAAAAATATTAGAAATTAAAAAAATGGCATATGAGGGAATAGCCGCAGTTACATTATAGGCCGGATGTGTGGCGCCATTACGCTTGCCCAGGTTTAAAGATAGTTCCACGTGTCAAGGTCATCTTGTGATGAAATGGAAAGCATTGGAATATTCCATGAGGTGTGATGACAAAAGTCACCAGATTTAAGTTGGCAACATTTTCAGGCAGCGAATCGCAGCAGAGCAGGTTTTGGAATGATGGGGGTAAATTAAAGATGGGTGCCACATAAATGACTTCTAAAATAATTAAATCCACCAGGGGATAAGGTGAAAACAAGATTAAACCATTTTGAGAACAATAATTAAAGACGGCGTATTTGCAACAACTTATTGGAATAAATAATTGCAGGCATATGTGACGGGACGTTACATCATTGTTAATGGGGTTCCCCGAGCTCCATATCCAGAATCCGGCGTGCATGGAGAGGACGCGAGCCGCTAAGAACAGACACTCTGCTACGGAAATTTGAACGTATCGGACGTACGTGTATGTGGTTCATGAGAACCCTAATCTAGAGCATTTCCTATCAAATAACTAGCTGTCGAAGATACTACGGGTCCGATAGACTTTGCATTTAACTCAATAATGACCGAAATTTTTGTAAATTCAAGAAGGTGAATTTTTACAACCTTAACTGAAAATTAGGATCGGAGCGAGATCAAACAAGGACGCATCGCAGTGCCACGTGTAAATCGCGGAAAGCAGAGACAAAGTGTATATTACAATTGTGAATAAGTGTATGTGCTAGAATAATTTAACTATATCTGTGTTTTTTTATATGTATTTTAGTGTAGTAGGAAGTGATGAGCGTGTGATTTCATGAAAGCAACAAGAGTGAAGACCATGGTTGTGGAGAATGGTATGGGTTCAGGTTTTGAGGCCGTTAGCATGATGGCTTAAGTACATCATGGGGCCGACCTGAAACCATGAGGCCGTGGAGCTGAGTATGGAGCGTCGCCGAGTCGATAAGTACCCTGATTCATTATCTAGCATGTGCATGATTAGCTGTTAACTGTAAATAAATTAATGCATGATTATTTGTTTATTTTCCTTTATAAGTACTGTAGCAAGGATAGTTAGGTTTTTTTTTTTAGGTTTTATTTTATGCTGATGCCTAGGGGGGTGTACATATTGTGATATTAGCGTGTGTTAAAATATGGTCTTCGCGAGTGTGGAAATAATGTGTGTAAATAATGATTTTCCATTACGGGTGTGAAACATGGTTTTTTTTTCAGTGCGTGATCTTCTAGCAAATATTAGCGTGTGCGTGTGTGAATATTTAATGACGTAGGAGGCATCAGTAAGGATTAGTTAGAGGGAATAGATAGATTAACCTGGCATGTCGCATGAAAAGTTCGTCAAGAAAATTTTCACTGACCCAAGATTCGAACCCGGACTTGCTGGCACATTACAGTGGGATTTTGGAAAATATATGTCATTAGTAAGTAACGTGCACCGTTAATCAATGAGAAAATTTTGTGCTATAGGGAATAATTGTCATCCTAAAATGTTTCCGAGAAGTAGTTAGCTAGTGTTGAAATAGGGACCTCTAAGACACAAAATGCCGACCGCAAGAGTCGAACCAATGATTGTGTAGCGCCATATATATATGTAAATACCGGCATAATGATATACGTGTTCCTGATAATGGAGTGAGAAATGTAGAATAATACGTGAAATATGAAATGAATAAAATATATTGAGAGTATTATATAATTAGTAACTGTTCGCACAGGCGCATGATATTGTGGAGGAACATATGGCTTCATTTAGAGTAGAGAGAGAGAGAATTTAAGTGGGTGCGAACATGTTAGAATGCCGTGTCAATGAAATGAGTCGGACGTGAGATAAGGCAGCAGACCAGGACGGCGCGTTGTGTATTAGAGAGGCTATGGCAGCTGTAGTAAGGTCTTATAAGTAACAAAATATCGCATTCATCCGTAAGAAAATTCTGTTTGTGGAACCCAGGACAGCACAATTAGATTAAATAATGATAGCTAGACTTCGTGACAGATCATTGCGGCAAGTGTAATGATAGGTCACTGTAATGGTGCCATGTTGAGGGTCGGAGTTCGATGCCCGGCCGAGCCAGTGTATAATGATTTCCCCTGTGACTATATGATTGAAATTATGTTGTGTTTGTTTATGTTATATGTTCTTCAATATGTGGGCAATGCAAATTTTGATTTTGCAGTTGCAATATTTCTTGTGATGTTGAATTCAGTTCACGGTGGTTGTTTATACTTGCGGCAATGAGGTTCATCCCATTGTCTGTAGAATCAGTGTAGGTTAAGATGTATTTAACATTATAGTATAGGGTTTCTTGCTACAGGGTAGGCATATGTTTTGTGTATGATAAAACAGCTAATTAAGCATATGTGAGATATTTATCATTTTAATGAATCGGTAAATTAATTTAATTTATTTATGTCAGGGTTACTTTTCGATTTCGTGCGTGCGTTCCATATTATCAGCATTACATGAGGGGAGGATGGTACCGAGAAAGAATAAGTTAAATAGTTTCGGACTCAAATAATAATAGGGACTATTTTTTATATAAAATTTGTGATGAACAATTGTATGATATATAAAATTTTGGATTGAATTACCAAATCTAACAAACGTGATTGGATAAATTTATGATTTTTCAAGGTAACAATTATACCGACATTGATAACTGCGAATTTGTAAATTATAATGAATTTAATGGATTTAATTAATTAAAAGATGAGTTGTGAATTACACGGCGGATGTTGCTTAATGAATTTACACAGCCTCATACATTTCATTTCGAAGAGTGTATTTAAATAAATAATTTGGTCTTTAGTAAATGGTAACTACAAGGTTTATCATATGGTGAGGAAATAACTTAAAGGTATGGAGAGCAAATATGAATTTGTTATTCAAAGAATGAACGGAAGAAGTTTTGGTTGTATTAACATTTTAAAAAGGTACTTTGACAAATTAACAAAGGTCATGATGATAGATTATTATAATATTTTATTATTGAAAATTTTGAAATATGGTGGTACCAAAATATGAGTGGAATGGAATTGGATTAAAAATTTTGAAATACTGAAGTAGAGTTGATGAATAAGATGAAAGGGAATTGTAATAAGATGAAGAAATGTGTTTAGAAGGATTTGAAATCTATGAGTCATGAGGTTGATATTTTATAGTCGAGGGTGATAGAGGTTGTGAACAATATTTGGTCCGAAGAGTTTATTGTTTGTATAGAAGTATATTTGCTTTGCCAAAGTTTAGCCTTTTCAATAAATTTTGCATTCGTAAATGTTCTCATTCGGATTTTTATTTAATTATTTTATTTCTTCTCTTTTATCCTTCCCGCTTGATTAATTTAAGGTTAGTTTATAATATCTGAAGATATCTCTGAGGGTAGTACCCAGTCAGCGACCCTGGGATGTCTCGAGCCGGCGCCACATTTCAAAGGCAGGAAGGGTAGAGGGTTGAGTATAGTCGCCATTTCTGTCAATCGCCCATGACCGTCCCATGAGAGTCTATGTATAGCTACCACCTTGCGTAGTAGCCTCTAAGCCAGCTTTCTTCATACGAGCCTGTGCATAGCAGCCATCTAGTGTAGTAGGTCCCCTCGGTCAGCTTTTCCCACAAGAGGCTGTGTATAGCCAGCATCTTGCTCAAGCGCCCATAAGCCGTCTCATAATAGCCTATGTTTAGCCGCCATCTTGCATAGTAACCTCTAAGCTAGCTTTCTCCATATAAGCCTGTGCATAGCCGCCACCTTCTGTGGTAGGCCCCCTCGGCCAGCTTTCCCCATAAGAGCCTGAGTATAGCCGCGCTGTCAAAGAAGCACGTGGTATTTCAAATTGCCAGTTACCAGGTGCATAAGAGGTTTAGTTCCTTGAAGATGGCAGCACGGTGGTGCCTTGTTTAAAGCTGGCCGCTGACATCTGTCAAAAAAGCATGTGGAATTTTTCAAATTGCCCTCCACTACGTGCGTAAGGTTGCAATCATGAAGTTTTAACCCCGCTAAGATGCAAGCACTATAGTTTGCGATCGTCTGTTTTTTAAAAATGGCAGCTGACAGCTGTCAAAAATGCACGTAAAATTTTTCAAATTGCTCTCCACCACGTGCCAAAGGCTGAGATTTAGTGCCGTAATGATACTAGCACTGAAGTTGGCGATCTTCTGTTATCTAAAGATGGCAGCTGACAGCTGTCATAAAAGCACACGGCTTTGTTTACAAACAAGAGCACGTGGCTAAGGTAAGAGCTATGAGGTTTAACGCTGTGAAGAAGGCAGCACCGAGGTTAGCGATTCTCTGTTGTTTAAGCATGGCAGCTGTCAGATGTCACAAATCACGTGGCCTTGTTTACAAACAAGAGCACGTAGGTAAGGTAGCAGGTATGAGGTTTGGTGCCGTAAAGATGGCAGCACTGAGGTTAGCAATGCTCTGTTGTGTAGAGATGGCAGCTGTCAGCTTGGCAGCTTTCAGAAAAAAACGTTGCTTTGTTTGCAAACAAAAGCACGTGGAATTCAAATTTTGCGCGCCGAATTCAAATTTCCCGCGGCCTCTGATTGGCCCACCGTCGGACGCACTTTGCTCCTCTGCTGCTATCCACACAGAAAATGATTGATCGAATCCTGGCAGTTTTTCCATGATACATGGCATTCTACGACATCGATCAGGGTAATATTTTTGCCAATTTTGGCTCCATGAGAGGCGAATTTCGAACTTCCCTTCAGACAAAATTCTGGCTTGGAAATACCAGGGTGTCTTGATCTGAGTCGTTTTCCCTCCACTTAGGCTACATCGTTAAACAAAGGCAGCTTTTCTTCTGATATTCTGGTGCGAGAGCACTCCTCTTTCTAGCGTTAGTCTCAGAATGGTTAGCCGGTAACTGAGAGTAGATCGTATGGTCCCTTTAATAATACGCATGGTCTCATTCAGCTTCGTGTCTACTTTCTGCGTGTGAGCTCTCTCTGTCCACACTGGTGGGCAGTATTCTGTAGCTGAAGAAAACAACCCCTGTACTGTGTCGGATGAAGACCTCCAGCCAATACCACACAGTATATGCAAGAGTTTGATCCTCCTCCTTAACGTGACTGCCACCTCCGCAAGATGTTCCATGTAGGAAAGTGTCCAATCGAAAATAACCCTTAGATGTTTACGATAAAAGTTATGATCCAGTCCGTTTCCCCTCAAAGTACGCATTGAGAATTTTGTTTGTTAATTTATTCGATAGATGGAAGCCCTGCTGATTTAATTGTGTTGGGTTGTAGTCCACAGTGGCGAAAGTACTTGCCTAACGTATCCAAATCTGAAGCTAGGACTTGTTAAGTAACTTCGAATTTGCTGTTCTGAGTAGCGATGGCACAATCATCTACATCTAGATTTTGTTGCTGGCATGTACATGTTGAAGAACAGTGGGGCAAACCATTTGTTACTGCACAGTATTTTAGTACTTCATTCAGTATTTAGTATTGTAGTATTTCATTTCATTTAGTGACTGGCTAGGGACAGGAGAAGCGCGTCAGACATGTGGAGACAACAGTCTCATGAAATCTTGTAATTGCACAACAGTGCTAAGATTTTAAGTGCAGCCAAACCATTGGCACAATAACAATTTCATCGTTTCTAGTGTTTTTCAGTGTCAGCGCGTACTTCGTGTGTGAATGTGTAATTGTATATGTACAAGCAGTACTTATAGTGCTGGTGTGTTCTTAGTTCACGTATACTGAATAAATCAGTGACTTGTGTGCTCTTTATGTTTTACAAACTGCATTTTCTTAATAACATTCAAGTGGTCCTCCGAATGTGTGCTTTATTTTTTATGTGTGGTTATCATATGCGACCACCAGAGGTAAGGTTACATCGGAAACGTAACAACAGTTTCATCTCGGTCAAACATTTTGGTCCTCCGAGCCGGATCTTCGAGCTTTCCTTTTATGTGACTACAAACATAGTGCATTTACAGTGACTGGATTATGCCGATAATATTGTGTGGTATATCGTGGTGCAATTTATGACGCAATTCTGCACATGGCTGATTTACGCGCGAACACACCCCGCTATATCAGAGCTACCAACCGCGCCGGTCAAATCTTCCGCGCTGTGGACTGTTGGCAGTAGCAAACGTGAGTCATGTCAAGATGGCTCCTTGATGACAACAACTACTTCCCACACCTTACAAGTTCAGATCCAATTCATATCTTTATTCCTATCTTTTCATTATGGCAGAAGAGAGAAATAAAATTCTAATATGCAAACGAGGTGTAATAAAGGGCAGTGTAACACGAATTAAAAACTTCGTAGATGGGTTTAACAGTGAGCAGGGAATTCTGGCTGTTATCTCTCGTAGAGAAAGTTTAGAGGAATTGAAACAAAATTATGAGGACATTCAATCCCAGCTAGAAATCAGTGAGGAGGGAGAAACATACGAAGCAGACAGAGAAATATTTGAAGACACGTATCATCAGATAAAGGTCGGCATAGATAGAATAATCACCCAGCATGAAATAACAGATCATTCCAGACACTCCAGTCAAGAGAATATCTCAATAAGCAACAATTACAATGGGGAGCACTTCAAATTACCTACTATTACACTGAAACCATTTGGAGGCGAGTAAGAAGACTGGAGAGGATTTCACGATTCTTTTGTATCTATGATCCATAACAATCAAGATTTGCACGATATTCAGAAATTTCACTACTTAATTAGCAGTTTAAGAAATGAACCTCTTTCAATTGCACAAAGTCTCCCCTATCCGCTGAAAAGTACAGCATAGTTTGGCAAAGGTAAATCGACAGGTTTCTAAACAAGAAATTAATTTCGTCAATTCACATCAAACAGATATTAGAGCAAGATTCAATCCAGAAAGAGAATGCCAATTCTCTCAGAGAGGCTATAAACACAAGTCAGCGGCATTACAGGCCCTTGACTTAGATGTTTCAATTGAAGATTTATTATTGTCACAATTGTTAATCAACAAACTAGACCCAGCAACTAGGAAGGCATGGTAAATACACACTTCAGGTTCGGAGTTAGAATCTCTGGAGGTGTTGTGGACATTTTTAGAAAGGAGATGTTTAGCACTTGAGGCAATCAAGCCAGGTACTCAAGTTCAACAGATTAAACAGTAGATTAGAACTACACCCAAACATCAAGTAAGCAATGTGCATGATAGTGTTAATTACCAATGTGTACTCTGCAAGGGCTCGTATTTCCTATTTAAGTGTGAGTCCTTCAAAAGGCCCAGTGGCCATGAGAGACATAATGTTGTGAGAGATTACAAATTATGCATTAACTGCTGGGCAATAATCATAATGTCAATCATTGCCAATCTGGCTCGTGGAAGATGTGCGGAAAATATCATAATTCACTATTGCATGATGACACCAGACGTGACCGCAGCAGGCCAATGCTTAGCTCACGGGAAGCAGAGAGGGAACACAGCTCGCTCCAATCAGTAGCTAATCACACAACACGTTATTCACTGCGCTGTCAAGGAATCCGATCTGTCTACAGTCTTGACATCAACAGCGATAGTCAAGGTTAAGGACATTCACGGTAATATGCATGAGGCTAGATGTCTTTTGGATTCAGGCTCTCAAACGAATTTCGTGAGTGAAGAACTAGCTCAAGTATTACGCCTCAGGAAACAAAAACATGTTACACCAGTGACTGGAATTAACGGTGCAGGAGTTCAAACCACACACTGCATCACAGTTCATTTGCAATCTGCGGTCAGCCCTTTCAATATAGATGCCATATGCTTAGTGCTACCAAAGATTACAAGCAATTTGCCAAGTAGAAAAATCAACATTTCAAGATGGAATCTACCCACCAATATAAATTATGCCGACAGAAATTTCCACATTCCAAGCAAGATCGATTTGCTACTCTGTGCAGAAATATTTTTAAGGTTATATTGGAGGGCAAGAAAACTCGTGATGGGTATCCAACATTGCAGAATACGAAACTGGGTTGGGTAGTAGCTGGCCAGGCACCCATATAACAACACCAAGGGGACATGCAACATCACTATTCATCCAGGTAGACCAATTAGACACAACTTAAAAGATTCTGGGAAACAGAAGAACTGACCGTGATCCCAAATTAAGAGAAGAATATTCAGCATTCATTCTAAAACTTGGCCACATGAAACCGGTACCCACGTGCACTGAAGATGGAGGATACTTCATGCCACATCATGCCGTATTAAAACCGACAAGTACCAGCACTAAAACTCGTGTTGTCTCTGATGCGTCTGTTAAGACTGACAGTGGCGTATCTTTGAATGAGAAGTTACTCGTAGGTCCTACCATACAAGACGACCTGCATTCTATTGTACTACGTTTCAGATCACACAAGATTGCTCTTGTCGCAGATATTACAAAGTTGACAACGAGGACATGAAACTACAACGAATACTATGGAGAAACACTAGCATCGAACCGCTCCAGTGTTATGAACTCACGACCGTTACTTACGGAACGGCAAGTGCTCCCTTTCTCGCTGTGAGTTAGCCGATGACGAGTCAAAGGAATATCCACAAGCAGCAGCTGTCCTTAGAAAGGATTTTTATGTTGATGACCTCCTAACCGGAACCTATACTGAATCAGAAGCCATTCGCTTACAGCAAGAATTAGATACATTACTGTTAAAAGGAGGATTTGAAATTAAGGAATGGTGTTCTAACAGCAGTAAGGTCATGTCAAAAATACCAGAAGAAAGTAGAGAAACCAAATCACCACTTCAACTGGACAATGCAGACACAGTAAGAACATTGGGAATACTCTGGCACCCTTCTACGGACCAATTTCAGTTCGACATAACTGTTAAAAGAGTTTCCCATGCAAACAAGAGAAGTGTACCGGTACTCTCAACTATTGCGGCAATGTTTGACCCTCTGGGCTTATTGGGTCCAGTTATTCTCTCATGCAAGGTCTTTATGCAACAGCTCTGGACTTTTCAATTAAAATGGGACCAAGATTTGCAAAGTCAGCTTCTTAACACTTGGAACGCAATTTACTCGCAGTTCCCAAAACTTAACGATATAAAATTTGACAGGTACATTTTAAGTAAGTCTAAGGTTGTACATTGTGAATTACATGGTTTCTGCGACGCCTCGGAACGTGCTTACGGGGCGTGCGTATACATTCGTACCACAGATGAACAAGGGCTTATTTCATACAATTTGATATGCTCTAAATCAAGAGTCGCTCCACTTAAACAATTGTCAATTCCACGCTTAGAATTGTGTGGCGCTCTCCTGTTAGCAAGATTACTTAAGGGAACGTTCGCGAGTCTCAACCTGGATATTAGATCTATTCATGCGTGGACAGACTCTACAATTGTGTTACAATGGATTTCGTCACCGTCGACGAGGTGGAAAACATTCGTCGCCAACCGGGTCTCTGAAATCCAGGACACGGCAGAAAACTTCACATGGCATCATGTGTCTACACAAGAGAATCCAGCTGACATATTGTCACGAGGAAGCGAGCCTCAAGCATTAAAATCACATGACCTCTGGTGGCATGGACCGTCCTGGTTGTGCCAGCCTGAAGAATTATGGCCTATCAGTACTGCAGAATGTACCTCAGAAGCACTTGAAGCCAAACCCACTACATGTTCAATCAACAGCTGCGATAATGAAGACATCACTACACGGTTTTCCTCGTTATCAAGAATGAAACGAGTCTTTGCGTACTGTAAAACATTCATCTACAACCTACAGCACTCTCATGCGAAGATTACAGGAAATCTAAGCACGGAAGAGTGCAAAAATGCACTACTTTGCTGGGTACGATATATTCAACACCAGGAATTTCAGAAGGAAATTCAGTATCTTCAACTGAAAAAAGAAGTTGACAAGAGAAGTCTGTTAAAATCTCTCGCTCCATTTCTTGATAAAGACGAGTGTCTCAGAGTGGGCGGGCTATTACGTAATGCAGATGCAGCATATGCCCAGAAACATCAGATTACATTACCAGCGCATCACTATGTCACGAATGTAATTATTCGTGACGAACACTTAAGATTACTACATGCTAGCACACAGCTACAAGTTGCATCACTTACAATGAAGTATTGGATTCCTCACGCCAGGACAACTGTCAAAGGTGTCGTTCGCAAATGTGTGACATGTTACAGGTTCAAGGCCGAGAGCTCATCGCAAATGATGGGCCAGCTGCCTGCTGAAAGAGTTAAGCCCACTCGTCCTTTCCAATACAGCGGTGTAGACTTTGCGGGACCCTTCTTCATTAAACAAGGTTCTCCACGTAGTAACACGAGAGTAAAATGTCACGTTGCAGTTTTTGTCTGCTTAGCCACCAAGGCCATTCACTTGGAACTTTAAGCAATTTAACCACCAAAGCCTTCATTGCTGCCTTAAGGAGAATGATAGTCCGGAGAGGAAGGGTACTTCAACATCACAGTGACAATGGTTCATCATTCATCGGAGCCAGAAATCAACTTCGAGAACTTCACGAATTATTCCAATCAAAGCAACACCAACGTGAGATTGATAATGTTGGAATCTAAGAATGATTTACCTAGAAATTCATTCCTCCACGAGCACCAAATTTCGGAGGTCTTTGGGAAGCTGGGGTGAAATCTATGAAATTTCATCTTACTAGAGTTACCAAGCACGCTCACCTGACATTCGAAGAAATGACTACTCTTCTTTGTCAGATTGAATCCATTTTAAATTCACGTCCAATCACTCTCCTGAACAATGACCCAAATGACACCTCCTACCTTTCACCAGGACATTTCCTGATAGGAAAACCGATGATGGCCATACCTGAACCAGACCTAACCTTATCAAATACTTCAAGGCTTTCCAGGTGGTATCATCTTCAAAAAATGAAGGGACATTTTTGGAACAGGTGGTCATCCGACTATCTGAGCACCTTGCAGCAGCGCATGAGATGGAGGTCAGCACAGCCCAGTGTATCTACAGCTACTGTTGTCCTAATTAAGGATGACAACATTCCACCATTGGACTGGAGATTAGGCATTATTAAGCAAACATTCCCAGGCAAGGACGGGCTGGTTAGAGTCGTTGATGTCCGTACACCCTCAGGAGTTTATAGGAGACCTGTGTGCAAATTATGCCCACTCCCAATTGACTAGTGACCTCAGTGTAGTGCGTCGTCAATATTTTCATGTGTATTTGTGCATATGCATTTATCTTTACCTTGACAGGTTTTTTGTGACAGACCTCAATGCATTACTTGTTTTATTTTCAGGGTATTTAATTTCATTGTTATTGCATTTAATTTGTAAATATAAAATGGGAGCACATTTTAAGTGGGCCGGTATGTTACTGCACATATCGCATTAACAATTATATCTAAGAAATTATGTCTTTTCTTGGTGTTCTTAAATCTACAATATTGTAGTATTTCATTTATAAAATAGAGGTCAGCACCTCTCTGGCGGGACTGTTTTCTGGCGCGAGTGACTGGCTAGGGACAGGAGAAGCGCGTCAGACATGTGGAGACAACACTTTCATGAAATCTTGTAATTGCACAACAGTGCTAACATTTTAAGTGCAGCCAAACCATTGGCACAATAACAATTTCGTCGTTTCTAGTGTTTTTAGTGTCAGTGCGTACTTCATGTGTGAATGTGTAATTGTATATGTACAAGCAGTACTTATAGTGCTGGTGTGGTTTTAGTTCACGTATACTGAATATATCAGTGACTTGTGTGCTCTTTATGTTTTACAAACTGTATTTTCTTAATAACATTCAAGTGGTCCTCCGAATGTGTGCTTTATTTTTTATGTGTGGTTGTCATATGCGACCACCAGAGGTAAGGTTACATCGGAAACGTAACAATAGTTTCATCTCGGTCAAACACCATTGTTCAGTGTTTTCTGAGAGCTGATGTCCTTTCCAATTACTGCAGTAAAATTTATTTCATGAAGCATGTAGTCACTTAGTCGTGTCGTTCTTTGGCATGAGATAACCTGTAGTAATTTATACGGCAGTCCATGTCTCCAAACTGTATCGTATGCAACATTTAAATCTATACAGGCAATTGATGTTTTTGCTTCATTTGATACCTTGCTTCTATGAAGGTGGTGAGAGATAGGACCAGTTTGGGCGGAAGCCAGCTTGTTCAACACGTACATTTTCAGAAACATTTTGACAGAGTCTGTTGTACAACAGCCTTTAGAGAAGCGTATAAGTGACATACAGCAATGCAATAGAGCGATAATTCTTTGAATGGTCATGTGGTTTACCCTCTTTGAGTACTTCTTCAGTTTGTAGGGAACCGTAGCTGTTGCTATAATATCAGAGAAAAATTCTGCCAACCATCATTTTTGCGTACTTCCCAGAGTGCAGGAGAAATTCTGGATGTATACCATCGCTTCCAGGAGCTTTGCCGACTTTCACAACTTTGAGAGCGAATATGATTTCTGAGGTGGTGAAAGGGTTTGAATATGATTTTTCAGTGAAGTTGTTTTTGAGGATACTAAGTGTACGTGTAATTTTCCGAGTGAAGTGTGTATCTCTTGGTGCTCAAGATTTGGACAATATATACGCTGCAAACTTACTGGATGATATGTGATTGTTCTCCCGCATGTTCTTCTTAGTTTCTCCTAATTTGTGTAAGAGTAACAATGCTTATCTGCTACAGGTTTGTAATTTAAATGATTCGACAGTCTGGGTCCATCCGACACGGCATACTTCATCCAAGCTATGTAGTAGGTCATCTGTAATTCCTTGATCTCCTCCCTTCAAGAGTTCCTCAAGGCTTCATCGTAACCTGGAATGTATTCCTTTCGGCAACCTCTTGGTATAGCATTTTATGCTGCACATATGATTCCTCCTAAAAATCTATCGTAATTACCTACTAGATTTTGGAGAGATCCAGACCAGGCACTTGGCCAGATTGTCAGCAAATACATCCCATTCCGCTTTCGTGAAATTCCATCTAGGTAGAGGATGAGATGATATCAGTAGTACAAATATAACTGGACGGTGCTGGAAAGTGAGGTAAGAGTAGGCGTTGGTCACGAAAGAAAGATCTGGATTATACTCTTTCCTCCATACTGCTGACTTAAAAGTTGCTCTGTCAAATGCAAGTTATTGCTTTCACCTTACTTGTCGATGACCCTCTATTTCCCTTGAGCATGATAGCTGTTGAATTCTCCAAGGTACACTGCGGGCTGTGATGTTGTTAAGACTTGCATTTACCAGGCTATAGCTGGAGGATAGTGTACAGTATATTACATTATCTATTTAATATGTACTTCATGAATTTCATTAAGATCTGAAGCTGTACAGAGTACAGCATTTTCAACTGTTGTTAGAACGTACGTTGCCACACCATAAGCATGATGGTATATTGTTCCAAGTAATTCAAAACCAGGAATTTTCACTCTACCCCTCAGTTCTTCTTCGTCTGCAGTATGGGTTTCCTGGATAGCAATATCGATTTCATTTTGTATTAAGACTTTCTGTAGTACTTGACATTTTGATCTACTTATGCCTTCTATGTTCAATTGGAAAATTCTGACAACAGGGCTAAGATGATTCCCAGGAAAGACCTGAGAAGGGGCATTTGTAAACAATCTTTATCCCCCTAGGAAATGTATGAAGGAGGTGAAGCTTCCACGGTGTGAAGAATTATTTAGTTTAATTTCCGAGTTGAATCGTGTTGTAGTTGTCTGTACATTACGTACAGTTTGCCGACGTTTCGAATACATTGCAGTATTCTTTGTCAAGGTGACTGCCTGGGAGACTGATTACCTCGGATCGAGTAGGGGTCGATCTACAGACAACTACAACACGGTTCAACCCGGAAATTAAACTAAATAAATGTAGGAAGGATACAGATGCACAGTAGTACACGAGAGAAAGCTCACAGATTATGCGAACGTCACATGTGGAGTTCGCCAGGGATGCATTCTTTCACGAACAATATTTTTAGTCGTGCTCAGTAATGTCACGAGAAAAAATGTTCGGAAGAAGAAAAGAAAGAAAACACTGGGGAATGGTGAAAAGAGTCAAATCACATCAATCAATACTGATCTGCACTTAGGGCAGTCGCCCAGGCTGCAGATTACCTAACTTGTTTTCCTAGCCTTTTCTTAAATGATTTCAATGACATTGGAAATTTATTGAACACCTCACATGGTAAATCATTCCAATCCCTAACTCCCCTTCTTACAAATGAATATTTCCCCGAATTTGTCCTCTTGTATTCCAAATGTATCTTCATATTGTGATCTTTGATACTTTTAAAGACGCCACTCATACTCATCCATCTGATAATGTAATTCCACGCCATTTCTCCGCTGACAGCTCGGAACATACCACTCAGTCGAGCAGATCGTCTCCTTTCTCCCAGTTCTTTCCAGCCAAGACTTTGCAACATTTTGCTACTCTTTGACCACAAAGCGCCCAGAACATCGAGCTGCTCTTTTTTGGATTTTTCCAGTTCTTGAATCAAATTCTTGAGATTTAAAATCTTAGTTCCTGCACCAAGAAGAGCATCTAGCTGTAAAACCCCGATTCTCGTGTTAGAAAGGGCAACTAGTTGTAAAACAGATTCTTAATCCCAGTTCTTTGATGTCAGGAAGGGCAACCGGTCGAAAACAATAGTGAATGACGTAAGAGGCTAGATACTGCTAGTTTTGTGTCAGGAAGGGCAACCAGTCGTAAAACAATAGTTCGTGAAGTGTAACACTAGATACTGCGATTTAAAATCTAAGAAGTGCATCTAGCTGTAAAACCCCGATTCTCGTGTTAAAAAGAGCATCTAGTTGTAAAACAGATTCTTAATCCCAGTTACCCTTCGAGATGCAGAAAATAAGATTTTAAATTACAGTATCTAGCCTCTTACATCGTACACCATAGTTTTACGCCTATTTACCCTCCTTGACGCGAGGACTAAGATTTTAACTCGCGAGAATCTGTTTCACTGCTATATTACCCTTCTTAACGCGAGAACTAAGATTTTAAATCGCAAGAATTAAGTTTACAGCCGGGTGTTATTTTTGATGAGAGAAACAAGATTTTAAATTGCAGTATCTTATGTCCCACACCACAAACTATTGTTTAATAGCTAGATGCCCTTCTTGACGCATAAACTATTAGTATCTAGCCTCTTACATCTTACACCATAGTTTTACGACCGGTTACCCTTCCTGACGTTAAAGGACAAGGATTTTAAATCGCAGTATACGCGAAAAATCTGTTGTAGCAGGTTTTATAACTAGATGTCCCGGTGCCGGTACATAGCCTACTCCATCCGATGAAGCCTGCACAAGGCTTATCGCCTCCATCCGACAGATGAATCACCATCAACATCTTGTACCCGCAATCAGATTCGGAGAAGCCTGGACAAGGTTTAACGTCCCCAACAACAGCCCTTACTTAATGCTGGCTTTTTGCACACTCTCTGGTTATTCGAAACTGCCTAAGAATGTAATATACTACAGTAAGGAGAGGGTAAAACCCGGTGCCGGTACATAGCCTACTCCTGCCGAAAGAGCCTGCACAAGGCTAATCGCCTCCATCCGACAGATGAATCATTATCAACATCTTGTACCCGCAATCAGTTTCGGGGAAGACCGCACAAAGTTTAACGTCCCCATCAACAGCCCTCACTTAATGCTGGCTTATTGCACACCCTCTGGTTATTCGAAACTACCTGAGAGTGTAATATGTAACAGTAGGATCGCCCCGTCTGACAGATGAATCACCATCAACATCTTGTACCCGCAAACATTCTCGCTACTTCGGGAGATAGCGGGTTCGAACCCCTACTGTCGGAAGCCGTAAAAATAGCAAATGCTAGGCGAGGGACCTGCGCGATCGTCATATCGTGTAATTACATGATCTAGCCGGATGCCCTTCCTGACGGTATAAGTTGCCAGGATTTGAATCGCGGTATCCATCATTGTGTACGACTTGCGTGTATTCAAGCTCACGCGTATTTTTTTGCTGAGATATCATGCTACTTCCGTTCGCCAGCTATAGCGGAAACTCGCAGTACTGCGTCTATTTCGTCTTACAACTTGGACGAGACAACATGTGTACATATAATTAATGATTTTTTCACCCCCTTACTTTTTTAACATGTAAGTATGTAGTATCTCGCAACATTCTTATCCGTGTGTGTGTGTGTTTCGAGAAGAAAAGAGTAACGTATCGTAATGAATTTGCAGTGTGACCGTGCGAGTTGGCTACGCAGTGTGCTTTCTTGATTTTCGCATGACATATATCAGTGTATTTGCAATTACTAAGCGTCTTAGCAGTGCGGTGAACGAGTTAGCTACGCGGTATAGATTTTTTATTTTCGTACTAAGCAAATCATTTGAAGTGTTGCCGAGTTAGCTATGCGATATGTGCACAGTGTGTTTTTGATTTTCATACTAGGCAAATCATTAAAGTTGTATCGTTTACTAAGCGAGAGAGCTACGCGATATTTGCACAGTGTGTTTTTGATTTTTACACTAGGTAAATCATTGAAGTTGTACTTTTGCTCTGAACACATCAAACAATGTTCTAATCACACGTTGTATCGAGTACAGTGTTCGATTCTAGTCTTGCTATGTTTCAATCTAATGTTTTCAGAACAAAGGTATCCCTTAACATGTTGTATCGGATTACATGTTAAGGTTAACGACATCGAGTGTAGTGGTCGATTCTAGTCTTGTTATGTTTGAATCTAATTTTCTTAGAACAAAGGTATCCCCTGATATGTTGTATCAAGTGTAGTGTTCGATTCTAGTGTTGTTATGTTTCTTGTTATCTTGTTATGTGTCTTGTTATCCCCTGACGTGTTGAATTGAGTACAGTGTTCAATTCTAGGTGTTTAGTGATCTGAACTCATCAGCCAATGTTCTAATCACATGTTGAAGTTAACAACATCGAGAACAGTGTTCGATTCTAGTTGTTTAGTGATCTGAACACATCAATCAATGTTCTGATCACATGTTAAGGTTAACGACACCGAGTGCAGTGTTCGATTCTAGTCTTGTTATGTTTCAATCTGATCTTCTTAGAACAAAGTTATCCCCTGACGTATTGTATCGAGTACAGTGTTCAATTCTACTCTTGTTATGTTTCAATCTGATCTTCTTAGAACAAAGGTATCCCCTAACATGTTGTATTAAGTACAACGTTCGATTCTACTTATGTAGTGTTCTGAACACACCAAACAATGTTTTAATCACATGTTGAAGTTAACGACATCGAGTACAGTGTTCGATTCAAGTCTTGTTGTGTTTCAATCTGATCTTCTTAGAACAAAGGTATCCCCCGACAGTAGTATAATGGGAGAGTTCGGGCGCCTCCTCCTCCTCCCGCCGCCTCCTCCGCCGCCGCCTCCTCCTCCGCCGCCGCCGCCCGCGGGAAATTTGAATTTTGGCGGGAAATTGGAATTTTGGCGCGAGATTTGAATTTGTAAACAAAGCCACGTGCTTTTTGACAGCTGTCATCGACAACAACGCAACGCTAACCTCACTGCTGCCATCTTGACGGGCCTAAACCTCACTAGTGCCAACTTAACCTAACTAGCATGAGGTAAACAAACCCACGTGTTTTTTGACAACCACGTGCTTTTTGACAGACAACAACGCATCGCAAACCTCAGTACTACCATCTTGACGGGCCTAAACCCTAGTAGTGCCAACTTAACCTAACTAGCGCGAGGTAAACAAAGCCACGTGCTTTTTGACAACCACGTGCTTTTTGACAGATTTGTAAACAAAGCCACGTGCTTTTTGACAGCTGTCATCGACAACAACGCATCGCAAACCTCAGTACTACCATCTTGACGGGCCTAAACCCCAGTAGTGCCAACTTAACATAACTAGCATGAGGTAAACAAAGCCACGTGTTTTTTGACAGCCACGTGCTTTTTGACAGATTTGTAAACAAAGCCACGTGCTTTTTGACAGACAACAACGCATCGCTAACCTCAGTACTGCCATCTTGACGGGAATAAACCTCGGTGGTACCAACTTAACCTAACTAGCTCGAGATAAACAAAGCCACGTGCTTTTTGACAGCCACGTGCTTTTTGACAGCTGTCATCCGCCATCTTTTAACTACAGAGCGCTGTGCTGCCCTCTTTCGTCACCTGTCATCGGCAGTGCTGCCATCTTGGCGGGCCTAAACCTTAGTGCTACCAACTTAACCTCACTAGCTCGAGGTAAACAAATCCACGTGCTTTTTGACAGCTGTCATCCGCCATCTTTAATCCATAGAGCACAGTGCTGCCCTCTTTAGCTACTTACCTTTGAAATGTGGTGGCGGATAATTTGAAAAAATGCTTTTTTGACAGCAGCCATCTTTGAGCGCCGTGCTACACTCTTTAGCTAGTTACCTTTGAAATGTGGTGGCAGGCAATTCCACATGACAGCAGTCATCTTTAATCAAGAGAGCATCGTGCTGCCCTCTATTTGGTGGCGGCAAATTGAAAAATTCTACATGCTCTTGTTTGGAAACAAACTCACGCGCTTTTTTTACAGCCGTCATCCGCCATCTTTAATCAACAGAGCACAGTGCTGTACTCTTTAGCTAGATACCTTTGAAATGTGGTGGCGGCAATTTGAAAAATTCTATGTGCTCTTGTCTTAAACAAAGCCACGTGCTTTTTTGACAGCTGTCATCCGCCATCTTTAATCAATAGAGCACTGTGCTGCTATCATGCGGGCAATTTCGTCAGCTGTCATCCGCCATCTTTAATCCAGAGAGAACAGTGCTGCACTCTATGTGGTGGCGGTAAATTCCACGAGCTTTACAAACCCATGTGCTTTTCTGACAGCTGTCATCCGCCATCTTTAATATAGAGAGAACAGTGCTGCACTCTATGTGGTGGCGGCAAATTCCACGTGCTTTACAAACCTATGCGCTTTTCTGTCATCCACCATCATTAATCTAGAGAGAACAGTGCTGCACTCTATGCGGTGGCGGCAAATTCCACGTGCTTTACAAACCTATGCGCTTTTCTGTCATCCACCATCTTTAATCTAGAGAGAACAGTGCTGCACTCTATGTGGTGGCGGCAAATTCTACGTGGAAACAAATTCTACTCGCTCTTCAGCTGTCATCCACCATCTTTAATCAAGAGAGCACCGTGCTGCCCTCTTTGTGGTGGCGGATAATTTGAAAAAATTCTTTTCGACAAGCAGCCATCTTTAATCCAGAGAGAACAGTGCTGCCCTCTTTAGCTACTTACCTTGAGGCGGTTAATTTGAAAAATCCTTTTCGACAAGCTGCCATCTTTAATCCAGAGAGAACAGTGCTGCCCTCTTTAGCTACTTACCTTTGAGGCGGTTAATTTGAAAAATTCTAGCTGCCATCTTTAATGAAAAGAGCATCGTGGTGCTATCTTGCGGGTAATATTTTACGTCACAGCTGTCATCCACCATCTTGCATTGCTAACCTTAGTGCTGCCCTCTTTAGCTACTTACCTTTGAAACAAAGCTGTCATCCGCCATCTTTAATCCAGAGAGAACAGTGCTGCACTCTATGTGGTGGCGGATAATTTGAAAAAATCTTTTTGACAAGCAGCCATCTTTAATCAACAGAGCACCGTGCTGACATCTTTAGCTACCACCATCTTACATCGCTTACCTCGCTGCTGCACTCTATGTGGTGGCGGTAAATTCGAACAAGTTTAATCACGCATCGGGAAAGCTAGAGTAAGCACGTGCTGCAGTGATGACGTCATCATGCATGTTTAAACACGTTCGTTGACTAAAAGCTTCAGTCTTCGGGAAACAGTGATAGAGTGTGGAGTGCAAACATGACGAAAACATTAATAGTTGATGTGCAAAGCTTTAAAGTAAACGGAAACAAGTTTGTGTTTAAAGAGGTGGCTGTGTTAGATTGCTGTGTGTTGTGGGCACCAAAACTTGTTAGTTTAGTATTTAGTCCACCGTTCCCTTACTGTTTGCAAACAGATGAAGATAAAAGCAGACTCAGTGGATTGAAAACAATTTAGGTTTGAAGTGGGAAGAAAAAGGAATACCTTATCGTTTTCTACCTTTAATGATGAATGCACATTTGTCAAGAGCGGATCTTGTTCTTTTAAAGGGTTGTGAAAAGAAAGAATGGTTGCGTGATTTTCTACCATCATCATGTGAAGTTATCGACATGCATGAATTGGGGTGCCCATCATTTAAAACTCTTCCGAAAGAGCATAGTAGAGAAACAAGTAAACAGTCTTTACAACATGTAGGTATGCTCTTTGATTGGTTGTGTCGCAGTGCATGCCGGGAAATGGACAACATATGTAAACTGCAGTGTCGAAATAACCTTAGTGTAAAAGAAACATTTGTAGAGTAAAGACATCATGTCATTTCTAACAGATACTAAGTGTAACGCAGTTGAAAAGGCGATCGTAAAGTTTTATGCATGCAAAAAGAAACTAAACACTTTTACTGAAGAAGAGTTAAATGCATTACCAAAGGCATTTTTGGTTAATGTAGCTGCGAATGCTGTAAAGAAGATTTGGGATAAGGTGCCTCGTGAGTGGACTCAAGATCCTGTTTTGTCAGAGCTTCAAACGTGTAGTTTACATCATGAACACGTGAGTTTAGCTAGAAGACCTTCTGTGAGACAGTGCCGTACATGTCAACTAATTAAACTGTATCACGGACCTAAAACTAACGAGTTGTCTTCGCTCATAAACACTTATCATGGCTGTGGAGAGAGTAAACAAGGAAAAGGTGAAGAAACGTGCTGGGAGAAAGATGAGGAAGCATGTTGGGCGTGGACTCATCAATAGAGTGATTGATCTTCTTTTCTTCGTGCTTCATCTCCCCTGCGGCCCTAGAACACATTCGCCTGATACGTAGTTACATGCTGCCTGCGTGTCGTGTAGCTGTTAAAATCTGCTTCGTAAAGTTATGCTGTGTGTGTATGTGTTATTACCTAGTGCTTTAGCTGCTCAGAAGAATATAGCAGCACTTGTCGTTGTTGGTGTAATAAAACGAAAACTGAGTGTCAAAGACCGTAACATGAACAAAGGATAAAAATGTATGTATATAGTCTAAAATAAATATGAATTGTCAAAACATATTACAGGTGTTGTTTAATCCTACAGCATGTCCTAGTGAATTAGAAGAAAGGAAACGTAGAGGATTAAAAGAAAACACACATAAGATTTAAGTACATCCTCTTTATTAATCCATGAATTAAAGCTGTTATTAAAACCAAGCCATTTAACATACAGTTTATTACCACGACGTCGAATAACACGTTCAACTAAATAGTGATCAGGATATTTTGTTTTCTGCAGTTCTTCGATGTAGAATCCTCCTTCAATAGGCTGTCCTCTGAGATCGCGAAGTAAATACGTAACTGGATTAGTAAGCTTAACACTTCTGATTTGAAAAATTTCAGTGCTCCAGTTAGGTGTGTATCCTTTTGCAAAGATAGACTTGTGTTTGCTGATGCGAACGAAATCACCTTCTTTAAAGCGATGACGACGTGGATCAGCTGTTTTGATTACAAGATGAATAGCATCTAGACGAGGTGTATTCTTTGTAACAAGACGTGGCTTTGTTCCGATAGTGCGATGAGGTGTATCGTTGTAGGTAGATAAAAGTCTAGGTAGCAGATCAATCCAACGATATGAACCTTGCGCTGTAAATTCTCGCCACATCAATTTTTTGAGTGTACGATTAAAGCGTTCTACAACACTTGCCTTGAGATTACTGAACGTAGAGTAGTGTTGAATGCCAAGTAACTTGAGGTAAGAAGAAAAATTCTTGTTGTAAAACTCTTTACCTTGATCAGTTTGAAGAAGCCTTGGGCAGCGTTTCGATTCTTCAACAATATGTTTAAATGCTTCTTTAACTTGAGCTGCTGTTTTAGAACGCACGGGTTGTGCAAAAGCAAACTTTGAGTACACATCGATAACAGTAAGTAGATACTTATAGCCCTTATTACTAGAAGCATATGGAATCATTTCTACTAAGTCTGCTTGCCAGAGATCATCTTTTCCTCGTGTAATAACGCGTCTGCGACAGTAGGTGCGACGTGCTGGTTTATGTAACTCATGTGCGATGTTTACCTTTACAGGTGAGATATTCTCTTGACGAGCCATTACAAAATAATACCGGCATAACGTAGTTCTCTTTCTATTTCTAGAATTTCTGATCCGTGACCAGTGTGACCAGCCTCTTGCGATGCTCTTAAAAGTTGTAATCGTTCAACGAGTAAGTTTGGGTCATTCCAGTATCTTACATCCACATACGGCAACAAAGGCTTGTAGATAACGTCTAGACTACGTGCAGTCGGAAACAGCTTAGAAATAAACTCACGATACTTGTAACTCTTATTCGCATTTACAGCTTCTGTTCTCTTGTAATTACGTCGTGTTGCATCGGTAACAAAAAGTATTGCTTTATACGTTTTAAGATCATCTTGTAAAATTATATCCTTGTCAGGTATTCGTGAGAAAAGAAGTTCTAATAGTCCTTTCGTAGGTTTATAGGTAACACCTTTTACAATGAGTTTGTTGCTATTAATCTTAACATTTGAATTTCCTATCCGGAAACAGTCATCTTCGTAGCGAATACCATAGGTAGTGTCAGTTTGTCCTGTAAAAAGTTTTTCTATATAAGGTGCAAAGAGAGATCCATAGGTATCTTGAATAAAAGTTCTAAACTGATTGCGATACTCTGGTGTAATCATAACCTCAGACAAAGATGGTAGATTTTGCGTCGATGTAGTAGGTGTTTCTGCAATAACATCTGTAGTTAAAAACTCAACACGCTTAGATGGTGATGCATCATTAAGTTCTTCTTCTTCTTCTTCTTCTTCTTCTTCTTCCTTATCTTCCTCTTCTTGATCTGCATCCTGCTTCTTCTCTTCCGTATCTTCTTCATGCTTTTCTTCTTCATGCTTCTCTTTATGATATGATGTTTGCATAGAAGCAAAACTTGAAGTAGGCTGCGGTAATGAAGTAGAATAAAAAATTTCTTTGAGTGGTGTACTTAGCTGTGTTTTTAAAAATAAATCCGTGTCTGCTTGAATACGTTTAAGCTCTTTAAATTTCCGTCGAATATTGTTTCATGCTTGGATGATATGTTTTGTGATCTCCTTGCTAGATGTTAACATGATGGTGGTTTTTAATCAAGTAGTTACTGTAATTCTGTGTTAATGCATATAAAATGATCGAAACCCATGCGATATCGTCCATGCTGTACATCACTTTCTTTATCAATAACTAAAAAGCTGTAACGGTGTAATGACCAACATTTAGCACACATACGTTTAAAGTCATCGAATGTCATATCAGTGTTAACATGATCGTTATACACATGCCGAATGTTGCGCTCATCTTGCCGAAAAAGCACAATAACATTTGCGTTGTCGCGTATCAACTGCTTGGGCACACGAGAATAGGTTTGGCACAAATAGATGCAATCAACATATTTATGTCGACCCATACTAAAGAATGCACGAATAACGTTTTGCTGTTCTGTTGCGACATCATCAAAGATCATTAGAGAATTAGGAAGCACATCGTCTGGTGATGGTACTTGCTCATGTGAATTAAATTTAAAATATCTTATTCCATCTTTAACTAGATCGTGCATTACAGTTTGTAGAATAGTATATAGCGGCTGATAGAGTGACTTTGCGAAAACGTAAATATTCTCGAAGCGTACACCATTTACAGAAGTAATAAGTGTGAGTAAAAGATTTGTCTTACCGCATCCCGACGGACCTGATATAATACGTCGAACAGTAAAAGGAAACAACGTTCCATGACGTTTTCTTGTAGTTGTACTAGAACTAGGTAAGAGATGTGGTACAATGTCGGTAACAGGTAGCGTGTCTTGCTGCTTTATAATCTTCATGATAACTGAATCATAAAGTACGTAATAGTAATATATATATTAAATGAAACAAGAGGCAACGGTTAGTTTATGATTTGCTCTTGACTAGTAAAGTCGTGTCCAGCATGGTGAAACAACGATATTCAAACGACATGAAGAAGAAGAAGAAAGTAAAAACTGTTGGATGGAAAGATGTTATAAAGGCTGCGCAAAAAGCTATTCGAGGGGAATACAATCCTCGTGTAGCTATTACTAAGGCGTTACGCGCAGCAAGAGCGAGAATTTCTCCAAAGTGCAGAGCAATATTTAGTAAACGTGCGCGAATTATTCCTGTACCAAAACGAGGAGGATTTCTTCCTGCGCTGTTTGCTGGCTTAGCAGCTTTAGGGTCATTGCTAGGTGGTGCTAGTGCTGTAGCGAGAACTGTCAAAGCTGTAGAAGAAGCGACACAACAGTTGAAAGAGAGTGAACGTCATAACAAGACGATGGAGGCAATTGCGTTACGAGGCAAAGGTGTGAACATGAAGCTAGCGCCAAACAAGAAAGGGCTTGGTATCTACATTTCTCCAAAAAACGTCTACTGAATGCACTGCCATATCGAGCTCTAACGCATGATGAAGTTTTTACGTTTGCTAAACAACTAGGAATTCATTATTTTGAGGAGTGTATATGCGCGATCAACTACCAGCACGTCCACGTGAACGTGAAAGTGCCGTAATTAACTTGGACGACAGTCGTGGACCTGGAACTCATTACGTTGCTTATGTAAAACGTAAATCTAAAGTATGGTATTTTGATAGCTATGGAGATTTACCTCCTCCTTTTGAGCTCATACGTTATTTCGGAAGCAGTGCAGACATTGTTTACAATAAAAACCGTGTGCAAAACTTTAATACACGCATGTGCGGACGATTATGTCTTATGTTCTTATATCAAACCCAGACAGTAGAGAAAGTGTATTAGTATCTACGTGATGACGAACAGTGAAAGAACGTTTGCTGTACGTGGAGAAGGACCTGAAACAACCATCTATTTTAATCCGCCAATCGAACTTGGTTATCAGCCGCATAGTCTTGGACTAGTATCGTTTGAAAGCTACAATAAAATCTATAATGTGCGTGATGGTTTAAACAAGTTCTATTACGATGAGTATGTGCTAACACTACCCTCAGGTAGTTATACAGTAGATGATATTCACGACTATATTGAAAGTACGTTAATTGATCAGTTTGGGGAAGATAGTTTTAGTAATCATAATTACAAGTTCTCAATCACTATAAGCAACATTACGCATAAATGTGTTATTGAATCATCATTTAAGATTGACTTCAAATCACAACCTGATTCGATTGGCCCACTGCTTGGATTTTCATCGAGGGAGCTCCTACCGAACGTACGTTACGAGTCTGATCAACCTATAAAACTCTTCGATGATTATAATGTGAACATTACTTGTAATATTATTACAGACTTGAATAGTAATCTACAACCTTCGCACGTCCTGCACGACTTCATTGTTACAGAGGAACGTGGATATACTATTTGTGAGAAACCAGCAGTAGTTCTTTATCATCCTGTGTCTGTAAAACACATTAGCAACATTACTCTTAGACTTGTAAATAAACATAATCAGCTTATTCATTTAGATCAGCACGCGTACGTAGCTTACAAACTACGTCTTAAACCAGTATGAAAACCATCTATAAAACACGGTGTACATTCCGAAGACATACTACATGTGTGCAGAGACTCATCGAGTTAACAGATACCCATAAGCAGATACTCCAAGATTTAGGATATACACTACCACAACAGAATGGAAGAAATGCTAGACATTACGAATACAGTAGAAAGTCGTGAAGGTGTAGTACGAAGTGAGCTTCATTCCTATCAACCTTTTACGTTTGGATTAAATAACAATGATGAAATTCATTTTATTATTAATCAACAAGATGTTTACACCTTACCACACGAAAGCTACCTCTATATTGAAGGACGATTAGAAAAGTCTGATGGAAGTGGACCAAGCACTTCACAACTAAACAACCATGCTCTAGCTTTTCTCTTTTCTGAAGCGCAATATGAAGTAAATAATGTTGAAATAGATCGAACGAAGAATGTTGGTATTACAAGTGCAATGAAACTCTACCCTTCTTTCTGTGATGAAGAAAGTAATCTTTTGGGGATGGCTGGATGGTGTCCAAAAGCTAGTAACAACTGGATGATTAATGAGGATGGAACTTTTACGGGTATGTTATCACTGAAACATATTTTTGGATTCGCAGAAGACTTTACACGTATTATAATCAACGTAAAACAAGAGCTTATTCTAATCCGTGATCGAAGTGATTACAATTCTCTTAAAGCAGTAGAAACACCTGTAGAATCGAAAATAACACTGCATCGTATACTGTGGCGGATCCCACATGTAACCTTATCTGATCGTGAAAAACTTCGATTGCTCAAGATTGTAGAAAATGATACACCATTACCTATACGTTTTAGAAGTTGGGAGCTGCATGAATATCCTGTGTTACCACCTACAAACAAGCATAGCTGGGCTGTTAAAACATCACGTTTTACTGAGAAGCCCTTGTACATTATTTTTGGATTTCAAACTAATCGTAAATTCAATCACGAAAAAGATAGCTCACTGTTTGATCACTGCAAATTAAGACACGTTAGGACTATATCTCAATGGAATTACGTATCCCTACGGAAACATCGACATTAACTTTGAGAAAAATAAGTTTGGGATGCTCTATGACATGTTTTGTAAATTTCAATCATCGTATTATCAGAAAGAAGATCGTCCGCTATTTACACCTCAAGAATTTAAAAATAAAGCACCGATTGTAGTTATAGACTGCTCTTATCACGAAGAATCTATAAAAGAATCTCCAGTTGATATTCGTTTAGAATTTGAAACATCTGAAAACATTCCTGCTAACACAGCAGCCTATTGTCTTATTATTCATATGAGTGATGTTACATACCATCCGCTAACGAATATTGTTACGAGACTATAAATAAGAATAGATCTGTATCATTTTCATTAGTGTGTGCTTCGACATCGTACGCTATGGAACAAAACTGTAAATGTGCATGCTGTTTGCATGCTCATACGCAACATCTTATTTATGTTTCACGAGTGAGTGAGGCTATTAAGATGTTCTATAAACGTAGATCATCGATGCCGAAACATCTTATTCAATACTTACCACCAGGAGTTTTATATACGTACGCTGCCTCTTACGTACATAATTTTTGGGACATCCTTCCTCCACACAGTAAGATGTCAATCGAAGTAGCTTTATGCAGAACTTGTGAACGACATTACAAGCATCGAGGAGAAAATGGTGATGATGATTGGGATGGACCAAATCCGAGGATTGAACACTGTACACAGTGTATGAATGAACTTTCTCTAGTACTTCATGATGATGATGATGATGATTCCGAAAAGGAATAACAGCAAGGTAAGAAGTATATGATCTTCTCTGTAAAGCATAACATACTTAGTATAACATATTTCTAAATGCTTTGTTTAATTTGAATGTTGCAGGAGGCATTTCAGAAGCATACGTTGTTAAGAAGCACACCAACCTTGTCAGCAGAAAAAAACGAACACTGGTGTAGTACATTTGTAAATAAATATTTGATCGCATTCAAAAAATGTTGTACTTATTGCATTGCTTTACACCGACTTACTCTTAAGAAAAACGATCAGGTCTAAACATGCACAATGACGTCATCACAACAGCACGTGCTTACTCTAGCTTTCCCGATGCATGTTTAAACTCGTTCGAATTTACCGCTACCACATTCCTTTACACCGACTAACTCTTAAGAAAACGGACAAGTCTAAACATGCATGATGACGTCATCACAACAGCACGTGCTTACTCTAGCTTGCCCGATGCGTGATTAAACTTGTTCGAATTAGCCGCCACCACATAGAGTGCAGCAGCGGGGTAAACGATGTAAGATGGCGGTAGCTAAAGATGGCAGCACTGTTCTCTCTGTTGATTAAAGATGGCTGCTTGTCAAAAAGATTTTTTCAAATTATCCGCCACCACATAGAGTGCAGCACTGTTCTCTCTGGATTAAAGATGGCGGATGACAGCTTTGTTTCAAAGGTAAGTAGCTAAAGAGGGCAGCACTAAGGTTAGCAATGCAAGATGGTGGATGACAGTTGTGACGTAAAATATTACCCGCAAGATAGCACCACGATGCTCTTTTCATTAAAGATGGCAGCTAGAATTTTTCAAATTAACCGCCTCAAAGGTAAGTAGCTAAAGAGGGCAGCACTGTTCTCTCTGGATTAAAGATGGCAGCTTGTCGAAAAGAATTTTTCAAATTAACCGCCTCAAAGGTATGTAGCTAAAGAGGGCAGCACTGTTCTCTCTGGATTAAAGATGGCTGCTTGTCGAAAATAGTTTTTTCAAATTATCCGCCACCACAAAGAGGGCAGCACGGTGCTCTCTTGATTAAAGATGGTGGATGACAGCTGAAGAGCGAGTAGAATTTGTTTCCACGTAGAATTTGCCGCCACCACATAGAGTGCAGCACTGTTCTCTCTAGATTAAAGATGGTGGATGACAGAAAAGCGCGTAGGTTTGTAAAGCACGTGGAATTTGCCGCCACCGCATAGAGTGCAGCACTGTTCTCTCTATATTAAAGATGGTGGATGACAGAAAAGCGCATAGGTTTGTAAAGCACGTGGAATTTGCCGCCACCACATAGAGTGCAGCACTGTTCTCTCTATATTAAAGATGGCGGATGACAGCTGTCAGAAAAGCACATGGGTTTGTAAAGCACGTGGAATTTACCGCCACCACATAGAGTGCAGCACTGTTCTCTCTGGATTAAAGATGGCGGATGACAGCTGACGAAATTGCCCGCATGATAGCAGCACAGTGCTCTATTGATTAAAGATGGCGGATGATAGCTGTCAAAAAAGCACGTGGCTTTGTTTAAGACAAGAGCACATAGAATTTTTCAAATTGCCGCCACCACATTTCAAAGGTATCTAGCTAAACAGTACAGCACTGTGCTCTGTTGATTAAAGATGGCGGATGACGGCTGTAAAAAAAGCGCGTGAGTTTGTTTCCAAACAAGAGCATGTAGAATTTTTCAATTTGCCGCCACCAAATAGAGGGCAGCACGATGCTCTCTTGATTAAAGATGACTGCTGTCATGTGGAATTGCCTGCCACCACATTTCAAAGGTAACTAGCTAAAGAGTGTAGCACGGCGCTCAAAGATGGCTGCTGTCAAAAAAGCATTTTTTCAAATTATCCGCCACCACATTTCAAAGGTAAGTAGCTAAAGAGGGCAGCACTGTGCTCTATGGATTAAAGATGGCGGATGACAGCTGTCAAAAAGCACGTGGATTTGTTTACCTCGAGCTAGTGAGGTTAAGTTGGTAGCACTAAGGTTTAGGCCCGCCAAGATGGCAGCACTGCCGATGACAGGTGACGAAAGAGGGCAGCACAGCGCTCTGTAGTTAAAAGATGGCGGATGACAGCTGTCAAAAAGCACGTGGCTGTCAAAAAGCACGTGGCTTTGTTTATCTCGAGCTAGTTAGGTTAAGTTGGTACCACCGAGGTTTATTCCCGTCAAGATGGCAGTACTGAGGTTAGCGATGCGTTGTTGTCTGTCAAAAAGCACGTGGCTTTGTTTACAAATCTGTCAAAAAGCACGTGGCTGTCAAAAAACACGTGGCTTTGTTTACCTCATGCTAGTTATGTTAAGTTGGCACTACTGGGGTTTAGGCCCGTCAAGATGGTAGTACTGAGGTTTGCGATGCGTTGTTGTCGATGACAGCTGTCAAAAAGCACGTGGCTTTGTTTACAAATCTGTCAAAAAGCACGTGGTTGTCAAAAAGCACGTGGCTTTGTTTACCTCGCGCTAGTTAGGTTAAGTTGGCACTACTAGGGTTTAGGCCCGTCAAGATGGTAGTACTGAGGTTTGCGATGCGTTGTTGTCTGTCAAAAAGCACGTGGTTGTCAAAAAACACGTGGGTTTGTTTACCTCATGCTAGTTAGGTTAAGTTGGCACTAGTGAGGTTTAGGCCCGTCAAGATGGCAGCAGTGAGGTTAGCGTTGCGTTGTTGTCGATGACAGCTGTCAAAAAGCACGTGGCTTTGTTTACAAATTCAAATCTCGCGCCAAAATTCCAATTTCCCGCCAAAATTCAAATTTCCCGCGGGCGGCGGCGGCGGAGGAGGCGGCGGGAGGAGGAGGAGGCGCCCGAACTCTCCCATTATACTACTCCCGACATGTTGTATCGAGTACAGTGTTCGGTTCTACTTGTTTAGTGATCTGAACACATCAGTTAATGTTCTGATCACATGTTGAGGTTAACAACATCGAGTGCATTGTTCGATTCGAGTCTTGTTATGTTTCAATCTGATTTAATGTTCTAATCACATGTTGAAATTAACGGCATCGATTTTAGTCTTGCTAGGTTTCAATCTGATCTTCGTAGAACAAAGTTGTCCCCTGACATGTTGTATCGAGTACCGTGTTCGATTCTAGCCTTGATCACTTGTTTAGCGATCTGAACACATCAGTCAATGTTCTAGTTACATGTTGAAGCTAACGGCATCGATTCTAGTCATGTTTCAAACTGATTTTCTTAGAACAAAGGTATTCCCTGGCATGTTGTATCGAGTACCGTGTTCGATTCTAGCCTTGATCACTTGTTTGGTGATCTGAACACATCAGTCAATGTTCTAGTTACATGTTGAAGCTAACGGCATCGATTCTAGTCATGTTTCAAACTGATTTTCTTAGAACAAAGGTATTCCCTGGCATGTTGTATCGAGTACCGTGTTCGATTCTAGCCTTGATCACTTGTTTGGTGATCTGAACGCATCAATCAATGTTCTAGTCACATGTTGAAGTTAACGGCATCGATTCTAGTCTTGTTATGTTTCAACCTGATTTTCTTCGAACAAAGGTATCCAGTGGCATGTTCTAAACACATGTTGCATCGTGTACCGTGTTCGATTTTAGTCTTGATCATTTGTTTAGTGATCTGAACACACCAATCAATGTTCTAATCACAGGTTGAAGATAACAACATCGATTTTAGTCTTGTTATGTTTCCTTCGTAATCTGCAAGTCTAAACATGCATAATAATGATATCGCTGCACACTCTTGCCTTCGCGATGCGTGTTCGATAAAGCTATGCCTTGACAGAGGCGGAGGAGGCGGAGGTGGTAGGGGAGGAGGAGGAGGAAGAGCAGGAGGTAGAGGAGGTGTCGTATAGTCCCCTTCAAGATAGTAGATGAGAGGTTAGGTTAGCGAATGCATTACTGTTTAATGATGATAGCTAACGGAATTTCAAATTATCCGTCACCACAATTCAAAGGGATAGCATCACGGTGCTCTGTTAATTAAAGATGGCATCTAGATAGAATTTCAAATTGCCGCCACCACATGTTAAATGTATGTAGCTAGAGATAGCAGCACGATGCTCTGTTGAATAAAGATGGCGGATGATAGCTAACGGAAGTTTTTTCAAATTATCCGCCACCACATATTAAATATATGTAGCTAAATATAGCAGTACGATGCTTTGTTGATTAAAGATGGCAGATGACAGTAGACGGAATTACCCGCAAGATACCAGCACGGTTCTCTCATGATTAAAGATGGCGGATGTCAGCTGTCAAAAAAGCATGTAGATTTTACATTTCCCACTACCGCCACCACGATAAGGTTTAGTACCGTAAAGATAGCAGCACTGCGGTTAGCGATACAAGATGGCAGATAACAGCTGACGGAATTTTAAAATTATCCACTACCACATGTTAAATGTGTGTACCTAAAGAGCGCGGCACGATGCTTTGTTGATTAAGGATGACAACTTGTCAAATATAATTTTTCAAATTGTCCGCCACCGCATTTCAAAGGTATGTAGCTAAAGAGGGCAGCACGGTGATCAAAGATAGCTGCTGTCAAATAGCATGTTTCAAATTGTCCGCCTCAAAGGTAAGTAGCTAAAGAGGACATCACTAATGTTAGCGATGCAAGATGGTGGATGACAGCTGTTACGTAGAAACTGCCCGCAAGGTAGCAGCACGGTGATCTGTAGATTAAAGATGGCAGCTTGTCAAATATATTTTTTTAATTGCCCGCCTGAACGGTAATTAGGTAAAGAGGGCAGCACGATGCTCTGTTGATTAAGGATGGCGGATAACAGCTGTCAAAAAAAGCAAGTAGATTTGTTTCCAAACAAGAGCACGTGGACTTTACCGTCACCACATTTCAAAGGTAAGTAGCTAAAGAGTGCAGCACGGTGCTCTCTTGATTAAAGATGGCGGATGACAGCTGTCAAAACAAAGCATGTGGATTTGTTTTCAAACAAGAGCACGTGAAATTTGCCGCCACCACATAGAGGGCAGCACGGTGCTCTCTAGATTAGAGATGGCGGACGACAGCTTGGCGGATGACAGCTGTCAGAAATGCACATAGGTTTGTAAAGCACGTGGAATTTGCCACCAACACATTTCAAAGGTATCTAGCTAAAGAGTGCAGCACGGTGCTCAAAGATGGCTGCTGTCAAAAAGCATTTTTCAAATTATCCGCCACCACATTTCAAAGGGAAGTAGCTAAAGAGGGCAGCACTGTGCTCTATGGATTAAAGATGGCATACGGCAGCTGTCAAAAAAGCACGTGGCTGTCAAAAAACACGTGGATTTGTTTACAAAATAAAATCTCGCGCTTGTGAGTTTAAGTTGGTACCACTTAGGTTTAGGCCCGTCAAGATGGCAGTACTGAGGTTAGCGATGCGTTGTTGTCTGTCAAAAAGCATATGGCTGTCAAAAAGCACGTGGATTTGTTTACCAATTCAAATCCCGCGCTAATTAGGTTAAGTTGGTACTACTGAGGTTTAGGCCCGTCAAGATGGCAGCAGTGAGTTTAGCGATGCGTTGTTGTCGATGACAGCTGTCATAAAACACGTGGCTTTGTTTACAAATTCAAATCTCGCGCCAAAATTCAAATTTGCCGCCAAAATTCAAATTTCCTGCCAAAATTCAAATTTCCCGTGGGAGGAGGAGGAGGAGGCCTCTGGGAGGAGGATGCCGCCGAATTCGCCTATTATACTACTGTATACAGTTGTTTTCAATTGCGATTTATTTAGTCATCCAATTTATTAATTTGTTATCCTGATTCAGTCTTTATTTAATCAATCGATTTACAATTGTAAGTAGTTAATTTGATAGTTTTGGTAAAGGTGCACCTGCTAATTTCAATGAGGTTTTGCTGTAATATCTTTTGTAAATTTCTCTCATCACAGTAATTAAATAATTTAGTTCTTATGAAATACTCGCGGCGTTTTTCTTTCATGGTTTCTGATATTTCCTACCGTGAAAATATTTTCCTTGCGATCTAAGTTGCCTTTGGTTTATGGCCGGTTGCTTGACAATGTGGTGAGTATTTGCTGTTTTCCTTGTTAAGTTTTTTAAAAAAAGGATATTTGAATCGGCACATGCTAAAAGGGCCTCAGTCACACAAAATGGCAAAGTGAGTTAAGCATGAAAATCGGATGTATAGGATAGCTTCAACTATCTATGCTAAAAGGGATTGAGGTCACGCGCGGGTTTGTTAATATTAGCTAGGGAAATTAGTTTTTTAAAAGAATAGGGTCGTTGAGAGAGTATTTTTCCTTTTTAAAAATCAAAATTGGGCTTGCGGGACTGAGGTCCTTTTAGCATATGCCGATTCATTTGCTATCTCTTGCACTCTGTTTACTTGTACCAGTAATTGCCGGAACGATTGGTATACACTTTGTGGGAAAAGTTCCAGTTTTTAAGCGAAATGCTAAACATAATTGAGAAAGGGTGTAATAAAGTATCTCTACAGCCTTTAATTTTATACGGGGGGATTAGGTATGGGCCTGCGGCTTTTTTAGATTTCATCTTGCGTATTGCGTTTTGAATTTTGGTAGTATTAATTTCATTAACATTTAGTACATTCATCAAAGGATCTATTTCCGTATACTCATATTTCGGTAAATCATACCGCGCCCGTTTCTCTGAGTATACAGATGAGAAATAGCCTGCAAAACTGCAAGCAAAACAAGTTCTTGCGTTTTAAAATCTTAGTTTTGCGTCAGGAAGGATATCCGGCTGTAAAAAAAAAGTTCATGATACAGCGATTTAAAATCTAAGAAGTGCATCTAGCTGTAAAACCCCGATTCTCGTGTTAAAAAGCATCTAGTTGTAAAAGAGATTCTTAATCCGAGTTCTTTGACGTCAGGAAAGGCAACCGGTCGAAAACAATAGTGTCTGATGTAAGAGGCTAGATACTACCAGTTTTGAGTCAGGAAGGGCAACTAGTCTTAAAACAAATTTCTGCGATTTAAAATAATAGTTTTGCGTCAGGAAGGGCATCCGGCTGCAAAACAATAGTTCGTGATACAGCGATTTAAAATCTAAGAAGAGCATCTAGCTGTAAATCCCAGATTCTCATGTTAAAAAGAGCATCTGGTTGTAAAACAGATTCTTAATCCGAGTTCTTTGACGTCAGGAAGGGCAACCGGTCGAAAACAATAGTGTATGATGTAAGAGGCTAGCTACTCCCAGTTTTGCGTCAGGAAGGGCAACTAGTCTTAAAACAAATTCGTGCGATTTAAAATCTTAGTTTTGCGTCAGGAAGGACATCCGGCTGTAAACCAATATTTCGTGATACAGCGATTTAAAATCTAAGAAGAGCATCTAGCTGTAAAACCTCGATTCTCGTGTTAAAAAGAGCATCTTGTTCTAAAACAGATTCTTAATCCGAGTTCTTTGACGACAGGAAGGGCAACCGTTCGAAAACAATAGTGTATGATGTAAGAGGCTAGATATTGCCAGTTTTCCGTCAGGAAGGGCAACTAGTCTTAAAACAAGTTCTTGCGATTTAAAATCTTAGTTTTGCGTCAGGAAAAACATCCGGCTGTAAAAAAAGTTCGTGATACAGCGATTTAAAATCTAAGAAGTGCATCTAGCTGTAAAACCCCGATTCTCGTGTTAAAAAGAGCATCTAGTTGTAAAACAGATTCTTAATCCGAGTTCTTTGACGTCAGGAAGGGCAACCGGTCGAAAACAATAGTGTGTGATGTAAGAGGCTAGATACTACCAGTTTTGAGTCAGGAAGGGCAACTAGTCTTAAAACAAATTTCTGCGATTTAAAATCTTAGTTTTGCGTCAGGAAGGGCATCCGGCTGTAAAACAATAGTTCGTGATACAGCGATTTAAAATCTAAGAAGAGCATCTAGCTGTAAATCCCAGATTCTCGTGTTAAAAAGAGCATCTAGTTGTAAAACAGATTCTTAATCCGAGTTCTTTGACGTCAGGAAGGGCAACCGGTCGAAAACAATAGTGTATGATCTAGGAGGCGAGATACTGAAAGTTTTGCGTCAGGAAGGGCAACTAGTCTTGAAACAAATTCTTGCGATTTAAAATCTTAGTTTTGCGTCAGAAAGGGCATCCGGCTGTAAACCAATAGTTCGTGATACAGCGATTTAAAATCTAAGAAGAGCATCTAGCTGTAAAACCCCGATTCTCGTGTTAAAAAGAGCGTCTAGTTGTAAAACAGATCCTTAATCCGAGTTGTTTGACGTCAGGAAGGGCAACCGGTCGAAAACAATAGTGTATGATCTAGGAGGCTAGATACTGAAAGTTTTGCGTCAGGAAGGGCAACTAGTCTTAAAACAAATTCTTGCGATTTAAAATCTTAGTTTTGCGTCAGGAAGGGCATCCGGCTGTAAAACAATAGTTCGTGATACAGCGATTTAAAATCTAAGAAGAGCATCTAGCTGTAAATCCCCGATTCTCGTGTTAAAAAGAGCATCTAGTTGTAAAACAGATTCTTAATCCGAGTTCTTTGACGTCAGGAAGGGCAACCGGTCGAAAACAATAGAGTATGATGTAAGAGGCTTGATACTGCCAGTTTTGCGTCAGGAAGGGCAACTAGTCTTAAAACAAATTCTTGCGATTTAAAATCTGTAAAACATATTTTTAATCCCAAGAGAATCGAACCCGAGACTACCGGGTGAGAGGCATGCGCACTAAACCAAACTGTAGGCTATAGGTTACATTTTTTTGTTCCACAGTCTTTGAAGTTGTATCGGCACAGTCATTAAGAGCGAGGTGTAGAATTCATGTGTTGGCTGAAATTGTACACGTAACTTCCGGCTGTAGTAACCTTGAACGAAGACACTGTGTGGTGATAAGCTACTTGTAACTCACCGTGCAAGCTCCTAAAATAAAATATCGTGATTGTACGGAGAGGTTAAAACACAGTGCCAGCATATAGCCCACTCCTATCGAAAGAGCCTGCACGGCGCCGGCATGATGGCTACTCCTGTTGAAGGAGCCTGTACAAGGTTTAACACCCCTCCATCAACAGCGCTTACTTAATGCTGGCTTTTTTGCACGCCCTCGAAACTACCTAAGAATGTAATATACAATAGTAGGGAGAGGGTAGAACCCGGTGCCGGCACATAGCCTATGCCTACCGAAGAAGCCTGCCACAGCTTAACGCCTACATCCGACAAATGAATCACCCTCAACACTCTTGTACTCACAATCAGTTTCGGGGAAGCCTGCACAAGATTTAACGTCCCCATCAACAGCCCTTACTTAATGCTATCTTTCTTGCACACCCCGCCTCTTAGATCATACACCATAGTTTTACGACCGGTTACCCTTCCTGACTAGTATTTTAAATCGCAGTATACGCGATAAATTAGTTTTAGCGGGTTTTATAACTAGATATCCCACTGCCGGCATATAGCCTACTCCTACCGAAGAAGCCTGCACACAGCTTAACGCCTCCATCCGACAAATGAATCACCCTCAACACTCTTGTACCCGCAATCATTCCCGCTACTTCGGGAGATAGCAGGTTCGAACTCCTACTGTCGGAAGCCGTAAAAGGTAGCAAATGCTAGGCGAGGGACTTGCTCGATCGTCATAACATGATCTATCCGGTTGCCCTTCCTGACTTCATAAGTTGCCAGGATTTGAATCGCGGTATCCATCATTGTGTCTGACTTGCGTGTATGCAAGCTCACGCATATTTTTTTGCTGAGATATCATGCTACTTCCGTTCGCCAGCTAGAGCGGAAACTCGCAGTACTGCGTCTATTTCGTCTTACAACTTGGAGGAGACAACATGTGTACATATAATTTATGATCATTCATCCCCCTATTTTTTTTAAAAAACATGTAAGTATGTAGTATCTAGGAACATTCTTATCCCCGTGTGTGTGTGTGTGTGTGTGTGTGTTTCGAGAAAAAAAGAGTAACGTGTATCAGTGTTCTAGTCGTGTTGCAATTACTAAGCGAGTGACCCGAGCGAGTTGGCTACGCAGTGCGTTTTCTTGATTTTCGTATGACATATATCAGTGTATTTGCAATTACTAAGCGTCTTAGCAGTGCGATGAACGAGTTAGCTACGCGGTATAGAATTTTTTATTTTCGTACTAAGCAAATCATTTGAAGTGTTGCCGAGTTAGCTATGCGATATGTGCACAGTGTGTTTTTGATTTTCATACTAGGCAAGTGATAGGCGAGAAAGCTATGCGATATGTGCACAGTGTGTGTTTTTGATTTTTACACTAGGTAAATCATTGAAGTTGTACTTTTGCTCTGAACACATCAAACAATGTTCTTACAGTGTTCGATTCTAGTCTTGCTATGTTTCAATCTAAATTTCTTAGAACAAAGGCACCCCCTAACATGTTGTACAGTGTTCGGCTCTACTTGTTTAGTGATCTGAACACATCAATCAATGTTCTGATCACATGTTGTATCGAGTGCAGTGTTCAATTCTAGTCTTGTTATGTTTCAATCTGTTCTTCTTACAACAAAGTTATCCCCTAACATGTTGTACAGTGTTCGATTCTAGTCTTGTTATGTTTCAATCAAATTTTCTTAGAACAAAGGTACCCCCTGACATGTTGTACAGTGTTCGGCTCTACTTGTTTAGTGATCTGAACACATCGATCAATGTTCTGATCACATGTTAAGGTTAACGACATCGAGTGTAGTGTTCGATTCTAATCTTGTTATTTTGCAATCTAATTTTCTTAGAACAAAGGTACCCCTAACATGTTGTACATTGTTCGGTTCTACTTGTTTAGTGACCTGAACACGTCAATCAATGTTCTGATCACATGTTAAGGTTAACGACATCGAGTGCAGTGTTCAATTCTAGTCTTGTTATGTTTCAATCTGATCTTCTTAGAACAAAGGTGTCCCCTAACATGTTGTACAGCGTTCGATTCTACTTATGTAGTGTTCTGAACACACGAGACAATGTTTTAATCACATGTTGATGTTAACGACATCGAGTGCAGTGTTCGATTCAAGTCTTGTTATGTTTCTTTCGTAATCCGCAAGTCTAAACATGCATATCGCTGCACACTCTTGCCTTCGCGATGCGTGTTCGATAAAGTTATGCCTTGACAGAGGAGTAGGAGGAGGAGGAGGTGGAGGAGGAGGCGGAGGTGGTAGGGGAGGAGGAGGAGGAGGAAGAGCAGGAGGTAGAGGAGGTGCCGTATAATCTCCTTCAAGATAGTAGATGAGAGGTTAGGTTAGCGAATGCATTAATGTTTAATGATGATAGCTAACGGAATTTCAGATTATCCGTCACCACATTTCAAAGGGATAGCAGCACTGTGCTCTGTTGATTAAAGTTGGCATCTGGATGGAATTTCAAATTGCCGTCACCACATGTTAAATGTATGTAGCTAGAGATAGCAGCACGATGCTCTGTTGAATAAAGATGGTGGATGATAGCTAACGGAAGTTTTGTTTTCGAATTATCCGCCACCACATGTTAAATGTATGTAGCTAAAGATAGCAGTACGAAGCTTTGTTGATTAAAGATGACGGATGACAAGTAACAGACCTTTTCAAATTGCCCGCTACTACTGAGAGCAGCACGGCGCTCTGTAGATTAAAGATGGTGGATGACAGCTGACGAAATTACACGCATGATAGCAGCACAGTGCTCTATTGATTAAAGATGGCGGATGATAGCTGTGAAAAAAGCACGTGGCTTTGTTTAGTAAACAAGAGCACGTGGAATTTGCCGCCACCACATTTCAAAGGTATCTAGCTAAAGATGGCAGCACGGTGCTCTCATGCGGATGACAGCTGTCAAAAAGCATGTAGAATTTGCCACCGGCATAAAGAGGGCAGCACGGTGCTATCTGGCTGTTGACAGCTGTCAGAAAAGCACATGTTTTTGTTTCCAAACAAGAGCGTTTAGAATTCAGCACCACCACATAGAGGGCAGCACGGTGCTCTCTAGATTAAAGATGGCGGATGATAGCTGACAAAAAAGCGCGTAGGTTTGTTTCCAAACAGGAGCATAAAGAATTTTTCAAATTGCCGCCACTACATTTCAAAGGTATCTAGCTAAAGAGTGCAGCACTGAGGTTTGCGATGCAAGATGGCGGATGACAGTTGTGACGTACCACATTTCAAAGGTAATTAGCTGAAGAGGGCAGCACGGTGCTCTCTGGATTAAAGATGGTGGATGGCAGCTGCACGTGGCTTTGTTTCCAAACAAGAGCACGTGGAATTTGCCGCCACTACATTTCATAGGTATCTAGCTAAAGAGTGCAGCACTGAGGTTTCGGATGCAAGATGGCGGATGACAGCTGTCTAAAAAGCACGTGGCTTTATTTTTCAAACAAGAGCATAAAGAATTTGCCGCCACTACATTTCAAAGGTATCCAGCTAAAGAGTTCAGCACTGAGGTTTCGGATGCAAGATGGCGGATGACAGCTGCACGTGGCTTTGTTTCCAAACAAGAGCACGTGGAATTTGCCGCCACTACATTTCAAACTAAAGAGTGCAGCACTGAGATTCGCGATGCAAGATGACGGATGACAGCTGTGACGTACCACATTTCAAAGGTAAGTAGCGGATGACAGCTGCACGTGTATTTGTTTATCTCACGCTAGTGAGGTTAAGTTGGTAGCACTAAGGTTTAGGCCCGCCGAGATGGCAGCACTGCCGATGACAGGTGACGAATTTATATCTACTACGATAAAGAGGGCAGCTCAGTGCTCTGTGGTTTAAAGATGGCGGATGACAGCTCTCAAAAAGCACGTGGCTTTGTTTACCACACGCTAATTAGGTTAAGTTGGTACTACTGAGGTTTAGGCCCGTCAAGATGGCAGTACTGAGGTTAGCGATGCGTTGTTGTCTGTCAAAAAGGACGTGGCTGTCAAAAAACACGTGGCTTTGTTTATCTCGCGCTAGTTAGGTTGAGTTGGCACTACTGAGGTTTAGGCCCGTCAAGATGGCAGTACTGAGGTTAGCGATGCGTTGTTGTCTGTCAAAAAGCACGTGGCTGTCAAAAAACACGTGGCTTTGTTTACCTCACGCTAGTTAGGTTAGGTTGGCACTACTGAGGTTTAGGCCCGTCAAGATGGCAGCAGTGAGGTTAGCGATGCGTTGTTGTCGATGACAGCTGTCAAAAAGCACGTGGCTTTGTTTACAAATTCAAATCTCGCGCCAAAATTCAAATTTCCCGCGGGTGGTGGAGGGAGCCCTGGGAGCACGGAGGAGGTGGTGGCGGCCGAACTCTCCTATTATACTACTTGCGAGGTTTAGCAGAATATGCGGTGTGACGCGAACGATCTTAAATCCTGACTGTATTCTTGGCACAATTTCATCTCCACTTCCTACGGGATTAAGATTGCGGACCCCCTTGACATCGAACTTAGGTCTTTAAATTTGGCAAACCTATGAGTTTAACCTTGTGGTAGAATCTAAACCCGTAATTTTAAGCTTGCACACATAACAAGCCGCTAATTAACGACACTCCATTATTCCACCGCACAATTTTCAAATCTCAAGCGCCGTGACGTGAGAAGCTTAACAGCCAATCACCGCTCGATAAGGAGTCCGTTCAGCCCTCGTACCGTTGTTGCTGTTACGACATTTATGTTTACTTCGTATACGGCGATTGCCACCTGGATTTGTAAAGAATACAGGAAAACACTTTCGCTGATACTTAACTCACCTCTATCGTGATCCACATTTATTCACCTGACGAATTAAATGAAAGGAAGAGGAGATCTATTTTACATAATGAATTTGCTGAATACAGTGAAACGGAAATAAACAGACTTGTTACATACCAAAGAGGCAATGTTAAATGGATTGAATTTAAATATTAAATAAAACATTCGACCTTAATTGACATAGCTAATTGTCTGAAAACGTTATGATACCGACCGATGCAATAATTACTTCAAATAATATAATATGTACTTAATAACCTAATAACACCATAACATGTGACAAAAATTACTAAGAATTAAAATTAGTGAATTAAGAAACATCAGGAACTTCAGTCTGGAATACGTGAGTCAAACTGTGAAACGCACACGCTCTTTCGGCTTCCTTTTTACCAATCGCATGGCTGTATATTATGTATACAACCAAATTTGGATCCTGGTTGTGAGCCAATATTCCTAGGTTTCGTGTTACACAACCAACTGACCTAAGTTGTTCACACACTGTACACAAAATAGCGAATAACATACAAAATATTCACCACCTGAAGGTGTGTTGGATCCTCAAAATTTAATTGAAATTACAACTCCGTGGCAATCACTCATAATATTGTTCGAAGCTAAATACGCCTCATATTTATATCTTAATTACACTGGAGACTGGCAAGCTGATGGATTTTCTATCTTATAATTTTTATATAAATACTTAAAACAACGTGATAATCTGTCATCGATGTAGCGGGGTACACCTTCTCCGGCCAGTTAGCCTGCCCGCCTTCTATGAGGCCATGTTGAACTGATGTTATCCGAGATTCTTAACTGTCACATGTCTGTACCATACGTCTAAGTGCCCCCTCTGGCGGGATCAACGATTATTATTTTTTAAGGGAAATTTATTTTTATTATTGACTAACCTTAGTTTTGGAAGATTGTTTTTCATGTATCAAAGTAGTGAACACTTCTGTTGGTTCCTTGTCCAATATCAATCAACCCATCAGAATTTTGTAAATATTTTTTCTAGCCAATCATACACGGAAATGTGTACAGTAATCCAGTCTGTCAGTAAAGAGTTCTGGAATCCTCCCCACAAAAATACTATGTGCACTTTATTGTCTTCTTCATTGCTCCAGTTATTTGCGTGCGACGTGTACTAAGGGGTGGCGTTCGGATGGTGGTTAAGTAATGGCATGTCATAGCTCCTGCAGATAGCTTAAGGGGAATGTTAGTGGTTCAAAAATGTAAAATTTTCTGAGGACTCCTGCTGGGAAATATGTAATCTAAGGGAACAAAGAGTGATTACCCTCTCAACCTGGTACCTGTCACCCCGGCTAGAAGTGTTTCGCCTCATGCCACGCACTGTCCCTGTTTCTGGAATAATTAAATCGACGGATTGTAAGTGCTACTGCGATAATATAATTGGAGCTCAAATTTTCCCATAGTGTAAAAGTTAGGAACAAATCGTGCTCTTATAAATTTTGTATCTGCCAAGAGCAATTCTGCTCTCTTTTGCGTAACTTGCCATTTGTAATTCTCTCAGGTTTTGTACCTGATATTCCATATTGTTATTGGAGCTGACGTGTTCATTGTGAGATTTTTAATTTTTGTTCAGATCTTCTATTCATCATTTCTTAATGTTAAAATTTAAAATAGGAAAATAAATAACATTTCTACTTAATTCCTTGTCAACCTTCACACTTCTTACATGTGGTAGCAGAGCTTGTTTTAACTGGCCTGGACAAAGCCCCTTTGGAGGCCTTCTCTAAAATTTGGAATTGAACACAAGAAATGTTTCGGTTTTCCTATATTTCAAAAGTTTGTGAAAATGTTTTTGATTATGTATGTCCATAGAGAGGTATTTGCGTAAGGAGGAAGTTATTTATGAATTAGCTATTGCAAAGATTCAGTCTGTTTTCACGGTTGCGAAAAATTCATCTAGACTCCAAGATTCTTTAGAGTTAACCATTTGTACTCCTGTTAATGGAGAGAAGGAAGTTGGCGAGACTTTTTCAACGCTCATCACCAATATTGTCGATCGTGCGTCGATTGTAAGTTATTGTAAAAAACGGTGAGCCCTCGGTAACCAAATACAATGCGTTCAGGCTAGACTCTTCCATTTGTTAATAGACTTTGGGATCTGTTGCCTCTCAAACTTACCGAAGGATATTCTAGTGTGCCTAACTCCTAGTGCAAACATATTTCAGAGGTTTCTAACAAAGTCAACCAATTGTTGTCTGGGTTTGTTCATGGGAAGAGTGACTACGCCGCCCCATTAACTATGAATAGGGAAGAAGATACTAATAAGGCTTCTGATAGTGGGAAAACGGTCGAGTAACAACAAGCTTCTGCCCCATCCGAAAAAATTCTAAACCCCGTTGGCAGTCCACAACATTTTCGGCCATTTTTCATTAATAATGCCACTTTCGAAGCTCCTCAACCCCCGAGCCCTCTTCGGTGATGTCTCCAGGCTTTAGCAGCCGCGGACCTTAAAGAGATTTCGAGATTTCGCATTAAATCAAAAAATGACGTCATAACTTTCTTCAGATTTCTCGCAGAATTCCAGGACCATACTTTGGTGATTGCCCTGCCGCATTTACAAATCTTGCAAATAATTTATACTTACGCAGTTGGTGTTCTATCAGACAAGATTGTTAAGGCTATATCGGAAAGGAGTTACATTGAAACCTTCCATGCCCACTTGTTGGCCAAATTCATCCCTGCGAGATCCCGTCTCCAATTCAAAAATATTACTTCCGATTCCAAAGACGAGGTGAAAATGTAGCTGACTTCATACAGGATATTAAATTTTGCTCTAGATTTCTTGCTTTACATTATTCTGAAGGTCAAATTGTACAGACCATCAGACCCCTTACATACCATATTTGTGTTTTGCTTCCCCTCCGCAAACGTTTAGGGAACATGAGGCCATGTCCATGTTGGCGGAATTTCTTCACCATCCTTGATCTAAAACAAGCCCATAATCAGATACCTCTGGCGGAAGAACCGAAATATCTGACTGCTTTCGCTACCTCGTGCCTCTCGGTCTCCCCACGGGCCCTGCGGTTCTTACTAGGATGCTAGATATTGTCATCTATGATATTAAATTTGAATATATTTACCATTATCTAGGCGATGTTGTAATTTTTTTCTGAGACCTTTAGATCATTTGGAGGAAGGCCTAAAACGCCTTCGTAAAGCCGGTTTGACGGTCAAGTTGCCAAAGTATATTTTTCTTAACCATCTATGTCCTTTTTGTGGCGTATTGTGTCGCCTAATGGAATTTCAGTCGATCATACCCGAACGCAAGCCGTACGTAACTTGAACCCGCCAAAGATCTTAGTGGTTGCTAGATTCATCAGCATGGTAAATTTCCTTAGAAAATTCATCCTCAACTTTGCTAATCGGGCGGCACCCCTGAGTCTTCTTTGGAGGAAAGGTATAATGTTCGAATTGCGCCCTTCTCAACAAGCCGCTTTCGAAGATCTCAAATTAGCCTCACTTGGCTGTAGCGGATTTCTTGAACAAATTTATCGTACAGACCGACGCGTCTTTATCGGCGGTCGCTGTGGTTCTTCTTCAGGAATCTAAACTCGTCTCGGACCTTGTCTCCTCAGAGGCCAAGTGCTCTATACACGCGTAAGGTTGACTGGACGTGCTCTTTGTCCTAAATATTTCGCCTTTACCTTGAACACGATAAGTGTGAAATAGCAACCGACAATCAGGCCTTAGCTAGGCTTCGTCGTAGCGAGCGTATCGCGCGATAGGCTTTATGCGTGCGACACAGTCGGAGGAAAGCCCTCCATATACTCCTTCTGGTATAAGTGACTGATGCCCTAATGCTAAGTTCCGGTGCTGGCTCCAGTTACGGATAGGCTACCCTTTATTCTGGGGAATGTTTTAAGGAATGGGGTCCTGTGTTTCCCCACAAGGCACCACCAAAGGATAAAAATTGTGGTTCCGGCAGTTCTAGAACTTATGATTTTCATATATTACTATAAAATCCCATTATGGGGAAATCTGAGCATCATTAAAAGCAGAGAGAAGATAAGGTAATTCTTTATCTGGAAGAAAATGGACGGCGAAATTAAAGAACTGGTTAAAGTCTGCAAAACTTGCTTGATTAGCATACCCACACTGTCTACCAAAGTAGGGCCACTGTCATAACATCAACATTATCAGCCCATTGAGCGTCCGTCTCCATGGCTAAATGGTTAAAGTGCTGGCCTTTGGTCACAGGGGTCTCGGGTTCGATTCCCGGCAGGCACGGGAATTTTAACCATCATTGGTTAATTCCGCTTGCACTGGGGCTGGGTGTATGTGTCGTCTTCATCGTCATTTCATCCTCATCACGACGCGTAGGTTGCCTACGGGAGTCAAATAAAAAGAACTGCATCTGGCGAGCCGAACTTGTCCTCAGACACTCCCGGCACTAAAGCCATACGCCATTTCATTTTACACCCCATATTGATCATCTGGGAACTTTCCCGCTATAAAATGGATTTGGAATAAATTCATTCTTGTGTGTGTGTGTGTGTGTGTGTGTGTGGAGGGTTTTACACGATTCTCATGGCCGTTTCCGACAAGACTCTTCACCGCACAAACTACTATTTCTTGTCTCAATCCTATATTTGCATCTTTTAGACACTTTCAGTATATCGTTTCAGACAACGCCATTTATAATATATTTTGTAAGTTCTGTTTTGATCTCTCTTTTTCACATGTCACTACACACAGCCATCCCTAGCTGAGCGGGTGAATAGGAATCATTGATCAGCTCTTGTTGCATACCACCACGAAGATCATTCCCGTTGGAACAAGTCCCTACATTGGTTATCATTAGCATTTAACTCCGCCGCTCATGAGTCACATAAGTTTTCACCCTGATCTCGTATGACTATGTTTGTTTCAAACACTCCCTTGTCCAACTTGTGGTCAATCGTTGAGCTATTACTGCAGACAATAGATCCAGAGAATATCCGGGATCTATGGAGAAAAGCTGGACATTTTATTAAGGTGTATCATTAGAGATTAAAAATGAGGTATGGCCGTGGGAGAAAACTCACCAATTTAATAGTCGGAGATCAAGTCAATGTTAAAGATTTTGTTCCAACGGGCAAGCCTGCCCCCACTCCCCACCCAGATTTCATGGAAATCGCGTCATCTTAGACTTTCTCACTACTGTAACTCTTTTGGTAAGTAACTTGAAGGCCGAAAGGAATTTTAGTGTTCACCTGTCTCCGGTCAAGCCAGTGTGAAGGCCTTTAGTTTTTTATTATATGTCATCAAGGGACTGAGTTGCTGCATTAATTATATTTCTTTCCTTAGGATATATATTTATACTAATTTTTGGTCAAAATTCTTCCCTTCTGTAATTCTATAATTTCTAAATCATTCTGCCATTACGGCCCCTGCCTCCAAACCAGAATCAGAAAATCCTTGTATTCCTCCTCCCAAGTCACCAAAACTTATCTACACATCATTTGGCACCGTCTGAGAAACAGCTACTGTTGTCCCCAAAAGTGAATGTTACAGTGCCTATTTTTCATCCGAGGCCAAGTCATGTCAACCTAGGTGAGATGCCACCACGGGGTGTGGGGCCACGTCCTTAGGCCTAGACTCCATATTAAACTGCCTGTTTTGGGACTGTCATCATTAGGAGATGCTGGGAGGCTGGTCTCAACCTCCCATTGTATCCTTGGACTGGACCGTGCAACTTGGTTCTTGGAGGCCATCGCTTCGGCTACACCCCTCAATATACCGGCAGGATTGTATCACAGTGTAACATAGGAGTCCGGGCAACCCCATCCTGACATCGGCAGAAGCGGCCACTCTTGCCTTCAAATTCGGGCGCGAAAGCCCGAACTTCGATTACTTCGGAAACAACATCAGACTATCTTATTACCACAAACAAACAAACAAGCAAACAATAATAAAATCTCTAACCAGAGATACTCCAACTTATATATGTTTATCTCAAATTATATGTACCACAAGGTTCGAGATTTAAAGCTTTTCATTCCGTGGTAAATCATTAGATGGTGGAGGTCTGTACCTGGGGTACACCTTCGCCGGTCAGTTACCCTACGCGATTTCTATAAGGCCATCGATGTAATCGAAATTAAACTGATGTTATATAAGACACTTGGGTTTTCAACTGTGCGATAGTAGTGTAGTAAAGGGGATTCTAAAACAATGTTTGCTTAATCAGCATTTTCCCACGAGGGCATTGACCGCCAGTAGTCTACCTATGTGGGTTCCGACCCACGGTCATTGACCACTAGTTGAGTAGTAGTGTGATGTCAATTCATGGATTTTATATTTGAGACCTAGCCTAACCAGACAAACGCGTTCTTGGAAGGGCCTAACCTCACTGTTACGGCCAGATGCCCTTCCAAACGAAGGTTTTGTATAAGAGAGCAATCCTAACCTCAGAGTCGTCATCATGCAGGAGCCTACCTCACTTTTACGGTCAGATGCCGTTCCCGACGAAAATATGTAGCTTACGGAGAGATGCCCTTCTCGGAGCTCTCTTCAATGGTACGGCAATGGATATTCACATAAGAGAGCATGGCTAAGCTCATGGAGGGGCCTAACTACACAAAGCCTAATTTTAACGGTCAGATGCCCTTAGGGGCGCCATTTTAAGTGGCCTACCCACACCGTCACCAACGTCGATACAGTTTTACGTTCAGGTGCCATTCCCGTCGCCATTTTGATCCTACGACCAGCGGGGGCAAATATGGCCTAACCTGGTTTTAATACACATGCCATTCCCGACGCCATCTTGGAGGGGCCTAACTACTCAAGGCCCAGTTTTGCGGTCAGATACCATTTCTGTCACCATTTTTAGGGACCTAACTACACAGGGCTCAGTTTTACGTTCAGATGTCATTCTCGTCGCCATTTTGGATTGGCCTATCTACTACACAGGGCTCAGATCAGATGCCGTTCTCGTAGCCATTTTGGGGGTGCCTAAATACACAGGGCCCATATTTACGCACAGATGCCCTTCCCGTCGCGATTTTGGAGGGCCTATCTACACAGCCGCCACCTTGGGCTCAGTTTTACGGTCAGATGCACTTCCTTCCTCAGAGACGGTATTTTGGAGGGGCATAACTATACAGGGCCCAGTGTTACGGTCAAATGCTTGTCTCGTTGCAATTTTGGAGGTCTCAAAGTACACAGGGCTCAGTTTTACGGTCAGATGCCTTTCTTATCGCCATTTTTGATGCGCCTATCAACCTAGGGCCAAGATTAACGGACAGATGCCATTCCTGCCGCCATCTTGGAGAAGCCTAATTTCACAGTAGTAGTACAATAAGCGGGTTCTGGCGCCACCGCCACCGCAGGCTCCCAGAGGCCACCTCCACCGCCACCACAGCCAGAGGCCTCCCAGATGCCTCCTCCACCACCACCACAGCCAGAGGCATCCCAGATGCCTCCTCCACCACCACCACAGCCAGAGGCCTCCCAGAGGTCTCCTCCACCACCCGCGGGAAATTTGAATTTGTAAACAAAGCCACGTGTTTTTTGACAGCCACGTGCTTCTCGACAGACAACAACGCATCGCTAACCTCAGTACTGCCATCTTGACGGGCCTAAACTTCAGTAGTACCAACTTAACCTAACTAGCGCGAGATAAACAAAGCCACGTGTTTTTTGACAGCCACGTGCTTTTTGACAGACAACAACGCATCTCTAACCTCAGTACTGCCATCTTGACGGGCCTAAACCTCAGTAGTACCAACTTAACCTAACTAGCGCGTGGTAAACAAAGTCACGTTCTTTATTGACATCTGTCATCCGCCATCTTTAAACCACAGAGCACTGTGCTGCCCTCTTTATCGTAGTAGATGTAAATTCGTCACCTGTCATCAGCAGTGCTGCCATCTTGGCGGGCCTAAACCTTATTGCTACCAAATTAACCTCACTAGCGTGAGATAAACAAAGCCACGTGAATTTTTTTGACAGCTGTCACCCGTCGTCTTTAAACAACAGAGCACAGTGCTGCCCTCTTTAGCTACTTACCTTTGAAATGTGGTACGTCACAGCTGTCATCCGCCATCTTGCATCGCAAACCTCAGTGCTACACTCTTTAGCTAGATACCTTTGAAATGTAGTGGCGGCAATTTGAGAAATTCTTTTTGCTCTTGTTTGTAAACAAATCCACGTGCAGCTGTCATCCGCCATCTTTAATCCAGAGAGCACCGTGCTGCCCTCTTTAGCTACCTACCTTTGAAATGTGGTACGTCACAGCTGTCATCCGCCATCTTGCATCGCAAACCTCAGTGCTGCACTCTTTAGCTAGATACCTTTGAAATGTAGTGGCGGCAATTTGAAAAAATATTTATGCTCTTGTTTGGAAACAAACCTATGCGCTTTTTTGTCAGCTATCATCCGCAATCTTTAATCCAGAAAGCCCCGTGCTGCCCTCTATGTGGTGGTGGTAAATTCTACATGCTCTTGTTTGCAAACAAACCCATGTGCTTTTCTGACAGCTGTCAACCGCCAGAGAGCACCGTGCTGCCCTCCTTGTGCCGGTGGCAAGTTCCACGTGCCTTACAAACTCACGTGCTTTTTGACAGCTGTCATCCGCCATTCTGCATCACAAACCTCAGTGCTGTACTCTTTAGCTAGATACCTTTGAAATGTGGTGGCGGAAAATTCTACGTGCTCTTGTTTGGAAACAAAGCCACGTGCTTTTTTTTTGACAGCTGTTATCCGCCATATTTAATCAATAGAGCACTGTGCTTCTATCATGCGGGTAATTTCGTCAGCTGTCATCCGCCATCTTTAATCCACAGAGCGCCGTGCTGCTCTCTGTAGTAGCGAGCAATTTGAAAAGTTCTGTTAGCTGTCATCCGCCATCCTTAATCAAGAGAGCACCGTGCTGCCATCTTTAGCTAGATACCTTTGAAATGTGGTGGCGGCAAATTCCACGTGCTCTTGTTTAGTAAACAAACTCACGCGCTTTTTGCCAGCTGTCATCCGCCATCTTACATCGCAAACCTCAGTGCTACACTCTTTAGTTCAAAAATGGTGGCGGATAATTTAAAAAGAAAAATTCTACAACAGCCATCTCTCGACGCTAATTGCACAAGATGGTGGCTATACATGACTCCTTAAAGATGCTTATGCAAGATGATCGCTATACATGGTCTCTTATGAGACTCCCTTGGGATGCTTGCGCAAGATGGCGGTTATACAAGGCTCCTTATGAGACACCCTAGGGATGCTTGCGCAAGATGGTGTTTGCTCTTATGAGGCGGCTTAAGGATCCTTGCACAAGATGGCTAGAGACGCCCCCCTAAGGATGCTTGTGCAAGACGGCGTCTATACAGAGCTCCTTATGAGACAGCCTAGGGGGTGCTCGCACAAGATGGCGGCTACTCTTATGAAGAAAGCTAGCTTAGAGGCTACTGCGCAAGATAACGGTTGCTGTTATGCATACGGTAGAGAGCAAATTGAAATTCTATGTGCTTAATCAACAGAGCAGCCTGCTACCCTCTTTAGCTGAAATGTTGTGGTGGATAATTTGAAAAATTCTTTTGACAGGTGTCATCTTTAAACAAAGACGACTATGCATAGGCTGTTAAGACCTTATCATTCTCCTCCTCCTCCTTCTCTACCTCCGCCTCTTATGTCAAGGCATAGCTTTATATCGAACAATTTTAAACCTGCATCGCGAAGGCAAGCGTGTGCAGCGATAACATTATTGTACATGTTTAGACTTGCGAAACCTAAGAAGAGTAGAATCAAACGCTGTACTCGATACAACATGTGGTCAGAACATTGATTGATGTGTTCAGAACACAAAATAAGTGATCAAGACTAGAATCGAACACTGTACTCGATGTCGTTAACTTCAACATGTGATTAAAACATTGTTTGGTGTGTTCAGAACACTACATAAGTGGAATCGAACGCTGTACTTAATACAACATGTTAGGGGATACCTTTGTTCTAAGAAGATCAGATTGAAACATAACAAGACTAGAATTGAACACTGCACTGGATGTCGTTAACCTTAACATGTGATCAGAACATTGATTGATGTGTTCAGATCACTAAACAAGTAGAACCGAACACTGTACATCATGTTAGGGGATACCTTTGTTCTAAGAAATTTAGATTGAAACATAATAAGACTAGAATCGAACACTGCACCGCCATCTTGCGCAAGCATCCCAAGGGATCTCATAAGAAACTATGTATAGCGGTCATCTTGCATAAGCACCTTTAAGGAGTCATGTATAGCCACCATCTTGTGCAATTAGCGTCGAGAGATATCTGCTGTAGAATTTTTCTTTTTAAAGTATCCGCCACCATTTTTCAACTAAAGAGTGTAGCCCTGAGGTTTGCGATGTAAGATGGCGGATGACAGCTGGCAAAAAGCGCGTGAGTTTGTTTACTAAACAAGAGCACGTGGAATTTGCCGCCACCACATTTCAAAGGTATCTAGCTAAAGATGGCAGCACGGTGCTCTCTTGATTAAAGATGGCGGATGACAGCTAACAGAACTTTTCAAATTGCTCGCTACTACAGAGAGCAGCACGGCGCTCTGTGGATTAAAGATGGCGGATGACAGCTGACGAAATTACCCGCATGATAGAAGCACAGTGCTCTATTGATTAAAGATGGCGGATGACAGCTCTCACAAAAAAAAGCACGTGGCTATGTTTCCAAACAAGAGCACGTAGAATTTGCCGCCACCACATTTCAAATGTATCTAGCTAAAGAGTACAGCACTGAGGTTTGTGATGCAAGATGGCGGATGACAGCTGTCAAAAAGCACGTGAGTTTGTAAGGCACGTGGAATTTGCCACCGGCACAAAGAGGGCAGCACGGTGCTCTCTGGCGGTTGACAGCTGTCAGAAAAGCACATGGGTTTGTTTGCAAACAAGAGCATATAGAATTTACCACCACCACATAGAGGGCAGCACGGATGATAGCTGACAAAAAAGCGCATAGGTTTGTTTCCAAACAAGAGCATAAAGGTTTTTCAAATTTCCGCCACTACATTTCAAAGGTATCTAGCTAAAGTGTGCAGCACTGAGGTTTGCGATGCAAGATGGCGGATGACAGCTGTGACGTACCACATTTCAAAGGTAAGTAGCTAAAGAGGGCAGCACTGTGCCCTGTTGTTTATAGACGGCGGGTGACAGCTGTCAAAAAAATCACGTGGCTTCGTTTATCTCACGCTAGTGAGGTTAAGTTGGTAGCACTAAGGTTTAGGCCCGCCAAGATGGCAGCACTGCTAATCGAATTTACATCTACTACGATAAAGAGGGCAGCAGAGTGCTCTGTGGTTTAAAGATGGCGGATGACAGCTGTCAAAAAAGCACGTGGCTTTGTTTACCTCGCGCTAGTTAGGTTAAGTTGGTACTACTGAGGTTTAGGCCCGTCAAGATGGCAGTACTGAGGTTAGAGATGCGTTGTTGTCTGTCAAAAAGCACGTGGCTCTCAAAAAACACGTGGCTTTGTTTATCTCGCGCTAGTTATGTTAAGTTGGTACTACTGATGTTTATGCCCGTCAAGATGGCAGTACTGAGGTTAGCGATGCGTTGTTGTCTGTCAAAAAGCACGTTGCTGTCAAAAACACGTGGCTTTGTTACAAATTCAAATTTCCCGCGAGTGGTGGAGGAGACCTCTGGGAGGCCTCTGGCTGTGGTGGTGGAGGAGGAGGCATCTGGGAGGCCTCTGGCTGTGGTGGTGGTGGAGGAGGCATCTGGGAGGCGTCTGGCTGTGGTGGTGGTGGAGGAGGCATCTGAGAGTCCTCTGGCTGTGGTGGCGGTGGAGGTGGCCTCTGGGAGCCTGCGGTGGCGGTGGCGCCAGAACCCGCTTATTGTACTACTCACAGTTGCAATCCTGTGATCAGTTTTATGGTCAGATCCTTTCTCTCCTCACAAACGAAGTTTCTGAAGGGACTAACTACACAGTCGCCATCTAGGGCCCAGTTTTACGGTCACGAGTCCTTCCCTCCTCCTCCTCTACACCTGGCCATGTCCGTGTGGAGTAGTGACAGACCTGTAACCTAATAAGCACGGGCGATTTTAAAAATCCGTTTTAACCTGTAGTGATTACGTCGACATGGTTATGCATGTTTAGACTTGTTCGTTATCAAGGTCACTCTCTAGTTTGAGAATTATATAAGTGTGAGTTTTTCTTTAGTATCTGAGATACAGTGATAAGAGAGTAGAGCGCTTCATTCCATCATGACCAGAACGTTAATAGTTGATGTACAAAGCTTTAAAATGAACGGCAAACAAATTGTGTTCAAGGACCTAAAACTAACGAGTTGCATTCGTTTATAAACACTTATCATGGCTGCGAAAGTAGTACGCGAATTGTCGCAGAAAAAGTGAGGAAACGTGCTGGGAGAAAGTTGAGGAAGCATGCTGGGCATTGACTCATCAGTAAGGTGATTGATCTTCTTCCTTTTGAGATTGATCTTCCTAGTTACCAGTATTGCGACCCTGGAACACGGCTTGACGTCCATTCTGCACATGGTGATCCTGGTATTAATATGTTAGATGCTGCCTGCAAAGAGCATGACATTGCTTATCGTCAAAACACTCCTGAACTAAGACGTGTAGCTGATGAAATACAGTAGAAATAATATATGTAAGAAAGGACACAGCCGATTTACTTGAAGAGTGAACAATGTATATTGTAACAGGAAAATTGTTGAAGTCGGCTACCTAGGCATGTGACTGACACGGGGTGTGCTGGGCGTCTACCTGAATTGTTACCGGAAGGAGAGTTTCGCATGACATAAGTATAATGGAATCTTTCATAAGATTGTTGAAGTTTTTATTCACAAAACAAATGTTAAATTCCACATCACCTCAGTACAGAAGGTTTTTATGAGTGCCCTCCCGGATATGAGCTGGTAATGTACACTGCGGTCCTGCTATTGTTCGTTCACCTCTTCATCGTCTTCCGATGAATGTCTGGAAGATCTCGAAAATCTAGAATATTTCTAAGTTCTCGAAATTCTAGAAGATCTAGAATCTCTCGTAGACGTAGAAGTAGAACACGGCAATGCACTTGTGCCCGAAATGTACTCGTTTTGGCAAATTACTTCTGCACAGATAGAGTCATCATTAGTAATGGCTTCAAAATAAATCACCAGTAACGACAGAATGTCACTGAGATCAGATAGCAGTTGAGAAATTAAGATTGAATGTTACTAAAGTTGAAGTTACACAGTCGAAAATATTAGACTGAGTTAAATGTGAAATTGAACCGAACTCGTAATGTAAAATGGAATTGATCTTTGATGTGTGCCACTTTATAACGTGAGAAAGTAAAGTACTCCACTCGTGTAAGTTCACATTTTCAGTTGGAAGACATAACTGAAGTAAATTTAAATAAAGGTTTTTATCTTGTGAATTTAGTATCGCAAATACAGTCTTTGATTAGAATTAATCCCTATAATAAATAAAGATTTTATCTAGTGAAATTAGTCCTGTTCACTTCACTTGATTAATGCAAACACAGGTAATTCAAGAACAGGCCTGAGTTCGATGTGTTTAGAGATGAATCGTGTAGTTTCAAAACCCCGTACCTCCAATTTTCACGAAAATAGAGATAAAGATTGATTTGATTTTGCTGTGTGCATGTCCACCGCTCCATACTATTAGTACGCATCAAAACCCGCTCTAGCCGTTCAAAATTCAATGTCGAAGTACGGGGTTATTTTCATATTCTGCCAATCCCAACGCCTTGCTCTCGGCCATAGATAACATAATCCGCCATCTCCGCCGGCCAATAGTAAAGCAATACGTGGCGCGTGAGGAGCTCTTGGCGCCACCGTGAGAGGAAGCATTTGTGTAGACACAGTGTCGTGTATTGTCTATTACTAATGGATTCACCTCATAAATGTATTGAGAAGTGCAGCCCAGCCAAACGTAACGAACAAGGTATGTGTTCTTATAGTAACGTTATGTTACCTTGTGAGCATAATTGTATCAGAAACTGCGGTGTTGTGCCGGATCGGTCGTTCTCCTCTCACAAAATGGCCGCAGTTCGAATCTCAGCCAGTGCACGTTGTATTTCCGGAAGCCCATACCATTGTGGCTTTGTGCAGCTTCTGATATTACCTTATATAGTCACGTTGAGAAGCGAACTTCCCTTTCTTCTTCGATGCAGGTCATTCATAAATACGTACGATATTTTAGTAAATATACACATTCTCGTAAGTGAAAAGGGTGTTTATTACAGAGGTACTCCTCTGCTGGACTTCCTGTCACACCAATGTGCGGCCACAAATCAAGTGCGGAGATATTTCTTTGTTGGATGTGAAGAAGTTTCACTCGGTATTCTACTCTACAGCATCCTACGACTCGTTGGCTGAATTGTCAGCGTACTGGCCTTCGGTTCAGAGGACCCCAGATTCGATTCCAGGCCGTGTCGGGGATTTTAACCCTAATTGGTTAATTCCAATGGCTCGGGGGCTGGGTGTGTGAGGGGTATTCAACATTAGAAATCATCCTAGGTAGGGCCCTCATCTTCACAGATATGCAGAAACATTCCTGCACCATACACTATTATATTATATATTCTACAGCATCAAGGATAGTATCATAATCAAGCATCTTTCTTGTATGCCAGTGGTGAGACGCAGGTCGGGTAACAGTATCAGATCCGGAAAAGCTCACACATTCAAGTACACTATTCGTAAACGGGATGGAACGATGGTATCAGTTTGCCGAGAAGCGTTTATTGGAGTTCTCCTATTGAAGAAGGAGAGAATTCAAGGGGTACTAAAGCGTCAGTTTGAATCTGGGGAAATGCCTGTGGAGGGAAGCGGGGGAGACAGAAGAAGCTATGCCAATAAACCAAAACGTGAGGCCATCTGTAAATGTATTGAATCGTTTCGTGCTAAAGAGCCGCACTACCGCCGTACCAAGTCAGCGGCACGTGTGTACCTGCCATGAAGAAATGTGGAGACAATACAATACTACTGTTGAACCTGAACTGTACGCAAAGCACGCCTTCTTCAGGAAGATCTTTAATATTGGTTTCGGAAGTCCGAGGACTGATGTTTGCTCAACTTGCTCAAAACTAGACTTGGAACTAAACATTGCACATCAGAACATGCAAAAGATTCCCTAAAGACCAAGAAACGAACCCACAAGTTAAATACATTGCATCTATGAATATTTAAGAGAAGATGAGTCTATTCAGTCTGTTTCCTTTGATTGTCAGAAGAACACGCTATTGACCAAGTTAAATGACCAAAGTGCTTGCTTCGGCAGGCAAATAAATATGTACATCTTCACTTTAGTGTTTGGAAGCTCTATGACGTCACTGACAAACGAAAATGTGATGATCTATTAATGGAATGAAGTTGACTTTCGTAGAGGTGCAAATGACATTGCAAGTTGTTTTCTTACATGATCTTAACAGCATTGATCTGTCGAAAAAGGAAACCGTACGCCTATTTTCAGATGAGAGCGGTGGAGAAATAAAAACAGTTTTCGTGTGGGTATGGTTAGTAAGTGGCTTATAAATGCACCAGTGAATGTGAAAGAAGTCGAAATTTACATTCCTGTAGTTGGTCATTCTATTTTACCACCCGACAGGGTGTTTGCACGTATAGAGAAAGTTGTTCGAAAGAGAGAAATTATCCTTAAGCCGGAGGTATACAACAATATTTTCAGTGGACATGGGAAGCTTCTTCAGCCTCGTTGTGAAGTATCAATATTATACTGGAAGACTGCTGTTCGAGATGTTTTAAAACGTGTCGGCTCGTGGCATTTTCAGTTCAGTGCTGCGAAAAGAATTCTTGTGAAAAGGAAGAATGGGGTACAAGGGGATGTTGCTTACCGTTGAATATTTGGCCAGCCAAAGAGTGTGTTAAGGAGAGGTAAAATTTTTCTGACATAGTTCCACAGCTAATCGAAAAAGACAATGTTCCATTAAAAATGTACAATGACTGACAGAGCAAATGCAACACCAAGAAGGAGTGGTCAGAACTTTATGCCAATTGCAGGGTAGACTGACGTCACTGAGGTATGCTCATGATGTGAAATGCGCCGCTGTGCTGCGCACGTAGCGAACGATAAATGGGACACGGCGTTGGCGAATGGCCCACTTCGTACCGTGATTTCTCAGCCGACAGTTATTGTAGAACGTGTTGTCGTGTGCCACAGGACACGTGTATAGCTAAGAATGCCAGGCCGCCGTCAACGGAGGCATTTCCAGCAGACAGACGACTTTACGAGGTGTATGGTGATCGGGCTGAGGAGGGCAGGTTGGTCGCTTCGTCAAATCGCAGCCGATACCCATAGGGATGTGTCCACGGTGCAGCGCCTGTGGCGAAGATGGTTGGCGCAGGGACATGTGGCACGTGCGAGGGGTCCAGGCGCAGCCCGAGTGACGTCAGCACGCGAGGATAGGCGCATCCGCCGCCAAGCGGTGGCAGCCCCGCACGCCACGTCAACCGCCATTCTTCAGCATGTGCAAGACACCCTGGCTGTTCCAATACCGACCAGAACAATTTCCCGTCGATTGGTTGAAGGAGGCCTGCACTCCCGGCGTCCGCTGAGAAGACTACCATTGACTCCACAGCATAGACGTGCACGCCTGGCATGGTGCCGGGCTAGAGCGACTTGGATGACGGAATGGCGGAACGTCGTGTTCTCCGATGAGTCACGCTTCTGTTCTGTCAGTGATAGTCACCGCAGACGAGTGTGGCGTCGGCGTGGAGAAAGGTCAAATCCGGCAGTAACTGTGGAGCGCCCTACCGCTAGACAACGCGGCATCATGGTTTGGGGCGCTATTGCGTATGATTCCACGTCACCTCTAGTGCGTATTCAAGGCACGTTAAATGCCCATCGCTACGTGCAGCATGTGCTGCGGCCGGTGGCACTCCCGTACCTTCAGGGGCTGCCCAATGCTCTGTTTCGGCAGAATAATGCACGCCCACACACTGCTCGCATCTCCCAACAGGTTCTACGAGGTGTACAGATGCTTCCGTGGCCAGCGTACTCTCCGGATCTCTCACCAATCGAACACGTGTGGGATCTCATTGGACGGCGTTGGCAAACTCTGCCCCACCCTCGTACGGACGACCAACTGTGGCAAATGGTTGACAGAGAATGGAGAACCATCCCCCAGGACACCATCCGCACTCTTATTGACTCTGTACCTCGACGTGTTTCTGCGTGCATCGCCGCTCGCGGTGGTCTTACATCCTACTGAGTCGATGCCGTGCGCATTGTGTAACCTGTATATCGGTTTGAAATAAACATCAATTATTCGTCCGTGCCATCTCTGTTTTTCCCCAACTTTCACCCCTTTCGAGCCAATCCTTCTTGTTGTTGCATTTGCTCTGTCAGTCAGTGTAAAAGTGAAGGATGTGTGCTGATTACGGGGCTAGATGGAGGGAGCTTGCAGATCTCCACTTTTGTGTTTCGCTGGAAACACGACAGGCTGAACATCGTTGCAGAGCAAGAGGAAGAAGAATACTGTGAACCAAGAGATGATTCCGAGTCCTTGTTGTGTTAGATTGGAATAATATGATTATGTTTTTATTCTTCAGAGACAAAAGCATTGCATATTCTCATTAACATTTAAACATTTTATACTGTATTTCATGTTTGCATTTCGTTTTCCATCTCAGTGTACTACATAGATGCCCGTAAGTGAAGTAAAAGTATTTTTTGAGCATTAGACAGTAAGAGTATGTTTGCGATATCATATATACTTTCAAACCCCACCATGCCCACCTGTGACTCCCAAAACTCCCCCATGTTCAATATAAATATTGCTCTAGTACAAAAATGTAGAGATGAAACTGCATATATTTTGTGAATTTTGTTGAAATTGAACTAATTAAAATAAAAGCAAAGAGAACGCTAAAATGGACTGTAAACTGCAGTCATGGCTGTTTTTTGCCCTTCCTGAAAAACTGATTTTTTTGGAGATAGGGGATTTTGAAACTACACGATTTTCAGATACATGTTCTATCTTTACAATGTGAGAAATATCTTTCTCAAGTAAAACAAGTTAAGGAATCACAAAATTTTGACTGTCCTACTTCGAATGTCATTCAGTATATGTAGTAACGGGATCGGCCACCGCCTCCGCCTCCGACCCTCCGCAGAGGGTTCCACCGTCTCCTCCTGGGGGGCCTCCTCAGGGGCCTCTTCCACCGCCAACTCCGGGGAGCCCTCATCAGGGGCCTCTTCCTCCTACCGCGGGAAATTTGAATTTTGGCGCGAGATTTGTATTTGTAAACAAAACCACGTGCATTTTGACAGCTACCATCGACAACAACGCTTCGCTCACCTCAGTGCTGCCATCTTGACGGGCCTAAACCTCAGTGCTGCCACCCTGACGGGGCTAAACCTCAGTGCTGCCAACTAAACCTTACTAGCGCGAGAGTTGAATCAGTAAACAAATCCACGTGCTCTTTGACAGCTATCTCTAAACAACAACGCATCGCTAACCTCAGTGCTGCTATCATGACAGGCCTAAACCTCAGTGCTGCCAACTAAACATTACTAGGGCGAGATTTGAATTGGTAAACACAGCCACGTGCTTTTTTGACAGCTGTCATCCTCCACCTTAAATCACAAACCAGAGTGTTGCACACTTTAACTACTTAACTTTGAAATGTGGTGACGGCAATTTGAAAAATTCCACGTGCTCTTGTTTGGAAATAAACCCACGTGCTTTTTTGACAGCTGTCATCCGCCATCTCGAACCGCAAACCTCAGTACTGCACTCTTTAGCTCTATTGTTTGGAAACAAACCTACGCGCGTTTTGACAAGCAGCCATCTTTAACCAACAGAGCATCGTGCTGCCCTCTTTAGCTACATAGCTTCGAAATTTGGCGGCGGTCAGTAGTGTAAATAGGGTGGTTCTGCGGCCTCCTCATCCTAAAGCGGCGCGGGAAATTTGAATTCGGGCGGGAAATTTGAATTTTTTGCGGGAGATTTGAATTTTGGCGCGAGATTTGAAATTGTAAACAAAGCCACGTGCTTCTTGACAGCTGTCATCGACAACAACGCATCGCTAACCTCACTGCTGCCATCTTGACGGGCCTAACCTCAGTAGTGCCAACTTAACCTAACTAGCATGAGGTAAACAAAGCCACGTGTTTTTTGACAGCCACGAGCTTTTTGACAGACAACAACGCATCGCTAACCTCAGTACTGCCATCTTGACGGGCCTAAACCTTAGTGGTACCAACGTAACCTCACTAGCGTGTGGTAAACAAAGCCACGATTTTTTTGACAGCACGTGCTTTTTTGACAGCTGTCATCCGCCATCTTTAAACCACAGAGCACTGTGCTGCCCTCTTTATCGCAGTAGATGTAAAACTGGTCACCTGTCACGGCAGTGCTGCCATCTTGGCGGGCCTAAACCTTAGTGCTACCAACTTAACCTCACTAGCGTGAGATAAACAAATCCACGTGCTTTTTTGACAGCTGTCATCCGCCATCTTTAAACCACAGTATTGCCCTCTTTATCGCAGTAGCTGTAAATTCGTCACCTGTCATCTGCAGTGCTGCCATCTTAACGGGCCTAAACCTTAGTGCTACCAACTTAACCTTACTAGCGCGAGATTTGAATCGGTAAACAAATCCACGTGCTTTTTTGACACCTGTCATCCACCATCGTTAATCCATAGAGCACGGTGGTGCCCTCTTTAGCTACTTACCTTTGAAATGTGGTGGCGAATAATTTGAAAAATGCTTTTTGATAGCAGCCACCTTTAATCCAGAGAGCACCGTGCTGCCCACTTTAGCTAGATACCTGTGGTGGCAGGCAATTCTACATGACGGTAGCCATCTTTAATCAAGAGGGCACCGTGCTGCCCTCTATGTGGTGGCGGCAATTTGAAAAATTCTACATGCTCTTGTTTGGAAACAAACTCGCGTGCTTTTTTGACAGCCGTCATCCGCCATCTTTAATCAACAGAGCACAGTGCTGCCCTCTTTAGCGAGATACCTTTGAAATTTGGTGGCGGTAAATTCCACGTGCTCTTGTTTGGAAACAAAGCCATGTGCTTTTTGGACAGCTGACATCCGCCATCTTTAATCTATAGAGCACAGTGCTGCCCTCTTTAGCTACTTACATTTGAAATGTGGTACGTCACAGCTGTCATCCGCAGTGATGCCATCTTAACGGGCCTAAACCTTAGTGCTACCAACTTAACCTTACTAGCGCGAGATTCGAATCGGTAAACAAATCCACGTGCTTTTTTGACAGCTGTCATCCACCATCTTTAATCCATAGAGCACGGTAGTGCCCTCTTTAGATACTTACCTTTGAAATGACGTGGCGAATAATTTGAAAAATGCTTTTTGATAGCAGCCATCTTAATCCAGAGAGCACCGTGCTGCCCTCTTTAGCTAGATACCTGTGGTGGCAGGCAATTCCACGTGACAGCAGCCATCTTTAATCAAGTGGGCACCGTGCTGCCCTCCTTGTGGCGGTGGCAAATTCCACGTGCTTTACAATCTCACGTGCTTCTTTCTGACAGCTGTCATCCGCCATCTTGCATCACAAACCTCAGTGCTGCGCTCTTTAGCTAGTTACCTTTGAAATGTGGTGGCGGCAATTTGAAAAATTCTATGTGCTCTTGTTTAGTAAACAAAGCCACGTGCATTTTTACAGCTGTCATCCACCATCTTTAATCAATAGAGCACTGTGCTGCTATCATGCGGGCAATTTCGTCAGCTGTCATCCGCCATCTTTAATCCACAGAGCGCCGTGCTGCTCGCTGTAGTAGCGAGCAATTTGAAAATTTCTGTTAGCTGTCATCCGCCATCTTTAATCAAGAGAGCACCGTGCTGCCATCTTTAGCTAGATACCTTTGAAATGTGGTGGCGGCAAATTGAAAAATTCCACGTGCTCTTGTTTAGTAAACAAACTCACGCGCTTTTTGTCAGCTGTCATCCGCCATCTTTATCTATAAAGCTCAGTGCTACACTCTTTAGTTGAAATATGGTGGCGGATAATTTAAAAAGAAAAATTCTACATCAGCCATCTCTCGACGCTAATTGAACAAGATGGTGGCTATACTTGACTCCTTAAAGTTGCTTATGCAAGATGGCCGCTATACATAGGTTCTTATGAGATGCCCTTGGGCTGCTTGCGCAAGATGGCGGTTATACAAGGCTCCTTATGAGACACCCTAGAGATGCTTGCGCAAGATGGCGGTTGCTCTTATGAGGCGGCTTAAGGGTCCTTGCACAAGATGGCTAGGAATGCCCTAAGGATGCTTGCGCAAGATGGCGGACGCAAGATGGCGGCTATACACGACTCCTTATGAGACGCCTTAAGGGTGCTTGCGCAAGATGGCTGCTGCTCTTAGCTTCGAGGCTAACGTGTCGTGCTAGTTCGATTCATTAAATTTGGGGCTTAAATGCATAATGTTAAATATCTCGAAAACGGTGCATCGTAGAGCAAAACGGACAAAATGTTTCTACGCAATACCTCGGTTCGCAGTATGGGGAACAAGTAAAACATAGTCTAATGATGAGATCAACGTTTCGGTTCTAACTTAGGCCCTTTGGCATTAGCTCTGTTTCAGCTTGTAATGAAGCAAGTCTTCGTAACATGATCAGGTCTAGCTATGGTAGAGAGTATAACGTACCGTGTAGGTTCGATTCATTACATTTGGGGCTTAAATGCAAAATGTTAAATATCTCGAAAACGGACAAAATTTTTCCACCTGATACCTAGGTTTGCAGTATCAGGAACATGATAGCATAAGAAAAACATAGTCTAATGATGAGATCGACGGTTCGATTCCTACTTAGACCCTTTGGCATTGGCTGCTATCTATTTCTACAAGATGGTGGCTATACATAGCTTCTTATGAAACAGCTTAAGAGCGCTTGCACAAGATGGCTGCTGCTCTTATGAGACGCCCTAGGGGTGCTTGCGGGAGGTAGCAGCGACAAGACGATGACTATACACAGCTGCTTATGATACGGCCTAGAGGTGCTTACACAAGATGGTGGCTGCTCTGATGAAGAAAGCTTGCTTTACATCGTGCAGGTATTTTTACAGCAGTAAACCTCATACCTTTGAAATGTGGTGGCGGGTAATTTGAAAAATTCGACGTGCTTTTCCATAAGCTGTTAAGGCCTCCTATTATGTCAAGGCATAGCTCTATCGAGCAAGTTTAAACCTGCATCGGAATAGCTAGAGTAAGCGCGTGCTGCAGTGATGACGTCATTAATCATGTTTAGACCAGCAAATCACAGAAGAAACGTAACAAGGCTGGAATCGAAAACTGCACTCTATGCCGTTACATGTCAGGGGATATCTTTGTTCTATGAAGGTTAGTTTACCGCACATTCCTTGTAGGGCTAAGGGGCTAATGGGCTAAAGGGCTAATGGGCAAAAGGGCTAAAGGGCTAATGGGCTAAAGGGCTAAAGGGATAAAGGGCTAATGGGCTAAAGGGCTAGGGTGCCTCACCTCTTACCTAATAAAATCCCCGAGGTGCGATGAGTTACGTTTTTCGAACTAGTGTTTGGAACACTGAAATTTTCAAGATGATAGCAGAGAGTTTAGCAATGTTCTGTTGTCGGATTATAAATTCCGCGCTAAAACATGCATAATGTGGCAGACTTGAGGTTTACCGCCGTAAAGATGGCAGCAGTGAGGTTAGCGACGCTCTATTGTCCTTCAAAGTGAGGTTAGGGTTCGTCAAGAAGACAGCTGTCAAAAAAGCACGTGGCTATGTTTACCAAACAAGAGCACGTGGTCGTGACGTCACGGTCACGTAGTATGCTGCCTTAGCATGCAAAGTTCAATGTCTACACCTACGTAGTAAACATTCTGCTATGTTCACAAGATTTTTTACACATAACTTTTCTTCATGCTGTAAGTTCATGCACATATTCTATGCTAAGATAGCAGCACAAACACATGCGAACTTTGTACATTCTAATGGAATAAGTTTAGTACTGCGTGCATCATGGATACATGATGTGTACACGCATTTAAACATTTCCATACTTAATGCTGCTGCTTTGTTTACAAGATTTTTATACATTGCTTTTATTTATGCTTTAAGTTCGTGCACACACAAGCGATAGTCGTACGCTCTGGCAGGAGAAGTTTAGTACGATATTCGATACATACATTATCGATAGGTGATGTGTACACGCTTTAGAACATAGCTCTTCTTAATGCTTTAAGTTCATGCACATGGGTTAGGGATATACAAAAGCGATTGCTACATGCTCTAGCGGAAGAAGTCTAGTACGATAGTCGATGCATGTAAAATCGATAGGTTATGCTAAGATAGCAGCACACTTACACGATTTTAGCACAATCTAGTGGAAAAAGTTTAGTATAATAGTCGGTTCATGCAAAATCATTAAGCAATGTGTGCACGCTTTGAAACAAGGTTATTCTTTGTACTTTAAGTTCATGCGTACACGTTATGCTAAGATAGCAGCACAATCTAGCGCAAGACGTTTAGTACGATATTTGATGCATGCAAAATCGATAGGTGACGTGTACACGCTTTAAAACATGGTTATTCTTCGTACTTCAAGTTCATGCGTATAGGTTAGGCTAAGATAGCAGCACAGTCTATCGTAAGAAGTTTAGTACGAGATTCGATGCTTGCAAAATCGATAGGTAATGTGTACACGCTTTGAAACATGGCTATTCATTGTACTGTAAGTTAATACGTATAGCTTATGCTAAGATAGCAGCACAATCTAGCGGAAGAAGTTTAGTAAGAGACATGTAAAATCGATAGTTGATGTGTACACGCTTTGAAACATGACTATTCATTGTACTTTAAGTTCATGGGTATAGGTTATGCTAAGATAGCAGCACAATCTAGAAGAAGAAATTTAGTACGATATTTGATGCATGCAAAATCAATAAGTAATGTGTGCACGCTTTGAAACATGGCTATTCTTTGTACTTTAGGTTCATGTGTATAAGTTATGCTAAGATAGCAGCACAACCTAGCGGAAGAAGTTTAGTACGATATTTGTTGCATACAAAGTCGATAGGTAATGTGTACACGCTTTGAAACATGGCTATTCATGGTACTTTAAGGTCATGCGTATAGGTTAAGCTAAGGTAGCAGCACAATCTAGCGGAAGGAGTTTAGTACGAGAGTCAATGCATGCAAAATCGATAGGTAATGTGTACACGCTTTGAAACATGGCTATTCTTTGTACTTTTAAGTTCATGTGTATAAGTTATGCCAAGATACCAGCACAATCTAGCGGAAGAAGTTCAGTACGAGATTCGATGAATGCAAAATCAATAAGTAATGTGTACACGCTTTGAAACATGGCTATTCTTTGTACTTTAAGTTCATGTGTATAAGTTATGCTATGATAGCAGCACAACCAAGCGGAAGAAGTTTAGTACGATATTTGTTGCATGCAAAGTCGATAGGTAATGTGTACACGCTTTGAAACATGGCTATTCATTGTACTTTAATGTTATGTGTATAGGTTATGCTAAGATAGCAGCACGATCTAGCGGATGAAGTTTAGTTCGATGGTCGATGCATGTAAAATCGATAGGCGATGTGTACACACTTTGAAACATGGCAATTCATACTGCTGCTCTGTCCCCAAGACATTGAACATAGCTAATCCTAATGCTGATATTAACGACGTCGAGCTAAGGATTGATTACGTGACCGTGACGTCACGACCACGTGCTCTTGTTTGGTAAACATAGCCACGTGCTTTCTTGACAGCTGTCTTCTTGACGAACCCTAAACTCACTTTGAAGGACAATAGAGCGTCGCTAACCTCACTGCTGCCATCTTTACGGCGGTAAACCTCAAGGCTGGCACCTTATGCATGTTATAGCGCGGAATTTAAAATCCAACAACGGAACATTGTTAACCTCACTCTTGTCATCTTTACGGCAGTAAACCTCAAGGGCTGCCACCTTATGCATGTTGTAGCGCGGAATTTATAATCCAACAACAGAACATTGCTAAACTCTCTGCTATCATCTTGAAAAGTTCAGTGTTCCAAACACTAGTTCGAAAAACGTAACTCATCGCACCTCGGGGATTTTATTAGGTAAGACGTAACCCCTAGGTTCCATTCCTTGTTCTGAACATGAAACCATTTACAAATAAAGGTTAATTTTCTACACTTAACAAAGTACAAGCGTTCTTGCTGATAGCGATCGATGAGGTTGTTGCTCCTTTAGCCCTTTAGCCCTTTAGCCCTTTAGCCCATTAGCCCTTTAGCCCTTTTGCCCATTAGCCCTTTAGCCCATTAGCCCCTTAGCCCTACAAGGAATGTGCGGTAAACTAACCTTCTTAGAACAAAGATATCCCCTGACATGTTCTAAACACCTTTTGTATCGAGTACAGTGTTCGGTTCTACTTATTTAGTGTTCTAAACACTTCAATCAATGTTCCGATCACATGATAAAGTTAACGGCATAGAGTGCAGTTTTCGATTCCAGCCTTGTTACGTTTCTTCTGTGATTTGCTGGTCTAAACATGATTAATGACGTCCCCAATGCAGCACGCGCTTACTCTAGCTATTCCGATGCAGGTTTAAACTTGTTCGATAGAACTATGCCTTGACATAAGAGGAGGCCTTAACAGCTTATGAAAAAGCACGTCGAATTTTTCAAATTACCCGCCACCACATTTCAAAGGTATGAGGTTTAGTGCTGTAAAAATACCTGCACGATGCAAAGCTAGCTTTCTTCATCAGAGCAGCCACCATCTTGTGTAAGCACCTCTAGGCCGTATCATAAGCAGCTGTGTATAGTCATCGTCTTGTCGCTGCTACCTCCCGCAAGCACCCCTAGGGCGTCTCATAAGAGCAGCAGCCATCTTGTGCAAGCGCTCTTAAGCTGTCTCATAAGAAGCTATGTATAGCCACCATCTTGTAGAAATAGATAGCTGCCAATTCCAAAGGGCCTAAGTAGGAATCGAACCGTCGATCTCATCATTAGACTATGTCTTTCTTATGCTATCATGTTCCTGATACTGCAAACCTAGGTATCAGGTGGAAAATTTTGTCCGTTTTCGAGATATTTAACATTTTGCATTTAAGCCCCAAATGTAATGAATCGAACCTACACGGTACGTTATACTCTCTACCATAGCTAGACCTGATCATGTTACGAAGACTTGCTTCATTACAAGCTGAAACAGAGCTAATGCCAAAGGGCCTAAGTTAGAACCGAACCGTTGATCTCATCATTAGACTATGTTTTACTTGTTCCCTATACTGCGAACCGAGGTATTGGGTAGAAAAATTTTGTCCGTTTTGCTCTACGATGCACCGTTTTCGAGATATTTAACATTATGCATTTAAGCCCCAAATTTAATGAATCGAACTAGCACGACACGTTAGCCTCGAAGCTAAGAGCAGCAGCCATCTTGCGCAAGCACCCTTAAGGCGTCTCATAAGGAGTCGTGTATAGCCGCCATCTTGCGTCCGCCATCTTGCGCAAGCATCCTTAGGGCATCTCTAGCCATCTTGTGCAAGGACCCTTAAGCCGCCTCATAAGAGCAACCGCCATCTTGCGCAAGCATCTCTAGGGCGTCTCATAAGGAGCCTTGTATAACCGCCATCTTGCGCAAGCAGCCCAAGGGAATCTCATAAGAACCTATGTATAGCGGCCATCTTGCATAAGCACCTCTAAGGAGTCATGTATAGCCACCATCTTGTGCAGTTAGCGCCGAGAGATGGCTGATGAGGAATTTTTCTTTTTAAATTATCCGCCACCATATTTCAACTAAAGAGTGTAGCACTGAGCTCTATAGATTAAAGGTGGCGGATGACAGCTGACAAAAAGCGCGTGAGTTTGTTTACTAAACAAGAGCACGTGGAATTTTTCAATTTGCCGCCACCACATTTCAAAGGTATCTAGCTAAAGATGGCAGCACGGTGCTCTCTTGATTAAAGATGGCGGATGACAGCTAACAGAACTTTTCAAATTGCCCGCTACTACAGAGAGCAGCACGGCGCTCTGTGGATTATAGATGGCGGATGACAGCTGACGAAATTGCCCGCATGATAGCAGCACAGTGCTCTATTGATTAAAGATGGTAGATGACAGCTGTAAAAAAACACGTTGCTTTGTTTACTAAACAAGAGCACATAGAATTTTTCAAATTGCCGCCACCACATTTCAAAGGTAACTAGCTAAAGAGCTCAGCACTGAGGTTTGTGATGCAAGATGGCGGATGACAGCTGTCAGAAAGAAGCACGTGAGTTTGTAAAGCACGTGGAATTTGCCACCGCCACAAAGAGGGCAGCACGGTGCCCTCTTGATTAAAGATGGCTGCTGTCACGTGGAATTGCCTGCCACCACAGGTATCTAGGTAAAGAGGGCAGCACGGTGCTCTCTGGATTAAAGATGGCTGCTATCAAAAAGCATTTTTCTAATTATTCGCCACGACAATTCAAAGGTAAGTAGCTAAAGAGGGCACCACCGTGCTCTATGGATTAAAGATGGTGGATGACAGCTGTCAAAAAAGCACGTGGATTTGTTTACCGATTCGAATCTCGCGCTAGTAAGCTTAAGTTGGTAGCACTAAGGTTTAGGCCCGTTAAGATTGCAGCACTGCGGATGACAGCTCTGACGTACCACATTTCAAAGGTAAGTAGCTAAAGAGGGCAACACTGTGCTCTATAGATTAAAGATGGTGGATGTCAGCTGTCCAAAAAGCACATGGCTTTGTTTCCAAACAAGAGCACGTGGAATTTGCCGCCACCACATTTCAAAGGTATCTAGCTAAGGAGGGCAGCACTGTGCTCTGTTGATTAAAGATGGCGGATGACGGCTGTCACAAAAGCACGTGAGTTTGTTTCCAAACAAGGGCATGTAGAATTTTTCAAATTGCCGCCACCACATAGAGGGCAGCACGGTGCCCTCTTGATTAAAGATGGCTGCCGTCATGTGGAATTGCCTGCCACCACAGGTATCTAGCTAAAGGGGACAGCACGGTGCTCTCTGGATTAAAGGTGGCTGCTATCAAAAAGCATTTTTTAAATTATCCGCCACCACATTTCAAAGGTAAGTAGCTAAAGAGGGCACCACCGTGCTCTATGGATTAAAGATGGTGGATGACAGGTGTCAAAAAAGCACGTGGATTTGTTTACCGATTCAAATCTCGCGCTAGTAAGGTTAAGTTGGTAGCACTAAGGTTCAGGCCCGTTAAGATAGCAGCACTGCAGATGACAGGTGACGAATTTACAGCTACTGCGATAAAGAGGGCAGCACTGTGGTTTAAAGATGGCGAATGACAGCTGTCAAAAAAGCACGTGGATTTGTTTATCTCACGCTAGTGAGGTTAAGTTGGTAGCACTAAGGTTTAGGCCCGCCAAGATGGCAGCACTGCCGATGACAGGTGACGAATTTTACATCTACTGCGATAAAGAGGGCAGCACAGTGCTCTGTGGTTTAAAGATGGCGGATGACAGCTGTCAAAAAAGCACGTGGCTGTCAAAAATCACGTGGCTTTGTTTACCACACGCTAGTGAGGTTAAGTTGGTACCACTAAGGTTTAGGCCCGTCAAGATGGCAGTACTGAGGATATCGCTGCGTTGTTGTCTGTCAAAAAGCACGTGGCTGTCAAAAAACACGTGGCTTTGTTTACCTCATGCTAGTTAGGTTAGGTTGGCACTACTGAGGTTTAGACCCGTCAAGATGGCAGCAGTGAGGTTAGCGATGCGTTGTTGTCGATGACAGCATTCAAAAAGCACGTGGCTTTGTTTACAAATTCAAATCTCGCGCCAAAATTCAAATCTCCCGCCAAAAATTGAAATTTCCCGCCAGAATTCAAATTTCCCGCTCCGCGGGAGGAGTAGGAGGCCGCAGAACAACCCTATTTACACCACTGCGTGCAATTTGAAAAATACCACGTGCTTTTTTTGGAAAGCAGCCATCTTTAGACAACAAACATTGTGCTGCCCTCTTTAGCTACTTACCTTTGAAATGTAGTGGCGGTAACTTCCGCGTGACAGCTCTCAACTGCCATCTTGCATCGCTTACCTTTGCGCTGTACAGCTGTCATCCTCCATCTTACATCGCAATCCTCGGTGCTGCGCTCTTTAGCTACTTACCTTTGAAATGTGGAGGCGGATATTTTGAAAAATTCCTTCAACTGTTATCCGCCATCATGCATTGCATACCTCAGTGCTGCTATTTTTAAGGTACTAGACCTTATCGTGATGGTGGTAGGAAATTTCCTTATCGTGGTGGTGATGGTGTTGGTGGGAATTTTAAAATCTACATGCTTTTTTGACAGCTGTCATCCGCCATCTTTAATCATGAGAGCACCGTGCTGCTATATTTACGGCACTGCGGGTAATTTGAAAAATATTCAGTCCGCTGTCATCCGCCATCTTTAATCAACAAAGTCCCGTGCTGCTATATTTAGCTACATTGAGGTGGCGGCAATTTTAAATTCTATCCATATGCCTTCTTTAATCTACTGAGCACTGTGCTGCTATCTTTAGCTACATACCTTTGAATTGTGGGCGCGGATAAATTGAAAATAAAACTTCCGTTAGCTATCATCATTAAACATTAGTGCATTCGCGAACCTTACCTCTCATCTACTATCTTGAAGGAGACCATCCTTAGTTTACAACAAGATGACCCCTCCCGACGCTAATTACTCCTTAGAGGTTAATACACAAGATGGCCGTGGCTGTTATGGCTACCTCCTCCACCACCTCCTCCTCCTCCACCCCTACCTCCTCCTCATCCTCTATCAAGGCATAGCTTTATCGAACATGTATCGCCAAGCCTTGAGTGTGCAGCGATAACATAATTGTGCATATTTAGACTTGTGGATTGCAAAAGAAACATAACAAGACTGGAATCGAACACTGCTCTCGATGTTGTTAACTTCAACATGTGATTAGAACATTGATTGGTGTGTTCAAAACATTAAACAAGCGATCAAGACTCGAATCGAACACGGTACAACATGTGTTTAGAACATATCAGGGGATACCATTGTTGTATGAAGATTAGATGTAAATATAAGAAGACTAGAATCGATGCCGTTAATTTTAACATGTGATCAGAACGTTGTTTGATGTGTTCAGATCACTAAATAAGTGATCATGACTAGAATCGAACACTGTACAACACGTGTTTAGAACATGTCAGGGGATACTTTTGTTCTAAGAAGATTAGATTAAAACATAACAAGGCTAGAATCGATGCCGTTAACTTTAACATGTGATTAGAACATTACATCAGATTGAAACATAACAAGACTTGAATCGAACACTGCACTCGATATTGTTAACCTCAACATGTGATCAGAACATTAATTGATGTGTTCAAAACACTAAATAAGTGATCAAGACTAGAATCGAACACTGTACTCGATACAACATGTGTTTAGAACATATCAGGGGATACCTTTGTTCTAAGAAAATCAGATTACAAAAGAAGTGATTAAGAATAGAATCGAACACTGTACTCAATACAACATATGATCAGAACATCGATTGATGTGTATAGAACATGATACAACATGTGAGGGGTATACCTTTGTTCTAAGAGAGAAAATAAAATAATAAGACTAGAATTCTGAACAGCTTGCGTAAGATAGTGATTGTTATAACCTCCTTTTCCTCTTCCTGCTCTGTCAAGGCATAGCTTTATCGAACATACAACGCGATCTTATGAATATTACGTACCTAACTCGCTCAGTAAACATATATAACTTCAATGATTTGCCTAGTGCGAAAATAAAAAGCACACTCTGCACATACTACGTAGCTAACTCGCTCAGTAAGCGATATAGCAATACTTCAATGATTTGCCTAGTACGAAAATAAAAAACACGATGTGCATATATCGCGTAGCTAACTCGCTCCGTAAACGATATAGCAACACCTCAATGATTTGCCTAGTGCGAAAATAAGGAAAACATACTGCGTAGCTAACTCGCTCACCGCACTTCTAAGAGGCTTAGTAATTGCAAATACACGGGTAATCGACTAGAACACGGATATATGTCTTTCAAAAATCAAGAAAGCACACTACGTAGCCAACTCGCTCGGTCACACTGCAAATACATCACAATACGACCAGAACACTGAGATACACGTACACGTTACTCTTTTTGTCGAAACACACACGGACAAGAATGTTGCGAGATACTACATACATGTTTCAAAAAGGGAGAATGAAAAATAATAACTTATTTGTACGCATGTTGTCTCCTCCATGTTTTGAGAGCAAATGGAAGCAGTACACTGAGTTTCTGCTTGCTTAGAACGTGAACGGAAGTGACGTGTTATCTCAGCAAAAAATACGCGTGACCTTGTCCCTGCATACACGCAAATCAGACACAATAATAGATACTGCGATTCAAATCCTGGCAACTTATGCAGTCAGGAAAGGCATTCGACCAGATCCTTACGTTTCATGTAATTACACTTTGCTAGGAAGACGGACGATCGCGCAGGAAAGGGCTAGCAGCGGCTAGCCTCTCCCCTAGCATTTGCTACCTTCAGAGTTGCCGACAGTAGGGGTTCGAGCCGGCTATCTCCCGAAAACTAATAGAAGTTGTGAGAATGATTGCGGGTACAAGATGTTGATGGTGATTCATCTGTCGGATGTGGACGTTAAGCCTTGTGCAGGCTTCTTCGACAGGAGTAGCCTATGTGCCGGCACCGGGTTTACCCTCTCCCTACTGCCGTATATTATATCTTCAGGGAGGTTGTAGTATACAATTTCGAATAACTATAGGGTGTGCGAAAAGCCTGTGTTAAATTCTATAGGCGTAAGGGCATGTAACGCTGTTGATGGTGATTGACATGTCGGATGGAGGCGTTAATCTTTGGGAGTAAACTATTTGCCGGCACTGGGTTTTACCTTCTTCGTACTGTTAGATATTGCATCTTTGGGTAGGTAGTCTTATACAATTTTGAATAACTAGACGGTGTGCTAAAAGCCTGAATAAAATTCTAAAAGATTGAGGGCATGTACTGCTTTTGATGGTGATTCACATGTCGGATGGGGACTTAAGCGTTGAGCAGACCCCTTCGACAGGAGTAGGCTATGTGCCAGCTCCGGGTTTTACCCTCTCCGTACAATCATAATATTTTATCTGAGGAACTTACACGAGCTAAATGCTAGAAGGAATTACCTACACGGTCAAGAAAATGCTATTGCACTGTTTATGTTACAGGTGTCTTATCATACACAGTGTCCTCGCTGTTTGCTCAAGGTTACTACAGCCGGAAAGCAGCGTACAATTTCAGTCAACACATGCATTCCTTTCCTCGCTCTGACCGACTGTGTAAAACACAGATACTACCTCAAAGACTTTTGGTTGGAGCTAGTACCCTACTTAAGCAGCTTTACCTGTTATGCGGAACAAGGTTAGAACCTGCTGTGTTAACAACAAAAGACGTAACCCGGTGCGAGCACATAGCCTACTCCTAAAGCTTAAAACCACACTTACACTGTAAATGTTAGGAGCTCCTAGCCCCGTTTTACAGCCTAACGTAACAGGACCGGGATTAAGAATCTGTCTTACGAACGGATGCCCTTCCTGACGCAAAACTAGGACTTTATATAGCAGTATCTAGCCTCTTACATCATACACCATTGTTTTACGGCCGGTTGCCCTTCATGACGTCAATGAACTAGGATTTAAAGTCGTAAAAATCTGTTTTACAACCAGATGCCCTTTTTAACGCGAGAAGCGGGGTCTTACAGATTGATGCTCTTTTGACGCAAGAATTAAAATTTTAAATTACAGTTTCTAGCATCTTATATCAAAAACCATTGTTTTACGGACGGTTACCCTTTCTGACGTCAAGGGAGTGGGATTTTAAGTCTCAAGAGCCTGTTTTACAACTAGATGCCCTTTATGACGTGAGAATCGGTGTTTCACAGCTAGATGCTTTTTTAATGTAAGAACTAAGATTTTAAATCGCAGCATCTAGTGTCTCACATCATGAACAGTGGTTTCACGATCGGTTTCCCTTCCTAACGTCAAAGAACTGGGATTTTAAGTCGTAAAAATCTGTTTTACAACCAGATGCCCTTTATAACGCGAGAATCGGGGTTTTACAGCTGGATGCTCGTTTTGACGCAAGAACTAAGATTTTAAATCGCTGTATCTATTGTCTTACATCGTAAACTATTGTTTTAGAGATAGTTGCCCTTCTTGACGCAAGAATCAGAGTTTTAAAACGCAAGAATCTGTTTTACAACTAGATGGCCTTTATGACGTGAGAATCGGAGCTTTACAGCTGGGTGCTTTTTTAATGTAAGGACTAAGATTTCAAATCGCAGTATCTAGTGTCTCACATAATGAACAATTGTTTTAAGGCCGGTTACCCTTCTTAGCTTCAACGAACTGTAATTTTAAGTCGCGAGAATCTGTTTTATAACCAGATGCACTTCTTAACGTGAGAATCGGGGCTTTACAGCTGGATGCTCTTTTTAACGCAAGAACTAAAATTTTGAACCACAGTATCTAGTGTCTCACATCACGAACCATTGTTTTACGGCTAGATGCCCTTCTTAACGCGAGGACCATGGTCAAGAATCTGTTTCGCAGCCGGATGCCCTTCTTAACGCGAGAACTAAGATTTTAAATTGCAAGAATTTGTTTTAAGACTAGTTACCATTCTTGATTGAAGAAATACGATTTTAAATTGCAGTATCTTCTGTCTCACATCACGAACCATTATTTTATGGCTAGATGCCCTTCTTGACGTGAGGAATAAGATTTTAAATCGCGGGAATCTGTTTTACAGCCGGATGCCCCTCTTTACGCGAGAACTAAGATTTTAAATCGCAAGAATTTATTTTAGAGCCGGATGCTCTTTTTGATGCGAGAAATAAGATTTTAAATTGCAGTATCTTGTGTCTTACATCACGAACAATTGTTTTACTTCTAGATGCCTCTCTTGACGTATAAACTGTGATTTTAAGTCGCAAACATCTGTTTTACAGCTAGATGCTTACCTTGACGCAAGAACTAAGATTTTAAATCGCAGTATCTAGCATCTTACATCGTAAACCATGGTTCTACGGCCGGTTGCCCTTCCTAACGTTAAAAGACTAATATTTTAAATTGCAGTATACGCGATAAATCTGTTTTAGCGGGTATTATAACTAGATGACCTAGTAAAACCCGGTGGCGGCACATAGGCTACTCCTGTCGAAAAAGCCTGCAGAAGGCTTAACGCCCCCCATCCGACAGATGAATCAGTACAGTGTTCGATTCTAGTCTTGTTATGTTTTAATCTAATTTTCTTAGAACAAAGGTATCCCCTGACATTTTCTAAACACATGTTGTACCGTGTTCGATTCTAATCTTGATCGCTTATTTAGTGTTTTGAACACACCAATCAATGTTCTAATCACATGTTGAAGTTAACAACATAGAGTGCAGTGTTCGATTCTAGTTTTGTTATGTTTCTTTTGTAATCCACAAGTATAAACATGCACAATGATGTCATCGCTGTACACTCACTCTTTGGCGATGCATGTTCGATAAAGCTATGCCTTGATAGAGGATGAGGAGGAGGTAGAAGAGGCGGAGGAGGTAGGGGTGGAGGAGGAGCGTGTGGTGGAGGAGGTAGCCATAACAGCCACCGCCATCTTGTGTATTAACCTCTAAGTAGTAATTAGCGTCGGGAGGGGTCATCTTGTTGTAAACTAAGGATGGTCTCCTTCAAGATAGTAGATGAGAGGTTAGGTTCGCGAATGCACTAATGTTTAATGATGATACGTAACGGGATTATTTTTCAAATTATCCACCACCACAATTCAAAGGTATGTAGCTAAAGATAGCAGCACAGTGCTCAGTAGATTAAAGAAGGCATACGGATAGAATTTAAAATTGCCACCACCTCAATGTAGCTAAATGTAGCAGCACGGGACATTTTTGATTAAAGATGGCGGATGACAGCGGACGGAATATTTTTCAAATTACCCGCAGTGCCGTAAAGATAGCAGCACGGTGCTCTCATGATGAAAGATGGCGGATGACAGCTGTCAAAAAGCATGTAGATATTAAAATTCCCACCACCACCACCACCACCACCACCACCACCACCACTACCACCTCCACCACCACCACCACCACCACCACCACCACGATAAGGAAATTTCCTACCACCATGATGAGGTTTAGTACCGTACATATAGCAGCACTGAGGTATTCAATGCATGATGGCGGATAACGGTTGACGGAAGTTTTCAATTTATCCGCCTCCACATTTCAAAGTTTAGTAGCTAAAGAGCGCAGCACTGAGGTTTGCGATGCAAAATGGAGGATGACACCAGTACAGCGCAAAGGTAAGCGATGCAAGATGGCAGTTGAGAGCTGTCACGTGGAAGTTACCGCCACTACATATCAAAGGTAAGTAGCTAAATAGGGCAGCACTGGGGTTAGCGATGCAAGATAGTGGATGGCAGCTGTCAAAAAGCACGTGGGTTTTAAATTACCAGCAGTACTATAAAGATAGCAGCACTAAGGTTGTGGAATTTTTCAAATTGCCCGCCACCACATTTCAAAGGTATGTAGTTAAAAATGGCAGCACGGCACTCTGTTGATTAAAGATGGTAGCTTGTCAAATATAATTTTTCAAATTGCCTGCCTCAAATGTAAGTAGCTAAAGAGGGCAGCACGGTGCTCTCTTGATTAAAGATGGCTGCTTGTCAAAAGGGCACGTAGGTTTGTTTCCAAACAAGAGGGCTAAAGAGGGCAGCACGATGTTCTGTTGATTAAAGATGGCTGCTGTTAAGAAGCACGTGTGTTTGTTTCCAAGCAAAAGCATGTAGAAATTTCCGCCACCACTTTTGAAATGTAAGTAGCTAAGGAGTGCAGCACTGAGGTTTGCGATGCAAGATGGCGGATGACAGGTGTCAAAAATCACGTGGATTTTAAATTACAGCAATGCCGTAAAGAGGGTAGCACTGAGGTTAGCGATGTATGATGGCTGATGGCAGCCTTCAAAAAAGCACGTGGCTTTGTTTTCAAACTCAAATCTCCCACCAAAATTCAAATTTCCCCCGGGATGGGGAAGGGGCCCTTCAGGAGGCCCCCCCGGAGGTGGCGGTGGAAGAGGCGCCTGGGTAGGGCCCACGGAGGAGAAGGAGGAAGAGGCCCCTGGGGAGTCCCCCCAGCAGGTGGCTGTGGAGCCCTCTACGGAGAGCCGGCGGTGGCGGTGGCGGTGGCGCCGAACTGTCCACTATATCTACTTCATTCATTTCAGAAAATATAATTTCTATAGCAATGGTTTACTCGGTTAAATATGTTAATCATACAGTTCGAAGTTTACTGTTTGGAAAAAGTTCCTAACACCTTTTGGATTTAAACACTGACGAGGGACAAGTTTGACTTCGAACGCATGGAACCGCACGAAACCATGCTTAGAATAACAAGCAATTGTAAACAAAACAGTGGTGTGCTTCATTTCCATGCAGAACTCCGCACTTGTCTGCTAGCGCCACTAGACGGTGGCATAGTGTACCTGCACTCCAGTTGCGTGAGTGGTACAGCTGCAGTACGTATTTGTCTCTTGGAGTGTTCTGTGTAAACTGTGTACAGTGCAGTGATATCATGAAGATAATTAATCCTACCCCTTTCGCTCCCTGCACTCACAATTGTGAGTGTAGATTCAACATTGCCTAGATACGAATTTCTTTTGTTGACTTCGTTCACTCCGCTCTCACATGAAAGTGAGGGTTATGGTTTGTGCGAAACCACTGCAGTCTGGCGGTATACCTCAGATTCAAAGTTGAAAACAAGGAGTCTCATTGCTTACTCTGTGACAAGATGGCACAACGAGGTAATTATGTTTCTATTTTAGTCAATTTGTACTTTTAATTATTATATCGTTATAAAGTATTAACTTAATACTCTCTAGAATGAAATTATATACATTTGTTTCCAATCTAAAAGTGTTTGGGGTATTCAATTCATCTATGAATTATGCACTCACGTTTGTGAGTGTTGGGAGTGTGCGTGTACCTCTCGGCTTTGAGGTTAAGTTCTTCAGACATGCATTTATTGCTATTAAAGTAGCTTTAGCTACCTGTCTATTGTTCCTATTACTAATTACAGAGACGAATCGTATTTTTACTTGCCGGCAGTATATTTTCACGTAGTTGTAACTGTTTTAATTTACATTACAGTCTGCACTATCTATCCCTAATTTTAAGAAAAATGTACTTCAAGGTCTCTTGTAGCTTTTCAGATAAACTATGGGCACTAGAAAACTTCCTAGATCAGGGATGGCGAACCTTTTCCAACTAGTGTGCCATTTTAAGTCTGGTTTATTATTCTCCACTGCTGACCGTGCCACTTGTTATTTTCCTTTAAGAAATTGCTACAACCTACAACCCCACCACCCCAATCGCGATTTCTTTTCCCAATTCCAATTATGTTTCATAATATTTATTTATTCATTTTCTTATTTACTGATTTATTTACTTATTAGGTATATATCTTTTAAATACATTTGATTGCGTGTTCCGTGGTCTTACTTTGCAAATAGTGCAAAAAAAGACATTTTTAAATATGTATGTTTTTAGAATACCTAATATTATTTGTAAAAATATAAATAATAAGTTCCCATTGTAACATACTTCGTCAATAAATATCATTGCCGGGCGAATTGTTCTAAGTTTAAAATGCAACTGACTGGGCGAGTTGGCCGTGCGGTTAGGGGCACGCGGCTGTGAGCTTGCATCCGGGAGATAGTGGGTTCGAGACCCAGTGTCGGCAGCCCTGAAGATGGTTTCCGTGGTTTCCCATTTTCACACCAGGCAAATGCTGGAGCTGTACCTCAATTAAGGCCACGGCGGTTTCCTTCCTACTCGTAAGCCTTTCCTCTCCTATCGTCACCATAAGAACTATCTGTGTCGGTGCGACGTAGAACAAATTGTAAGAAAATAATTATTAGATATAAAAATAAAAAATATATTCACACTGCCAATGGACTTCACTTCCTCCTTCAGCTTCATTATCTTTCCATGTTGTCGTAGTTCGTATGTCAACAATTTTACTTATTTCTCCCTCATCACATCTTTACAAGAAAATCGAAAGAAAACAGCTATCCTCGCTTGTAAGGTCACATCCATGCTTTCATCAAAACATACTGCATACATCTGGGAGTTATCCAAATTACCTTTAAATTGCTCAGATACTTATATACTCATTATTATTCTATCCTTCACAGCAGTTCAGCTGGCTGGCATTCCTTTAATTCTGTTAATTATTTGTTGTTTTTTAGGGAAGTTCTCAAATAATGTGAAAGTTTATTTCAAGAACTCACCGTCAGAAAGCGGTTTCCCATGCATGCCGTACTATGAAGTAAGACAGATACAACAGCCGCACTAATATTATTCCTAGGGTGGCAATATGATACAAAAGAACTAGTTTGTTTTGTGTAAATTTCGATATTTTGTGTCGAACTCTCTTCTTTCTTCATTTGGCATGGAACAAACATTTGAATGATTAGTCTCGAAATGGCACTTTACATTAAATGTGGGGAATACAATTGTTTTCGAATGCAGGCAATAGATCTTCCTATCATTCCGAATTCCCTTGTCCACTGTCCTTGTAAAATCCGGTCACTACCTTTGTTAAGTTTCTGTTTTTTTTCGGCTCTGAAAACATGTTTCCAACGTCCGTATACAAAACCACCAGAAAAAGACCGTTATCTCACTTGACTTTCAGACCTATCAGTGTAGTAGTGTTGCCATATTGCACGTCTGAATGGATCAAGTATTTAGATTTTCGATATTTATTTCTTACACGTGAAACACTATAAGACATGTATTGTCTGTAGTACAAGACGCATATTAAAACATTATTATGTTCATGTGGCGTGCCACCGAAATCATGTTCGCGTGTCACCTTGTGACACGCGTGGCATAGGTTCGCCATCCCTGTCCTAGATGATCCAGGGGCTATTCAACATTAATTAGACACGTCAAATATTGAGGGGTTTGATGCCAGTGATGACCAGTCAGCATGGCAACCAGAACCTTGTGCAGATGGTTCTAGTTCAGAATCTGAATAGAACTGCCAGTGAACCCGGTTCCTTCGCCAAGTGTCTCATGGTCTATGAAAACATTTAAATGTAAACCTGGTCCTGAATTTATTTCTATACAAGGAGGAAATCCAGTTTGGGTGAGTAAAATTTACGGATTGCAAGTTTATTGGGAAGGTACCAGAAGAGATGATGGACCTACTAGTGTTCCGGTTGGCCATTGGAGAGTACATTCTAGGTGGACTCAAGAGAAAAAGGTATGACGATTTCATTGAGCAGAATGGGAAACTTTCTCCCCCACAGGAAATACCTGCAGGTATGTCCGGAAAAGACAAACGAATTGATGGTTTTGAAAATTATCCAGTTGTAGATAATTTGAAGACGCCACTATATTGCAAACTTCATGGCTGCCAACGGAGATCTCACACACTATGAATGAAATGCAATGTTTACCTCTTTTTAAATAAATACAATAATTGTTTCCATTTGTTCCATACAGTGAAGTAGAAATTCCGTTATGAAGACAAATCCTAAAGTGACATTTACCCTGCTGTAACCAATACTTTTGTTGTTATAATTTGTTATATTTCTGGTTACAAACTATTAAAAATTTACTTCAATTAAGGATATGATGGCAAAAATTAATTTTTCATTCACGAAACACAGTTTAGGATGACAAATGCATCCTCATTGCCTTAGTGAATCTGATACTCACAATTGTGAGGGGTCAAAAAATACCCCTACTGGCGTTTGTGAATGGGGAAAATTTAATTTTTGGTAATATTTAGACCAAATCACTTAGGAAATGGCAATTACGCACCCATATTCTCACAGTATATGTGTCGGGAGTGAAAGGGCTACGCATGTTGTCCACTCATTAGGGACCAAGTTACGACGTGCAGAATATGGAAATGACATCGGAGCCGAGGATAAGGAGTTGACATATATATTATATAACATGATAATTCAGAAATATAATGGCGATGACACGGAAATACACGACGTTACGCTGGTTAGATGTACGGATTTTAAAGGAGAGGAGGAACCTGAAGCTGGAGGTGACTCTTTACGCAGTAAACGACATTCATCTCCAGAGCAACAGGAACAGTCAAGTCAAGGTGAATATGAACTCTCTGCACTCAAAAGACTAGGTCCAATGTATTAAAAGATATTGATGACAGCATACTAGAGAACATTTATGAGACTATTACAGTCGTCGCTTCAATTCCTATAACAAACTAATGATGCGATAAGTGCATCAAAAGAAAATCAAATTGCACATTAAATCTAAATTATGTGTCTAGGAAATACGGTGCAGGTGCTCGTTTCAAAGGAAACAGACTGTCGCAATTACAAACTATAAAAGAGTATGTAATATCGCAATTTAATGGTGCAAGGAGGTGTGAATCTACGGTTCACTATTGGCATCTGCAGATGTGGGCAATAGAAGAAGCTAAAATGGTTTGTTTGGTCAATTTCAAAGCTTCAATTTCCTTTATCGACCATCTCAAGGCTGAATATGGCATTTCATCCAGCCATATTTCTACATTTGTCACACGTAAGGACACACAAGACGATAATATTATACGTCAGAAGGCACAACAGTTTGTGGAAGAAGTGAACATGTTTATAACAGAGGAGGGTGTGGAGAAAGGTAATGTTTGGAACAGTGACCATAGTCAATTCCAGTATGAAATGTCTTCAGCGTTAACACTGTCCTACATAGGAGAGAAAACTACAGGTAATGTGTTGCAATCTGTACATAGCTCTACCCACACCTACACAAATGATGTAGCTTTATCAATGGCAGGCAGACTAGCAAACAAGTTGTTCATCTGTTTCCAAGAGACACAAGGCACTTTCGGTCCAAATATTTTAAAGAAACTTGAAACAGCCTGTCCACAAAACATTCATATGGAGGCAAGCAAAAGTGGAAAAATAACTAAAGAACACATGAAACGTTTTCTAACTTCAGTCCTTGGCGAACATATAACAAATGAAAAGAGCCTATTGTTGTGTGATTCCTGGGAAGGTCATACAGATCGTACCCTTCTAGATGCACGTTTTCCAAACAAAGATGTTACGCTGAATATATTCCCACTGAAAACAACAAAATATTGCCAACCCCTTGATGTTTACTTCTTTTGGCAATATAAAGTCTATATCAGAAGGATTACTGATTTTGTAAGACTACAAGGTGCCAAACCACAAGTGAAGCTACATGATCGTTATTTCATCGTGAAACTTCACTCTGTGACATACAATCAATTTACTGCTCATGCATATATATGTCTATGTTGCAATACGCTTGGAGAAAGCCAGGTTATGACATGACATACCTACATCACCATTTGAAATTGTAATTAGTGTGGCTATTGATATTGGACTGCGTGAAAGCGAAAGTGATTTGTAACGTGATAACGTGGCTGTAGTGTGGTGTTGACATTGTTCTCTCCCGCTTTGTTTTAACAACGTCTTCATCGAAATCCCGCATCTGCACTTACAGGACTAATATAAGCACTTTCAGGTGTGTGAAACTGATGTATATGTGTGTTTTGCGCTGGTATAAGTACATTAAGAAGAGAGTTTTTGGCGCTGGTGATTGAAAATGTAATGATACACTGACGTCATTAAATCACGTATAATTTCCTTCCAATGGTATTGATATGTTGTTTCTATTAAAATGTTACCTGAGGTAGAATGCAACGTTTTGCATCGAAATGACACACATCACTGTTTTTTATGATTGCTTGTTATTCTAAGCATGGTTTCGAGCGTTCGAGTTGTCAGCGTAATTCAAAACCACGACACTGTGGCGATTCTCTAATGACTCAACGCTGACCGTATAACTGTGAGGGGTGAGTTGCTCTGACAGTTGCGGCTCTCGACCCGGCTTGGATTCGAACCCGGGGACTCTCTGAACCGAACGTTACAAGAAAGGTCTAATAATGTAACAGAAACGGCTGTATTCTTAATTGAGGTACAGCCCCGGTATTTGCCTGATGTGGAAATGGGAAACTACGTAAAACCACCTTCAAGGCTGTCGATATATACATGATCTTCATTGTCTCCTCTTGAAGGATTTGAACACGAAACGTCGTAAGAGGAGACTGGAAGGGACACATATGCTCCCGGAGGCCCTCTGAACCGAAGGCCACAAGAAAGGCCTACGAATGAAAAGGAAGCGGCTGTAGTCTTAATTGAGGTACAGTCCCAGTATTTGCCTGGTGTGGAAATGGGAAACCGCGTAAAATCGTCTTCACGGATGACGACATGAGGGTTTGGAACGCTGGCCATTATACCGCAGAAAATAACATTAACCAGGGTGAGTCGTTCTGATGGTTGTTGCTTTCGACCCTGGCTTTAATTCGAACCCGGGGACCCTCTACAGTGAAGACCAAAATGCTGTTCACACTTCCACTTATAGACTTTGAAGCTCTATAAGAAAAGGACTTGTGTTATTGCTTATATTCACATAATAATCAATTCTACTTGAAACAGATGGACGCTTGTTATTGTCGGTTGCACTGTAAAATTATACATGATATCTACTTACATGTGCACATTAATATTAGAATATTCATTATGCCTATGTGTGAGCTTTGTAGTGTGATTTTTAAGACGAGACAATTTCTAACGACATAAAGCTGTAAAACGTACATTCGGTATATTTGTATGCAAACAATGCACTGCTACATTCAAGAGGCGTGATTATCTCACACGACACGTGAATTCTGAACACATTTGTTTAAGTAATCTGTCAGCAGAACGTTTAGAAACATTGACTAAATATCGAAACCGCAATATAAAGAAGAGTAATCCAAACGATACGATATCGTCTCAGCCTAATACAAGTCCTGTTACTAACCTCACATCACCAGATAAAGAGAAGCGAGAAGAGGAAATGCATGAGGAGGAAGAGGAAGAGGAACTCAACGTTTCTTTACCATCGGAGGTTTATCATTCTACTTTGTTTTCTAAGCCGAATCCACGTCCTGTCGTTGTGAAAACATCTCAATAAGAGAAGCTAGACGTGGTAGTAGAAGATAAAGAAAAAGAAGATTTTACCGCTTCTTCACAATCAAATCATGTTGTTTTTATTTACAGATGACATTGCAGAAACACATACAACATCAAAACAAGTTCTTCCATTTCCTACATATCAACTGTATACTCGTATTCTCAATGCTAACAGCAAAACTCTGTTACCCTATGCAGATGTAAGATACTGTAAAGACCTCAATTTTCTCATTGAACGATTACAACTCCTAAGAGCTAATCAAGATGCTGGTTGCACAGTGTATGAACGAGAGATTCAAGAAATAGAGGAAAGAGTTACACCGTAGGGGTATTATTGTGCAATAGCTCTTTAAAGAGACGACGCACATGAGTTACAACAACGAACTCAATGCACCTCCCGTTGTAGACATGTGGGAATGGGTTGAAACCTGTAGCAGTTAGTTTAATTTTGTAAATTACGGGAAAATAAATATTTCATTAAATTTAAAGTGTTCTACATATTGCATTCCCTTCGCCTCCTTACACCTATCGTGTTTACTGGAGAGTAACCTTGAAAACAAACAAGTCTAAACATGTCGACGTGATTGCTGCATGTTAGCATCACACATGCTCTGTCCCGTCGGAGACAGGTGCACAACTAAGTTGCGATGAGTTTTATGAGAAGGAGAAGGATGACGGTCGTGTATGAGGTGATGCAAAATTTGCGACGGGAAGGCCAGCCTCTCAACTGTCTGAGCCATTCAGCCTAGCAGGATAAGGTAGGAAGTGGTATACAATTCCTAATTAGTATATTGTGTGCCTAAAAATGTCATCCTATCGTCTCTTCAGTGAGGGCATATAACGCAATTGTCAGGAACGGCATCCGATTATAAAAGAACGATCCTGACATTATTTATCTACTGTAAGAGTGTTGACGTCAGGAAGGGCATCCGGCAAATGAGGAGGGAAGGTGATTTGACCGTTAAACTTAGCCAGATGTGGAGGAGGATGGAAGAGCATCTGTCCGTTAAACTAGGCCAGATGAGGAGGAGGGAAGGGGATCAGACTGTAAAAATCTACGCCAGATGTGGAGGAGAAGGGAAGGATATCTGACCTTAAATAATGGGCAGAATATGGCGACTGTAGGGATAGGCCAATCAAAAATGGCCCAATTGGGCCAATATGGCAACTGTGAGGATGGGCCCATAAACATGGCGTCCGTGAGGAGGGAAGGACCATCTGACAGTGAAACTGAGTCCAAGATGGCGACCATGTAGTTAGCCCCTAAACAATGGCGACTGTGAGTGGGAAGGGCATCTTAGAGTAAAACTGGGTCCATGATGACAACTGTGTATTTAGGCCCTTCCATAATGGTGCCTGTGAGGGGGAAGGGCTTCTGACCGTAAACCTGGGCCCAAGATATCGACACTGTAGATAGGCCCCTTCAAAATATCGCTGGGAAGGGCATCTGACCGTTAAACGGGTCCAAGTGGTGACTGTATAGTTAGACCCCTCCAAATTGGCGTCTGTGAGGAGGTAAGGGCATATTACCGTAAAACGGGGCCCCAAAATGGCGACTATGTAGTTAGGCCACTCCGAAATAGTGCCGGGATTGGCATCTGACCGCAAACCTAAGCCCTGTGAGGTGAGGCCCCTCCAAGATGGCCCCACGGAGATTGTGCCAGGAAGGCCATCTGAACTAGAGTAAGTATAGGAAGGGCATCTGACCCTAAAACCAGGCACTGTGAGGTTAGGCCCCGCCAAGATGGAGACTTTGAGGGTAGGCTTGTTCTCGTACTCAAAATACTCGAATCCCCATTGCCCTACTGCTCAACTAGGGGTCAATCACCTCGGGTCAGATCCCCCTTCGGTACACTACTAGGGGGCATTGACCTCGGGTGTTGACTCAGCACAAATAATTCTGACGCATATTTAGAACATGCATTGCCTTACAGGTAAAGGCCAGATGCCCTTCCTATACTTACAGGACCTAGTTTTACGGCCAGTTAAAAATTCTTAGCGTTATATGAAATAATTGTGTACAATATTCAATATACACTAGATTTTACATAAAGACTGATCTGTATATTTTTACCAAGAAATTGAACTACACAATAATAACAATCGTTAAGAAACTTCATAATTACAGTGAGATTACTACTGCTTTGTACATTTATGTGTAACAGATTCAATTTCTATATCAGAACTTGGAATGATGTGTAGCGCATTCATTTTACAGTTCCTGAACTTTGGAGTTTTACAAAGGTGTTTCATGAGTTGGTGCACGACCTGGAGACGAAGGTACAGAAAACACAGGATAACTTAGAAAAAATGTGCCTACGAATGGAACCATGGCATAAAACAGCTATGTTTCAGCGGAAGGATGGAAAGCGGGATACCTTTATGGACCCAAGTGAGCGTGTGAAACCAAGAAGGGCTAGGTGAGTTATAATCACCACTGTACCATTTCCTATTATAAGTGACCACAGGTCAGATCATTTTTACCCCTGTCTTTGCAACAGGTACTCAGAAGTGAGAGCAGCAGGTGATGATATCCATCATCTTCTTAAAGCCAATATGAAGCTCTTTGGTTACGATGAAGACGCTGACTCATCCCGCTGGCGAAATTACGTCGAATTTGTTGATAGCCTTGTGTGTGTATCGTTGCTCCGCTCGCTAGGATGCAGGTACTCTGATGAAATAATATATCACAACTATTGTATACAACTGTGCTTTCTATAATATTGGAAATTGTTTCAGCCTCACATACATTGTGGAGAATATGAGTGAGATGCCGCCACTGTTTGTGGTGAACATGGAGCTACATGAGCCTAAAGTCGTATATGTGCCATCACTCAATCGAGGTCATCCACAAGGATTTATTCATTTAGTGGACAGTATGATAAACGATATAATCGCAATGGCCAGTCTTATACCGAGAGTATCCCTAACAAAAGTTGCTGTAAATTATGAGGTAAGATTTGATCGTTTTTCGGGATGTTACAAATAATATTAAGTTGTTACTGACCTGGAAGGCCTGCTCCTCTACAATATCACTAGTGATTTCTAAAGTACAAAATAACAGGGTTGCAATGATTCGTGTATGCTTGACCGTTTCATTCAAATAAATGAAAATAATTCATACCATAGATCTTAGAAAGTGTTGACTAGCAATCAGATATAGTTTCCGGAACTTGTGACCACCCATTGAAGCTCTCCGTTCAAGCGGCCAAACTTCTTCCATGATACATCTGGTCTCCTTTATTGTACCACTAATTACAACATTTGCCTTCGGGAACCTTTACATAGTCGAGATCATTAGATCATATATGTTCCCCATTTTATATTCAGTTGTCCTTAAGTAAGTAGTTTCTACGTGTTGAATTACTACTTCTTCATTGCCGCCACATTCGTCCTCTACTTGCCTATTCAAATGCTCCGCTCGAATTCCCGGCAAGCACATCACTTTCACTGAACTATGTTCCTGTCCTCTATAGAATCGCCTATCACCACACAATATTCTCCACAGATGAATGAGTGCCTACATTTCACATATACTTATCAGATTTGCTTCACTTAACTCCCGCTGTCACTTGCGTCATGCGATCATTATCTTACCACACCTGAAATGAAGCCACATTCCACACGTATCATACATATCACCAGATGTCAAGTTCCTTTTACATCCACTACACTTCACTTTCACGTTAACTACCTCTCCAGAAGCTGGTTGAACAGGACCCGGGTTTAACTTGTACTTACGAAATACCATAAGGAAAGAAATATAATTAACTCAGCAATTTAATCACTTGGTGGCATTTAAGAAACAAATATAAATTCCTTCACACAGACTTTAGTTCGGACAGGTAAACACGAAAAATCCTTTCAGTCCCCTGAAGGTAAAAAGGAGTTATAAAATCCAAAATACCACAAGGTCAATGAAATATGGGGGCAAGTTTGCGCACGGGAACAAAGGATTTACCCATGACCTGATCTCCAACTTTTAAATTGGTGGTTTTCCGTCCAGCTCATACCTAACATTTATGCTCTTAAGAGAGGCCTCAAGATTATTCCTAGCTTTCCTCCAATGATCCCGGGTATTCTCTGGATATATTGTCTCTGATAATAGCTCATAAATGTAGTAGGGAAAGACCGATTCTAAATCAACGTGTCAAAATTTCTTGCTCTGGTTCAGCACCCGAGATCATTGACTCCTGTTAGTTCTGTTCTGTCGCGAGGTCAGGTGGTTAACGGGTTTTGCGTACGAGAGCAAGCCTAACCTCACAGTTGCCATTTTGGAGGGGATTAACCTCAGAGACGCTATTTTAGGGGGAGGCCAGTTTTACGGCCAGATGTCCTTCCCGACTTAGTTTTGTGGCTAGATGCCCTTGCCTACTTGGGCTCAGTTTTACGGTCAGCTGGCATTCCCTTCGCTTCTGGCCGAGTTTTACGCCTAGATGCCCTTCCCCTCTTTGGACACAGTTTTACGGTCTGATGCCCTTCCCTACGCTTCATGTGGCCCAGTTTTTACTGACAGATGCCCTTCCCTCTTTCGCTTCCTCATCATCCTAACAGTGTACTCCTCCTGGTATGGGCCAGTTTTACGTCCAGATCCACTTCGCTCCTCCTCATCTGCCTAGTTTTACGGTTAGATGCTCATTCCTCCTCCTCACCATCATCCTAGTAGTGTAATCCTCCTGATCTGGCTCAGTTTTACGGTGAGATGACATTCCCTCCTCCTGATCTGGCCCAGTTTTACGGTAAGATGCCCTCTCTTCCTCCAACACATCATCCTTGTAGTGTACTCCTCCTGATCTGGCTCAGTTTCTTGGTCAGATGCCTTTACCTCCTTCTCAATTGGCCCAGTTTTACAGTCAGATGCCCTTTCCTCTTCTTCATCCTAGTAGTGGTCTCCTCCTGATTTAGCCCATTTTACTGTTAGATGCCCTTCCCTCCTCCTTATTTGACAACTCCGGCACAGTTGGACAACTAAGTCGAGATGCGTTTTAGGACGAGAAGGAAGAGGAGGGCCGTGTATGAGGTGAGGCAAAGGTTTACGACGGGAAGGCGAGCATCTCGACCGTAAAACTAGGCCAGATGAGGAGGAGGGAAGGGCATCTGACCGTAAAACTGTGCTAAGTCGGAAAGAGTACAGTACTAGGATGATGATGTGGGAAGGCATCAGACCGTGAAATTGGGCCCTCCAGGTTAGGACCCTCCATGTACGCGAAATATGCGAAGAGGGAAGTGCATCTGACCGCAAAACTTGGTCAGACCAGGAGGAGTACACTACTAGGACGATGAGCAGTAGGGGAGGGCATTTAAATTAAACTGGGCCAAATAAGGAAAGGGAAGAGCACCTAACAATAAAACTAGGCCAGATGAGGAGGAGGGAAGGTGATCTGACCATAAAACTGGGCCAGACCAGGAGGAGTATACTACTAGGAAGATAAGGAGGAGGGAAGGACATGTGACCTAAAAACAGGGTCAGATGGCGAGGAGAGAAGGGCATCTGACCGTAGAACTGTGTCAAGTTGGAAAGAGTACAGTACTAGGATGATAATGATGAGGAGCGAAGGTCATCAGACTGTCAAATTGGGCCCCTCATGGTTAGGACAGGCCACGTACGCAAAATCCGTGAAGAGGGAAGTGCATCTGACCGCAAAACTGGGACCAAGTAGGGAAGGGCATCTAGCCGTAAAACTAGGTCAGAAGAGGAGGGAAGGGCATCAGACCATAAAACTGTGCCCTCCGTCTTAGGCCCCTCCAAAATGGCGACTGTGAGGTTAGCCTTGGTCTCATACGCAAAATCCGCGAATAGTGAACGGCATATGACCGTAGAACTGGGAGCAAACGGGGAAGGACATCTAGCCGTAAAACCTGGTCGGGAAGGGCATCTCGCCGTAAAACTGGACCCTCTCTAAAATTATGTGTGAGAGGTTTGGCCCTCGAAAATTGCGTCTGTGAGTTTACCATAGCCATACTACTCAGCTAGGAGTCAATGACCTATGGTAAGAACGCCTTAGCCATACTGCTAGGGTTCAATGGCCTCGGATGCTGACTCAGCGCAAAAATGCTGACGCGGTGATTTAGGATCGGCCTTGCCCTACTGCTCATAAATAGACCACACATTTCACGAAGGTGTGTTTGGGATAAACTTGAACCTAAGAGAAATTGACGCGAACTCGTGGGACTCATGAACGACCGAATTAAAAGCTAAAGATAACCAATGCGAGAATGATCTCGATGCCCTTGTGTGCAAGCTTAACCAAACAGATTCAAAATTCTACATCAGGGTAATCGCATAACAGCGCAAATCTCGGATTCGGCTCAAGGCATAACCTCAGAGGATCATTAACTTTACAGACCCAAGCTCGATGGCTAAGGAGGTTAATCGCATAAGAGTGCACGCTTAACATCGCATGCTTGGATTCGATCCCAGGCTTAAGTTAACCGTTGTAATAGGCTAGGTGAATGATATAAATGATTATTTTTGGGCCTAATTATCAGGGGCTCACACCTAATGACTTATTAGTTTTATCAAGGTAAACTTCGGGAACTGCTGGAAAAGGTTAATAGGCAAGATGGCTGCAATGAGCTCTTATGACGCTAGATTCGAGGACTTACGTTAGGAGCTCACAACTTGTAACTTCGAGTTGGACTCCCTGGCTAACCCTTCACCCACAGACCTCATAGATAGTCTCGCAGACTACAGTTCCACTCCTTGGAGAAATTTAACATTATAGGCTCGTGTTCGACATCGCCTGAAATAGTTTAGTAGTAACTGTTTTCTGAGTTTTAGTTGTAGTGTTCAATTCTTTTAGGCTTCAGCTAATTCTTCTGTTGGATGGGAACTCTATTCTCTTCCATAGCCTCTTGCACTTATTGCCCATCCCTGAGTCCTTTGCAACTGATACAGCCAACCCACGAGCCAAAAGAATTAAAAGTCAATATCACCGACGCGACCGAGAATTGAACTACGTAGGACTGAACTAGCATGTTATCTATTTAAGTGTACGCTGAGAGCTTTGGCGCAATTCAAACACCCAACCCCCGAGCCAAAGGAATTAAAAGTTGAAATGACCTATCCGACTAACAATCGAAACTGGTACTTCCTTGGAGTGGGAAAGCAACAGATAGGGAAACTGCCACCTGGGCGACTGCCCTAAATGCAGATCAGTATTGATTGATTGAAGGCTAGCATGCTAATTAGGTAGTCGCTCGCTAAACGTTTGGGTTCAATTTAACGAATCACTTCTTTCCTCTCTTAAAATTTAAATGTAACTGATCCGACGATTGCCTACGTGCAGTAACCTTCTAAGACAGGAAGTTTAAAGTAATGGCATTTTGGTGAGAAGTTGTATATATTGGCTCGGCATGGCATGATGGCATTTGCTGGGATGCGCTAGTGAGTGGCTCGCAGTTCCAAGAGCTCTGTATTATCTTAGTGATAAAGTAGTCAATATTTGTGTAAATTTATCAGTTTTGTGTGAGTGTGATACGTTTTGTTCCACAAATATTGGTGTTTAGTGGTTTTTCGTAGTAATTGAGATCAGTGCTATTTATCTGCATCGTTACACTGAGTATTTCTAAAATGAGTGTTCCAGATCTTAGAATCCTTTACGATTTTAGCTCTTTAGCAGTTGTGTCTTTTAGCCGTTTAGAGCACTTCAGTTCTTCTGCATTTTTGTCCATTAGCCCCTTTGGCTTTTAGCCGCTTAGTCTTTTATCCCTTCTGCGCATTTGAACTTTAGACTTTTCCCTTTAGTGCCCATTAGCCGCTCCGTTCGAATTCAGCATTTTACTGCCATTTAGCTCTTCTGGGCTTTAGCCTTTTAGCCCTTTCGCCCTTTAGCCGTTTAGGACTTTGATGAAACTTTAGCTCTTTTGCCTTTTAACCCTTTAGTTTACTGAAGCCATCTAGTCGCCTATAGCCCGTTCGCACTTTTCGTGCCCTTTTACCCTTCAAACGTTTAGCCCTTCAGCATTTAATTGTCATTTAGCCCTCTATACCCTCTTCCCTTTAGACCTTTGTTGCCCTTTAGCCCTGTTACCTCTTAGTGCCATTCATTCCTTTATTCCCCTCATTAATATGATTACCCCGATGAAGGTCATTCCTTATATTAACACGCAGGTACTTGCAGTGTATCCCATTAGGTACTGTCACCCCATCAACGCATTAATTAAAACTGAAAGGACTTTCCCTCTTGGAGAAATTACCAACTTGATTTTAATCCTATTGGTATTCATACCATTGTCTGTTATCCATCTCACAACATGGCTTAAATATCCCTGCAGTCGCCCACAATCCTGCAACATAATTATTACAGTAGAACACCATCCGCAAATAGCTTTACCTGTGAATCCAGTTCTTTAATAATATCATTTATATGAAATAAAACACAATGATCCATTAATTATTAATCCCTACAGGATCAGATAATACTTCGCGTACTCTAATTCGCTGCGTTATATTTTATAGAAATGCAGCCACCACATTTTTCTAGTCCAATAACCCTCATTTTCGTCAGTAAACTCCCATTATCTACCGTATCAAAAGCCTTCGATAGGTAAATAGCGATATATTCATATTCTGTACCATTAAAGCCAGGGTAAGAATAGCCTTGAGTCGAACACGTGCCTATTAGGTTATGCATGACGGCTTGTCCGTAGTAACAGTGCCTGTTAGGTTAACCTTCCAGACTTGGTCATCGAACTATGGCCTTTAAATTGAAGGCCCTTTAAGTGTAAGCCTGGAGTCCGAACTGCTTCCTGTAAGGTTAAACCTGCACCATAGCCAGCGTAACGTGTTGTGAGGTTAAAGGTGACTACTTAGCCAGCCGTCCATATTTCAAATGACGGCACCCAGCGTAGGAGGCTTCCCCCAGCGGCCAGCGGAGGGTGGAGGCCGCTAAAGCCTCAAAATACACTACGATACGCTGTTGTAGTTAAAATAATACGCCCTAAGCTCATTAAAATATACCTACATTTTATACTCTCCCTGAAAACCTGCAGCCTGTCGGAGAAAAGGAGTATCAGCACTTCGCCAAGCCCTGCAATATCAAACGCACTGGCAGTTGGGCCCGAAATCCTGAGTAAGATTCATGTCCTGATGCCGCTGTTGGTTTCATGCACGTCGCTGTATTTAGAATACTCCCAAAGCGAGAACCAACCACATTTCCACCTGGTCAAATGTACGCGTTATCGTGTTCTTCGCGGTGGTGTTTTAATTCCGGCCAGAAACACGATGCGATATTTTTCAGTGGCCTCGTACACCGACTTGTGTTCTAATTCTCAATGTCCCATGGATGACGCCCTTCCCCACTCTCCTGAGCAACCAATCGCACCATTTTCTTACACTGTTCCACACATTCCCCTAATACGTCAGTATATCAGCTGCTACCATTCTGGTTGACAGTTTTAATGGCTAACAGTGTATATTCGGGATGCTAAGGCTAAAGTTGTATGTATGTATGTTACAGACGGAAATGAAGAATCACCATGATATTGTGAATATGAAACGTGAGATACTTGACGAAGTCCAGCTTGTTACTCGAGATGTGAGTATTACTTATCTAATTAAAATATAACTGTTACAATTTGTGGAATTATTATGACGTAACTTGAGGATATTGCTCTATGACCGTCAATATGTGCAAAACTGCGTCATCCAGGTTCACCTGCGCCTCACTACAGCATCATGATGCAGTCCGTTTTCCAAATAAATGGCACACTAATTCATGTTGATATGAAAAACTATGAGTTTTGTAATATCAGTAACCAGGAAGTGTCAAAAAGTAATTATTTTAACCTAGCATATTGCAAAGCACCAGCAACGATTGAATATGCTGGGTTCGTGCATGTGAAGGGGAGTATGAATTGTGTTGAAAGCCCGGATGCTGGTCGCCGCTAGTACAAAATACGCATGACAAAGGTGCCAAAGTCACCAACTTGTCATTTTGCTTCGTTCGTATCCAGTAGGCTTTGACATGCCTTCTCCTTGGCAGAGAGAATAATGTCTTCACGTTGATGCAGAGAAGAACGTCGCTAACGCTGTTAACGGGAGTCAATGTGTTGTGATATATGTCCCAAGTAACCGATCGTCCTTGATGTGGGCGGCCGCACAGAACAATAATTTTTAACATTTCCCCGCAGAGAAACCTTTGGCAGGCAGGAAACCCCGAGAATCCATAGATGTTGCGCAAAGTGGGAAAAATGTGAACATTCAAATCCACGACGGGGAATAGAGTTATAGGATACCATGCAAGGATCATCTAGTTAACAGGACTGCTCGTGTCAGGTGGGTACCCGGTTTGGCCTCGACATCAATAAACGTGATTTCTTATTACCGACGAATTTCGCGTCGGTATGCAAATTGATGAAAGTATAATTCCAATAAAAGGGGATCAGAAGATCTTTGGAAAGAGTTATTCGTATCCAGCGTCACAAACAGATCGGTGGTTTCACACTGTGCTGAATCATCGTAATGAACTGGTGCCTATCGAAGGGGATATGACGGCTTAGGTTTACATACCCAACATTCCCCAACGCACCATTTGTCCTTCGGTAGGGACAGGCCAATAACATTTCGTCATAAGAATGAGGAGATTTGTGCAGTTTTATAATGATATTCGTTTTGTGTCTAATTTGGTTGTACCAGACTGAGTTATCGTGGGAAGGAAACAATACTGAACATAGAGGACAGTTGTTTAACAGTAAGTCCTCATGACGATCGAGAACGTCGGGTAAGGCTACTAAGTGCATGATATGTTTACCTATGCAGCTGCACGACGAACGGATTCTACGTGAGATTCCTATCCAAATAACACCAATGAAATGAAGTCAGTTAACCGTTGCATACATATGGCTTTCTCACAAAATCATTCCATCAGCGGTACATCAGAAACTTAATCAGAATCAATTAAATTTATTCCGCTTCATATGTTCAGGGAGTTGTCATCAGGGTGTACACCAATTTGCACTACATCATTGAACAATGTCCTGGGGCACTATTCTCGGGTTGACACTGGTGTGCCCTAGGCACCAGCAATGTAGTCTCCTCTCGCATAAAGTAACACGTGTGGCGTCTTGAATCCCTTGGCGTTAAGTAGTAAGGCATGGTACGTTCTTGATCTCTTGTTGTTTTGCGTGTGCGGCTCACCTGCTACTGAACATTTTCCACAATCTGGAGACAACGTATTGATTCACGTGAGCAACATGGTCAACGTGAACATGTTTCATGTTCTTTTGCATCAAAGTGAATGATTGCGATTCGATCTGCCATAGGTAGCGTATGACGAGGCATTTTAGTGCGCACAGTATAGAAGCAAGTCTCACCGACAACCCTATCTGTACGTCACTGCAACTCTAGTGTATTGGAGTGCTTTAAAATTCATGAGTCGAATACCACGAGCTGTAGAGAAGGCAGATTGCCATTATTATGCTAGTGGTATTCAAACGTTTTGGTTGGCGTTGGATTCATTTAACCTCCGTACTCCCGGAGTACGAGTATATTGTGATTATACCAGAAAAACCAAATGGGTGTTGGTGTATGTCGAATCATCCTCCGCAGATTATCCCACTTGCTTAAGGTCCCTGAACGCTCTGATATGTAGCCGGGGCTTTAAGGTCTTGACACCACTGGATTATCAAGTGAAAATGCCACCTAGCGGTCGCTGGGGTAACTGGCCAGCAGCTAAAATCTGTTCCCCAATAATAACAATGAGGCAAGTCATCACTCGACCTTCGGAGTAAACTGGGTCATTGCTTAAGGATAGTCTTTTTATTCGAGCAGGCAACGTGGCAAGCCTTTACAAGACAGATGGAGTCAGTGAATTTACGAGGTTACCATGGTCTAGCAACGATATATATATACGAGTGTAATTATTAATACAAAACCTACTACTGACTATACGCCCTGCTAGTGCAAAACATTGAAGTGAATGTGTGGATTTGGAAACAAAATTATAAATACGTGTAATGCAGCATAAGTAAGCATTTTTACATACCTGATCAATGGGAGGCACAAATTGAATGAATAGTTCGCTGTGAACTGGTAGGAAAATGTAAATCTTCCAGAGTATGATCCTGAAGCTGAAGGTAAGGGATATCCCGGCAAAACGCCTCTCCTAAGTGGTACTAGCCTAACTTTTAAGTGGTTACTTTCACTTCGTGTTTGATTCCTTTTCTGTATTGAGGAAACCAGGGAAGGAACGTTCGAGGGATCTGCGGAAATTTCCAATGATCTTCTAAGACACTTGCGGCCTACTTTTTCGAAGGCTCTGTGAATGTCAACAAAAAATATCGTAACATGACTTCTATTCTTATTCGTACATTTAAATATCGTTTGTAATAATGATTTGCCCAGTATTGTGCCAGGTGAATTTGTGTAATATATTTGGTGTTCATTAAGCACTGAAAATTATTAGTGATCACGAAGCTATTTTTGTCGTAGTTAAAAATAAATGTTAAAGAAAGGATGGTGTTAACATTAGGGCCACTAGGCAGTACCATATGGCTGATAATACAGTCATGAGGGAGTTTTTAAAAAGTAATTATGATCGCAGGAACATGGTAAATAAGAATGTAAACAGACTCTGGGATGGGTTTAAAGTAATGGTTGAGGAATGTGAAAATAGGTTTGTTCCTTTAAAGGTGGTAAGGAATGGTAAGGATCCACTATATTATAACAGAGAAGTAAAGAGATTAAGAAGGAGGTGTAGACTGGAAAGAAGTAGAGTTAGAAATGGCTATGGAAGTAAGGAGAAGTTGAAGGGACTTACTAGGAATTATAATCTAGTAAAGAAGTCAGCTAAGGATAACATGATGGCAAGCATAATTGGAGGCCACACTAATTTTAGTGAAAAATGGAAGAGTAGGTATAGATACTTTAAGGCAGAAACAATATCCAAGAAGGACATTCCAGGAATCATTAATGAACAAGGGGAGTGTGTACGCTAGGATCTTCAAAAGGCAGAAGTATTCAGTCAGCAGTATATAAAGATTGTTGGTTACAAGGATAACGTACAGATAGAGGAGGTGACTAATACTGAAGAAGTATTAAAATTTACCTATGATAACAATGACATTTACAGTAAGATACAAAAGTTGAAAACTGGAAAAACAGCTGGAATTGATAAGGTTTCGGGGGATGTACTAAAGACAATGGGTTGGGACGTAGTACCTTATCTGGAGTACATGCTCCATTATTGTTTGCATGAAGGAACAAAATGAATGTAGAGTTGCTATAGTAGCCCCTGTATATAAAGGAAAGGGTGACAGACATAATGCTGAAAATTACAGGCCAGTCAGTTTGACATGCACGGTATGTAAGCTTTGGGAAAGAATTCTTTCTGATTATATAAGACATGTGTGCAAAATTAATAACTGGTTTCATAGAAGGCAGTTTGGGTTTAGGAAAGGTTATTCGACTGAAGCTCAGCTTGTAGGATTTCAGGAAGATGTAGCATATATCCTGGATTCAGGAGGTCAATTGGACTGTATCGCGATTGACCTGTCTAAGGCATTTGATAGGGTAGATAATTGGAGACTACTGGCAAAAATGAGTGCAATTGGACTTGACAAAAGAGTGACTGAATGGGTGGCTCTGTTTCTAGAAAAGGGAACTCAGAGAATTAGAGTAGGTGAAGCTTTATCTGTCCCTGTAAAAATTAAAAGGGGAATTCCTCAAGGCAGTATTATTGGATCTTTATATTTTTTATATATATATCAATGATATGTGTAAAGAAGTGGAATCAGAGAAAAGGCTTTTCGCAGATGATCTTATTCTGTACAGAGTAATAAATAAATTATAAGGTTGTGAGCAACTGCAAAATAACCTTGATAATGTTGTGAGATGGACAGTAGGCAATGGTATGATGATAAATGGTGATAATAGTCAGGATGTGAGTTTCAAAAATAGGAAAAGTCCTCTCAGTTTTAATTACTGCGTTGATGGGGTAAAAGTTCCTTTTGGGGATCATTGTAAATACCTAGGTATTAATATAAGGAAAGATCTTCATTGGGGTAATCATATAAATATGATTGTAAATAAAGAGTACAGATCTCTGCACATGGTTATGAGGGTATTTAGGGGTTGTAGTAAGGATGAAAAGGAGAGAGCATATTTGTCTCTGGTGAAACCCCAACTACAGTATGGTTCCAGTGTATGGGACCCTTACCAGGATTACTTGATTCCGGAACTGGAAAAAATCGAAAGAAAAGCAGCTCGATTTGTTCCGGGGCGATTTCCGACAAAAGAGTAGCGTTACAAAAATGTTACAAAATTTGGGATGGGAAGACTTGCGAGAAAGGAGACGAGCTGATCGACTAAGTGATATGTTCCGAGCTGTCAGTGGAGAGATGGCGTGGGAGGACATCAGTAGACGAATAAGTTTGAGTGGTGTCTTTTAAAGTAGGCAATATCACAATATGAAGATAAAGGTGGAATTCAAGAAGACAAGTCGGGGCAAATATTCGTTTATAGGAAGGGGAGTCAGGGATTGGAATAACTTACCAAGAGAGATGTTCAATAAATTTCCAATTTCTTTGAAATCATTTAGGAAAAGGCTAGGAAAACAAGAGATAGGGAAACTGCCACCTGAGCGACTGCCCTAAATGTAGATCAGTAGTGATTTTAAAAATGGTCAACGTCTTATTAATCTATTGAATCTTTCAACAATAGAAGCTTTTAATTCTGTATATGTTGAATAATGATAAATTTTATATTTTTCATTATTTCAGAAAATTCTTCATTAAAATTCTTTACGCTTCTCAGTTTTCAGATTTTTTGGAATTCTATATTTTAAAATAGTTTCAAAAGCTTTGAGAATATTTTTACTACTTTTAACTTCAACAGGAACAACCGAAGAATATTTTAAAAAATAACATCTATAACTGTTAATAAATATATATATATATATATCATTTATTACCTTCAGAAATACCTTTTAAATTTCCAGAATCCATTTCTACCAAATCGGGTTGCCAAAGATCATAGATTCATGAGTTATAAATTTTTGGTATGGAAATATTTTTCTCATGGGTTTATTAATTTCATTTATTATTTCTTCTTTTATACTTAAATTTTATAATTTTTTACAAATTTGTCTTTTTATTTCCACATTCTGAGCATAAACCTTCAATTCTAGTTCGTCCACATTGAGTCGTAATTCTATTAGGAAGAACTGTTTCAGAATTTTTTTTGCATTTCAAACCCCAAATATGAGCATGCATTTATTAAGAAATAAATATAATATAATTATTTAAACATAACTTCATCGGTATGTATAGTTTCCTTCCTTGTAGCTCTATACATTATTATCTCTCCAAAAGTAATAATTGTAGAATATGAAAGAAAAATTTTAATACTATCACCAAATCTAAATATAATTGTAATGTTTGCACTAACATTAACTGGCTCATTTACAATTAAAGGTTTTCAGTTTGTTTTCTTGGATTATATTATATTATATTATATTATATTATATTACATTATATTATATTATATTATATTAATATAACCACATTAATATCGATCTGGAAAAGTTCGATCAGGACACCAAACCAAAATAATTATTTTTCTTATGTCTACTTCATAAAAAGTGTGCTGGATATTTCTGTATCATCTATTGTAAAATGTTTATTTATTTCAATTTTATCCAACACTTTTCTATTTATTATATTTATATTTGTTGACAAACTATCTATTTCTTTTCTTATGGGTGCTATTAACGTTTTTGTACATAGTCTTGAAATGTTTTTCAATTTCTTCTTTCGTGTAAATATCCCTTGGTATATTTTCTTTTAAATCTTTAATAGTTTTTTCCAAGACATCACTTGTGTAATATTTTTCTAATCCTTTTTAGCATTTTTGTAACAAGTTTCTAAACATACTTTTATTTGTTTATAATTAATAGCAACATTATCTTCAACACCGTCACCAATATTTCTTAATATCTTTTCAATCCATAATATTCCTTAGTATACCAGATATTATTTTTGAATTATTCATCAAATTTCGTCTTTAGATAACAAATCCTTAATTTTATTATCTACATCTCTCTTTTCAGAAATATTATCATCTGTAGGTTTTATAGATTCTAATATTCTTTAGGATTCATCATGAAATTTCTTTCTAGGTACCAAATCTTTCATTTTGTATGTACATCTGTATTTTTAAAAATATTATTATTAGTATTATTTATTCATTCTGATATTGTGTTGTATTCTTTATAAAAAAGTATTTTGATAACAATGGCTTAATTTTATCCTCTAAATCTCGTGTTATAATATTATCAGCATCTTTAATTTTATTTTCGAATATATCCATTTATTTCTTTTATAATGTCATTAAAGTTGTTACTTTCTGAAACTGTTCTATAACAAAAATACACAAATGACCACACATATCTTGATCAAAATTTTCAATTCTTCGTGTATCATCAAACAAATTATTTGAACGTAGGTAATTAACTAATTGTTTAGGTATATTACCTCCAAATGAATCAAAAACAAATTTTTCATTACTTATCTTAAACAATCCAGTCAGCACTGACATGATCAGAAATATCTAAATTAACAATTTCTGATTCAAATATTTTTGGTTTAGATGGTAATTCGTCAATCACAAAAATATTTCTAAAATATGTTATTTTTAATTCTTTAACTAATTGTTCTAAATCAAAATTACTCAGTGGTTTATTATATCTTTTAATTATTTTTCAATATCTTTACAAGTTTGTCTTCTATCTCCACAAACTTTTAACTATTTCCAAATTATGTATTTTCTGTTCAATTAGTTGTGCCCCATTTTTTGTTTATTATGAACCGAAGTTCCAATTCCTGCTGCTCCAAGAGCTAATACTCCAAGAGCTTCTAATGCCTCAATTAAAATTGGTAAATATCCTCCTTCGTGTTTTGTTCATCCAGAACCATCCTGTTTATTTTTAGATAATCATGTATTTGTTTTACAATTGATATAGCCGATGTTAATAACAAACTTCCATCTATTTTATTTTTTGTTGTTTTCTGATTGTTTTGTATATCTGTTAAGTGGGCATCTAAAAAGTTATTCGTTTTTAATCTTCGGTTGAGAGTTTTAGTTTAACAGCTGTAGGTGTTAACTTGTGAAAGTTTGGATTTTATAATTCCACCTTTACAATACTGTAATTGTCTTTATTAAAAATACTACATTAAATTACACTCTTGAAACATGTTTCGTCCTCTTAAGGGACATCTTCAGTCACAAATACAAATACAAAACATTAAAAATAAGGCGAGGACATGTTGACATAAGTAAATAAATGTCTTAGCATCCTGTGACGCGGCGTGATGTTGTCGTGTCAATCTTAAATTTTAAAATGTGCGGCGTGAATATGATATGAAACATGAAGTCCAATTAAAATCATAGGTTAAAACTGTTGTTCAAAACGTCGAATTGTCAATTATAAAACACCGTAAGTGGCTGTGCGAATAAAATTATGTGCATATTATACATAAAACAGTGTTGAGGTGATGCCACATTAAAATAGCTTTCTTGAGTAGGAGGTGGAGTTGTACTGATGATGCAAGTTGAACCTGATAGTGTGTTGACAATAGGAGCCTCCTTGCCCGCCCTACGTCGACCACTCCACCTCAAGTGTTAAAGCTGTAGGTGTTGCATTGCCTTTTTTTGAAACATATTTTAATCAATACTAAATCCTTTAATTTATTAAAGGAAAATATTCATATTTAAGGACATCAATCCTTTTTATCCCTTTCAATACCCATTCGTAATTTTCTTTTTCCAAACATAATTCTAGTAACAGCTGTTGCTAATCTTTCTTTTTCTGCTTGTTGTAATTTTTTATAAGCTTCATGTAATCTCAATAAGCAATATCATATTGTTTACAAGCTTCATCTAATTGATTTATTTTTTTATCCCCTCTAGCTAATCTTTCATCAAGTTTGGTAAATGGACCGCAGTACGAATGTCCTGGCAAAAGCATTTCAGGCATAGGTGAATTATTTAAAGCCCAAAAATTAATCGTTTTCCACTTTTTCTTATTTAAAAAATTAATGAGGAATGTTATAAAAAAATCTAATTAGGTATGGAATTCCTTTAGGATTATTAACAATTAATTCATTAAATTTACTCGTAAGCATCTTACTTTACCAACTCCTTTATTATCATGCGACTTATTTTCGCAAATTTTCTTCACCGTGATTAACCATTAATCTATGTATTAAATCTCTAACACATTCAATTGGTGCTTCTGAATATTATAAACCCAGATTTTGGAGGAGTGGATAGAGGTGCATATTTTTGTTTTGTATTTGTTTTTTCTGGGAGCCATATATCACTTATCAAGTAATTGTACTTTTTAGCCACACTACTTTAAGGTTTTGGATTATTCCGATCGTTATTTTGATTCATTGCGTTTGTCATTTTAAAAGTGTTTCATAATTAGTTTCGTCCTCATCAGTTTAATCATTAGAGTTTGGTAAATATTTCGATGTTAAAAATAGCATTAAGCCTTTTGTGGCTTAATATGTATACCTTTAGTTGTAATATCATCATTATGAAATTCAACTTTTGGATCACCTATAAAATAATTACGGAAATCCTCATCATAACTCACACCAAACTTAGGATCACTCATTAAAGGTAAATATTTCGTAATTATTGGTCCTAAGAGTGTAGTAGAATAATCAGTTATTTCTTTTTGAAGTTCCGATTCTAAGATTTTCTGACATTTTTTGCTGATTTCCTCATCACTAATACACAATTCATCTATAACAACGTAATCTTCAGAACTAGAAGAAAAATGCCGGTAGTCTTTATACTCATTTCTATAAGGAAAAAATTGTTTTTCAACCTCTCTATTTTCTTCTAGAACTTTAATAACATTTTCACCAATATTATCCAACTTATTCCCTCAAACATTAAGAGAATCAATAACAGGTTGATCTTTTTTTATTTCTCATATTCTGTTACAGGTTTCTTCTTCCAATTCCGACATTATTCTCTGATTTCTAAAAATGTCTTCCTGTACCGTTTCGCTTTCTTAAGAGCCTCAGCATCAAAATAAGCAAACATTATTTATTAAAAATAGTCTATGGTGGCTTATTTGAAGGGAAGGGAAGGTAACCCCACTTTTTACGCTTTTGTTAACCTTTATGTTTATGTATAAGTTTATGTTTGTTAGCGTTATGTAGAAATGTTTTAATGTTATCCCTGTATCAACCATCATTAGTTTTGCGATTCATATCAACAGTAATAAAACCAAAATCTTCATTCCAGCATTTGCTACACAAAACTTAACTTCATATCCCCAACCTCAAATTGATTTAAATTGGTATCATCTTGTCTGAATATGTTTAAAAATTTCAAATTATCTCTAACCGACTGTTTTGGTATTTTCGTATATGAAGGACTATGTGCAAGTAGGGTAGCATCCTCCTTCATGAATTTACCGAGCTCAGAACATTTTAAGCAAGCCTCGGACCTATGGGAGTAACGGAGTCCCACTACCATTTGACAGGCGAGGGACTCCTGGGAAACAACTTGGCGAACGAAATGGAATTCGATGGGGAGCTATCAATATTAACGGGACTTACGGAGGAAAGAAAGTAGAACTGGCTGAGTCAGCAAGGAGGAAGCATTTGGATGTGCAAGGAGTAAGTGATATTCGCGTAAGGGGAGATAACGTGGAAGAGATAGGAGATTATAAAGTGCACTTGACGGGTGTTAGAAAGGAAAGGGCAGAGTCTGGGGTAGGGCCGTTTATCAGGAATACCATTGCACGCAACATAGTTTCTGTTAGGCAAGTAAATGAGCGAATGATGTGGGTAGATTTCCCAGTTGGAGGAATTAGGACTAGAATGTGTCCATGTATTCACCATGTGAGGGTGCAGATGAAGATGAAGTTGACAAGTTTTATGAAGCATTGAGTGACATCGTGGTCAGGGTCAACAGCAAGGATAGAATATTGCTAATGGGCGATTTCAATGAGAGAGTTGGGAATAGAACTGAAGGATACGGAAGGGTGATTGGTAAATGCGCGGAAGGTATGGCAGATAATGGGAATGGGAAGCGTTTGCTGGACTTCTGTGCTAGTGTGGGTTTAGCAGTTACGAATACATTCTTCAAGCATAAGGCTATTCACCGCTACACATGGGAGGCTTCGAATTCAGGAAATCTGTTAGGAATGTACGCGTTTTTCGCGGATCTTTCGATGATACAGACCACTACGTGATCTGTAGTGAACTAAGTATCTCTAGGCCTAGGATAGAGAAAGTGAAATCTCTCTGCAAACGAATAAGGGTAGAACATCTCTAGGGTGAGGAAATTAGATAGAAGTACATGGATATGATTAGTGAGAAGTTTCGAACAGTGGACAGTAAGCAGGCTCAGGATATCGAAAGGGAATTGGTGGCATACGGGGATGCTGTATTAGAAACAGCAAGGGAATGCCTAGGAACGAGTGTGTGTAAAGGTGGGGAAGGGTGAACATCTTGGAGGAATGACGAAGTGAGAGAAGCTTGTAAATGTAAAAGGATGGCTTATCAGAAAAGGCTCAAAAAAGGGCCGAGGCAGACAGGGATTTGTACGTAGATGAAAGAAACAGAGCGAAACAAATAGTTGTTGAATACAACAAGAAGTCGTGGGAAGATTTTGGTAATAACCTGGAAAGGCTTGGTCAAGCAGCAGGGAAACCTTTCTGAACAGTAATAAAGAATCTTAGGAAGGGAGGGAAAAAGGAAATTAACAGTGTTTTGGGTAATTCAGGTGAACTCATAATAAATCCCAGGGAACCACTGGAGAGGTGGAGGGAATATTTTGAACATCTTCTCAATGTGAAAGGAAAGCATCCTGGTGATGTTGCGAACAGCCAAGTTCATGGGGAGGAGGAAAATGATGTTGGTGAAATTACGCTTGAGGAAGTGGAAATGATGGTATATGGACTCCATTGCCATAAAGCAGCAGGAATAGATGAAATTAGACCTGAAATGGTGATATATAGTGGGAAGGCAGGGAAGAAATGGCTTCATAGAGTAGTAAGGTTAGCATAGAATGTTGGTATGGTACCTACAAATTGGACACAATCAGTAATTGCACCTATCTATAAGCAAGGGAACAGGAAGGATTGAAATAACTATCGAGGTATTTTATTGATTAGTATGCCAGGCAAAGTATTCACTGGCATCTTGTAAGGGAGGGTGCGATCAGTCGTTGAGAGGAAGTTGGTTGAAAACCGGTATCAAATTTTTGGTATGCGGCAGGTAATTGAAAAATGCTACGAGAGGAATAGGCAGTTGTGTTCATGTCTAGTAGATCTAGAGAAACCATATGACAGGGTACAGAGGGAAAATATGTTCGCTATACTGGGGGACTATGGAATTAAATGTAGATAATTAAAATCAATCAAAGTCATTTATGTTGACAATCTGGCTTCAGTGAGAATTAATGGTAGAATGAGTTCTTGGTTCAGGGTACTTACAGCGGTTAGACAAAGCTGTATTCTTTCACCTTTACTGTTCGTAGTTTACATCGATCATCTGCTGAATGGTATAAAATGACAGGGAGGGATTCAGTTAGGTGGAAATGTAGTAAACAGTATGGCCTATGGTGACGTCTTGGCCTTAATGGCAGATTAATCCGAAAGCCTGCAGTCTATTATCTTGGAACTTGAAAATAGGTGCAATGAGTATGGTATGAAAATTAGCCTCTCGAAGACTAAATTGATGTCAGTAGGTAAGAAATTCAACAGAATCGAATGTCAGATTGGTGATACAAAGCTAGAACAGGTCGATTATATCAAGTATTTAGGTTGTGTTTTCTCCCAGGATGGTAATATAGTAAGTGAGATGGAATCAAGGTGTAGTAAAGCTAATGCAGTGAGCTCGCAGTTGCGATCAGAAGTATTCTGTAGGAAGGAAGTCAGCTCCCAGACGAAACTATCTTTACATCGGTCTGTTTTCAGACCAACTTTGCTTTACGGGAGCGAAAGCTGGGTGGACTCAGGATATCTTATTCATAAGTTAGAAGTAACAGACATGGAAGTAGCGAGAATGATTGCTGGTACAAACAGGTGGTAACAATGGCAGGAGGGTACTCGGAATGAGGAGATAAAGGCTAATTTAGGAATGAACTCGATGGATGAAGCTGTTCGAATAAACCGGCTTCGGTGGTGGGGTCATGTGAGGCGAATGGAGGAGGATAGGTTACCTAGGAGAATAATGGACTCTGTTATGGAAGGTAAGAGAAGTAGAGATATACCAAGACGACGATGGTTATACTCAGTTTCTAACGATTAAAAATCAGAGGTATAGAACTAAATGAGGCCACAATACTAGTTGCAAATCGAGGTTTGTTGCGACGTTTGATAAATTTACAGACGCTTGCAGACTGAACGCTGAAAATCATAAGAGCAATAATGATAATGTATGTATGTATTGGAACCTTTCCCACCGTCCCCCATGACTCATGGGACCATGTGACAACAAACCAACCATTTCGGGTCACGAACACATGGGACCATGCTCCACGGAACTCGATAGTCAAGGGATCTTTTTGGTCTGTGCCGATTTCTCCTCATTGGGATTGTATACTTAATCCACTCACATGAGAAGTTATCGGCCATACGACTCAGCTAGATCACAGCTACTCTCCCGTTCCTGAGGTCTGAACACGGACTCCTCAGGGCCGAAGACCGTTTGCGGCATATAGAGGCTATCAAACATAAACTATCTTGAAGGCCTACAATGAACGGAAGAGGATTCTGGATGCATGTTTTTCGGTATAGATAGGCATGAAAATCGTTTAGAACAATTTACTATTCATTCGGTGAAATATACAAAATTTACATACACTCTTGATACTTCTTACACAATTGATATAAGCAATCACTTATTTTAGGAGCGGAAAAATCCGGGCTGCCATTGACATCAGATGTTACCTCCACATTCCACAGACCAAAATCTATGTGGACGGCAACGTTAACTGGTACTTTCTCTAATCCAATAAATTTTCCCTTTTGACACAGATGTTAATATCCATATCCCTCTCTACCAAAACAGAGAATAACCGAGAGGTTGTTAATATGATCTCACTTTTTCACATACTATCACTTTGAATTGCCTGTGTCCTATATTGCTTACATAACTATTACATTAGTTTGGATGTATGCTACACAAATTGTTTTGTGTATTATCGCGATTGTTTTGTGCGTTCTATCACCCGGTTACCATAAACCACTGAGTAAGACATACACAATAAAATGACCCTACCATATTCACAAAAACAAAACAAGCCATTTTCCCCCCCAATGCGAGTATTCCATGGGAATGAATCCCGTATTACACATTTGACTCTATTTACACAAAAGAAAACTGTCCGCTTTTTTTTTTGAATGGTCGGCTAACTCTAGGAATCAATAAAGTAAATATTAAAACATAATTAATCCGAACATTCTGACCATATCAGAAATCCGTCACTAAAACACGGAGAAGGAAAATAAAAAAATGGACTCAAGTCTTCCATATAAAATTTGACAGACTTGAACAACGAATTATCATTTGCAATCACTACCAGTGGACTTTCACGAAGTCTAGATTCAAATCGACATCGATTATAAGTAAACAAAACACTTCCTGGAAAAGAAATATATCAAACACATGTATCAATAAAGACAATGGCTGTAATTAACCCGTTGTAACCCGCTGTCTTAGCGAGCTGTTGATCCCTGCTGTGCTCACACGAGGTTTGAACCTGAGACTCTGGTCGTCTCCATCCAGGGTACTGTAATCAAGCCCTAATTAATCTAATCATGTATCGAACAGTCATAACAAAAATAAACATCTATATTGCTCTGTGGGTCATGGTCTACGGCGTGGCAATTAAAGAACTTGCTGTCTTTATTCTCAAAAGAAAACAGACTGTTGGTCCGACCAACCTTTCTGCTTGTATCTATTCCTCCCTGTTCCAGATTCTCCCCCTCTCAGCCATAAATTCACGGCTGACACTTGTCCCACGGTCCGGAGACTAAAGACACTATTCAACCTGCTTCCCGCTAGGATTTTTCTTTCTGTGTCCATCAAATTAATTCATTAGAAAACTGGCACATTTCATTCAATGCTCGGGCCAGCCCACATACCTTCAGTAAAATAATAAATAATAATCGTATGGCCTCAGCTACCGTTTGCAGACATTTCGATTTGACGCCATCTGGCTGTCTGCTCGTCAATTTCGACGTTCCGGTTTACTCTGTCTGCCATCTAGCGGACCTAGAGTAAACCGGATCTCTCTTGGGCGTCTATGGCTGAGATTTAATTAATTTTGTCGGGTAAATACCAAATGTATCACCAGAGATCTTTTACATGCCGACATCGTACGACATGGAGTGTCGAATGGACTTTTTTCCGCCCTTCAAAAATCCGACTACCTCTGCCGGGTTTGAACCCGCTATCTTGGGATCCGGAGGCCGACACTCTACCACGGCTCATTTCTCAAATTCGACCGTTAATTCACATTTCATTCTCTCATATCTCTGGAGGTCTGGAGTTCGACTCGTATCTTCTCTCCTTCCAAAAGTCCACCCTCCGTCAGCCACTGACCACAGCAATATTCCTATTTCTCCGCCTCTGAGGCGAGAGTGTGTACCTATCAGATACTACCCTATTGCTCGAAATCTATCGGTATAAATCATCAATAAAAATACCTTCGGTAAAATAATAATAATAATAATAATAATAATAATAATAACAATAATAATAATAATAATAATCCTCTAACCTTTTGCTTGAAATGTATCGGTATCAAAACACTGATCAAGTTACATTAAGAAAATAATAATAATAATAATCAAAATTAATTAAAATTATTAAATCCTGCCAAAAACACTAACAGACCTCATTAGTGTAGTGGGGGACAGGAGTTCAAACCTCGGCACGTCATTCCTTGAACATCTTGAGTTACAGCCAAACTTATATTACCATTCAACGAACTCTATCTTTACGAACATAGTGCTGATTCTAGCCCAAGCCTTCCTTTTTATACGGGCACTTGTTGATGACTCTGTCACCTCGCTAATCCCTGCGTAACTTAGGCAATTGCTCAGATGAGATCTACATCATTAATCTACATAGCATTCTACACCTTTTCCCCCTCAATTCCTTCTCAGCACTAAATAAACAAAATATGATAACATGCAAATATAGCCACTAAAAAGGGGTCCCATACTCTATACACTAACATAGGATCACTCCCTTCCCATATCTAATTAATTAAAACCAAAATGAATAAAAGGATTCCCGACCATTCTTAAGCGGATTTTGCCTATATAATCCATGTTATTAATAACCCTATACCTCATGACTGTTATTTACAAAGGGAAATACTAGCATTGGAAAAGAAACAAAACTTTGTACTGAACGGTTGATGTCTTCGGCCCCATCCGGAGGTTCCGGAGGCCTACCCATGTTGGATTACTCCATGGCACCGGATCCTGGAGTCCTGGAGTTCAGAAGTTCCATATCTTGTCTCGTGTAATCCATTTTAGTAGCACACGGATCACTGAAATTAGATTGTAATTTACACAATTTATCGATTTCTTGCTCACGTGTCACCATTCACTCCTATTACTTCGTTGTTTACCCACTGACAGTTACATGGAGATGAATATACCGGCTACTTTCAGCTAGTCTACCCCAATCGCACTGTTACGCTGGGCATTCCCAGCATCCGCATGATGCAGAATTTTCTATCCCTATCTTTTGTATGTTTTGATAGTTCAGGAACACTTCTCACTGCCTATTACTCAGTTAATAATCTGACCTGCGCTTTGTTCCGAAAACAGCGTAGATTTATACAGTTCTTTGTTGTCCTACAGAAATTCTGCGTACTATCAAGTAGTTGTTAGACCAAATCCTACTTCATATTTCACGAAGTCTTAGTCTACTTTGCAACCGAGATCTTAAGTACATCTCATTACCGTAATCTTCTGTTGCCTATCACAAATTATAATCGAAAAAACTGAAAGATTTCACTCCTGCTTTGTTCACACAGTATACAATGGAGCGGTAATTCGATAGCGGACCGGCCGTCGTTTCCCGTCGAAAGCTCCTCAACGAATGCTGCAGCTTCCTGGGACTGCAAAAACTTATACTTGACCCGGCAGTAGGGGCGGCTAGCGAGATCAACCCCCACTCTTATTTCGACTGCTCCTGGATAAACCAGCCTGTCGAAATTTGCAATACGCTAGATTGTGTGACTTGGTTATGCACAAGTACGCTATGATATGCGGAGTTGAATATGTTCGGCGGATCTGCAGTAATTAATTTATCAACTTGGAGGGGAAGTGTGGAGTCCCCGAAGGCATCTGGTTTTTCACTAGGCGTACGTACGCTAACGGAGTTATATAAGTTGTTTACCAACGCCTTTCGCTTGGAGAGTATTTTCTATCAGAACTCCTGACTTTATAATTCCAACAAAATTCAGCACACTGCTCTGACGGGTGCAGTTTTGCTAATCAAGCCTTATTTACGCCGAAAATGCATTAAATTTAGCCCGATCGCTTTGGCATCGCTGTACGCTGGCATTTGTTTTCCAATATGGAGTCGCTAAATAGTGTTCTTCTCCTGCTTCTTCTATGACGTGGGCCTAGTTCGGGGATTCTTTAAGCCACCCAGTGGGTGGGTGAGGGCGCCTCTCTGGCGGGCGTCTTATTGCACAACCTGATGATACTCCCAACATCCACACAAAGAGAGCTCGCTGCCTGCTTTCTAACCAAGCATATCACTTGAAATAAATACTAATTGTGCCGGTACGGTCACATCATGTATGTATGTATGTATGTATGTATGTATGTATGTTAAACAAGGAATAGAAATGAAATTTTTAATACACTGACTGACAGAGCAAATGCAACACCAAGAAGGAGTGGTCAGAACTTTATGCCAATTGCAGGGTAGACTGACGTCACTGAGGTATGCTCATGATGTGAAATGCGCCGCTGTGCTGCGCACGAAGCGAACGATAAATGGGACAAGGCGTTCGCGAATGGCCCACTTCGTACCGTGATTTCTCAGCCGACAGTCATTCTAGAACGTGTTGTTGTGTGCCACAGGACACGTGTATAGCTAAGAATGCCAGGCCGCCGTCAACGGAGGCATTTCCAGCAGACAGAGGACTTTACGAGGGGTATGGTGATCGGGCTGAGAAGGGCAGGTTGGTCGCTTCGTCAAATCGCAGCCGATACCCATAGGGATGTGTCCACGGTGCAGCGCCTCTGGCGGAGATGTTTGGCGCAGGGATATGTGGCACGTGCGAGGGGTCCAGGCGCAGCACGAGTGACGTCAGCACGCGAGGATCGGCGCATCCGCCGCCAAGCGGTGGCAGCCCTGCACGCCACGTCAACCGCCATTCTTCAGCATGTGCAAGACACCCTGGCTGTACAATATCGACCAGAACAATGTCCCGTCGATTGGTTGAAGGAGGCCTGCACTCCCGTCGTCCGCTCAGAAGACTACCATTGACTCCACAGCATAGACGTGCACGCCTGGCATGGTGCCGGGCTAGAGCGATTTGGATGAGGGAAAGGCGGAACGTCGTGTTCTCCGATGAGTCACGCTTCTGTTCTGTCAGTGATAGTCACCGCAGACGAGTGTGGCGTCAGTAGTATAATAAGCGGGTTCGGCGGCCACCGCCACCGCAGGCTCCCAGAGGGCACCTCCACCACCACCACAGCCAGAGGCCTCCCAGATGCCTCCTCCACCACCACCACCACAGCCAGAGGCCTCCCAGAGGTCTCCTCCACCAGCCGCGGAAATTTGAATTTGTAAACAAAGCCACGTGCTTTTTGACAGCTGTCATCGACAACAACGCATCGCTAACCTCAGTACTGCCATCTTGACGGGCCTAAACCTCAGTAGTACCAACTTAACCTAACTAGCGTGAGATAAACAAATCCACGTGCTTTTTTGACAGATGTCATCCGCCATCTTTAAACTACAGAGCACCGTGCTGCCCTCTTTAACGCAGTAGCTGCAAATTCGTCACCTGTCATCCGCAGTGCTACCATCTTGGCGGGCCTAAACCTTAGTGCTACCAACTTAACCTCACTAGCGTGAGATAAACAAATCCACGTGCAGCTGTCATCCGCCATATTTAACCTATAGAGCGCAGTGCTGCCCTCTTTAGCTACTTACCTTTGAAATGTGGTACGTCACAGCTGTCATCCGCCATCTTGCATCGCAAACCTCAGTGCTGCACTCTTTAGCTAGATACCTTTGAAATGTAGTGGCGGCAATTTGAGAAATTCTTTATGCTCTTGTTTGTAAACAAATCCACGTGCAGCTGCCATCCGCCATATTTAATCCAGAGAGCACCGTGCTGCCCTATTTAGCTACTTACCTCTGAAATGTGGTACGTCACAGCTGTCATCCGCCATCTTGCATCGCAAAGCTCAGTGCTGCACTCCTTAGCTAGATACCTTTGAAATGTAGTGGCGGCAATTTGAGAAATTCTTTATGCTCTTGTTTGGAAACAAATCCACGTGCAGCTGTCATCCGCCATCTTTAAACCAGAGAGCACCGTGCTGCCCTCTTTAGCTACTTACCTTTGAAATGTGGTACGTCACAGCTGTCATCCGCCATCTTGCATCGCAAACCTCAGTGCTGCACTCTTTAGCTAGATACCTTTGAAATGTGGTGGCGGCAATTTGAAAAATTCTTTATGCTCTTGTTTGGAAAAAAACTATGCGCTTTTTTTGACAGCTATCATCCGCCATCTTTAATCCAGAGAGCACCGTGCTGCCCTCTATGTGGGGGTGGTAAATTCTACGCGCTCTTGTTTGGAAACAAACCCATGTGCTTTTCTGACAGCTGTCAACCGCCAGAGAGCACCGTGCTGCCCTCTTTATGCCGGTGGCAAATTCCACGTGCTTTACAAACTCACGTGCATTTTTGACAGCTGTCATCCGCCATCTTGCATCACAAACCTCAGCGCTGCACTCTTTAGCTAGATACCTTTGAAATGTGGTGGCGGCAAATTCCACGTGCTCTTGTTTAGTAAACAAAGCCACGTGCTTTTTGACAGCTATCATCCGCCATCTTTAATCAATAGAGCACTGTGCTTCTAACATGCGGGTAATTTCGTCAGCTGTCATCCACCATCTTTAATCTACAGAGCGCCGTGCTGCTCTCTGTAGTAGCGGGCAATTTGAAAAGTTCTGTTACTTGTCATCCGTCATCTTTAATAAACAAAGCTTCATACTGCTATCTTTAGCTACATACATTTAACATGTGGTGGCGGATAATTTGAAAAAAAAAAACCTTCCGTTAGCTATCATCCGCCATCCTTATTTAACAGAGCATCGTGCTGCTATCTCTAGCTACATACATTTAACATGTGGTGACGGCAATTTGAAATTCTATCTAGATGCCATCTTTAATCAACAGAGCACCGTGCTGCTATCCCTTTGAATTGTGGTGACGGATAATTTGAAATTCCGTTAGCTATCATCATTAAACATTAGTGCATTCGCTAACCTAATCTCTCATCTACTATCTTGAAGGAGACTATACGACACCTCCTCTACCTCCCGCTCTTCCTCCTCCTCCTCCTCCCCTACCACCCCCGCCGCCTCCTCCTCCTCCTCTGTCAAGGCATAACTTTATCGAACACGCATCGCGAAGGCAAGAGTGTGCAGCGATATGCAAATTTAGACTTGCGGATTACGAAAGAAACATAACAAGACTTGAATCGAACACTGCACTCGATGTCGTTAACTTCAACATGTGATTAAAACATTGTCTGGTGTGTTCAGAACACTACATAAGTAGAATCGAACGCTGTACTTAATACAACATGTTAGGGGATACCTTTGTTCTAAGAAGATCAGATTGAAACATAACAAGACTAGAATCGAACACTGCACTCGATGTCGTTAACCTTAACATGTGATCAGAACATTGATTGACGTGTTCAGATCACTAAACAAGTAGAACCGAACACTGTACAACAAGTCGGGGGATATCTTTGTTCTAAGAAAATTAGATTGAAACATAACATGACTAGAACCGAACACTGTACTCGATAAAACATGTTAGGGGATACCTTTGTTCTAAGAAAATTAGATTGAAACATAACAAGACTAGAATCGAACACTGCACTCGATGTCGTTAACCTCAACATGTGATCCGATACAACATGTTAGGGGATACCTTTGTTGTAAGAAAATTAGATTGAAACATAGCAAGACTAGATTCGAACACTGTAAGAACATTGTTTGATGTGTTCAGAGCAAAAGTACAACTTCAATGATTTACCTAGTGTAAAAATCAAAAACACACACTGTGCACAAATCGCATAGCTATCTCGCCTATCACTTGCCTAATATGAAAATCAAAAACACACTGTGCACATATCGCATAGCTAACTCGGCAACACTTCAAATGATTTGCTTAGTACGAAAATAAAAACTAAAAATCTTTACCGCGTAGCTAACTCGTTCATCGCACTGCTAAGACGCTTAGTAATTGCAAATACACTGATATATCTCATACGAAAATCAAGAAAGCACACTGCGTAACCAACTCGCTCGGGTCATTCGCTTAGTAATTGCAACACGACTGGAACACTGATACACGTTACTCTTTTTTTTCTCGAAACACATACACACACGGATAAGAATGTTGCGAGATACTACATACTTACAAGTTTTTTTTTAAATAGGGGGGTGAAATTTCATACACATATTGTCTCCTCCAAGTTGAAAGACGAAATAGACGCAGTACTGAGAGTTTCCGCTATAGCTGGCGAACGGAAGTAGCATGATATCTCAGCAAACAAATACGCGGGAGCTTGCATACACGCAAGTCAGACACAATGATGGATACCGCGATTCAAATCCTGGCAACTTATGCCGTCAGGAAGGGCATCCGGCGAGAATCTAGCTGTAAATCCCCAATTCTCATGTTAGAAAGATCAACTTTTTGCAAAACATTCTTAATCCCAGTTCTTTGACGTCAGGAAGGGCAACCGGTCGAAAACAATAATGTATGATATAAGAGGCTAGATACTGCCAGTTTTGCGTCAGGAAGGGCAACTAGTCTTAAAACAAATTCTTGCGATTTAAAATCTTAGTTTTGCGTCAGGAAGGCCATCCGGCTGTAAAACAGTAGTTCATTATACAGCGATTTAAAATCTTAGTTCCTGCACTAAGAAGAGCATCTAGCTTTAAAACCCCGATTCTCGTGTTAAAAAGAGCATCTAGTTGTAAAACAGATTCTTAATCCCAGTTCTCTGACGTCAGGAAGGGCAACCGGTCGAAAACAATAGTGTATGATGTAAGAGGCTAGATACTGCCAGTTTTGCGTCAGTAACGGCAACTAGTCTTAAAACAAATTCTTGCGATTTAAATTCTTAGTTTTGCGTCAGGAAGGGCATCCGGCTGTAAAACAATAGTTCGTGATACAGCGATTTAAAATCTAAGAAGTGCATCTAGCTGTAAATCCCCGATTCTCGCGTTAGAAAGTGTAAGTAGTTGTAAAACAGATTCTTAATCCGAGTTCTTTGACGTCAGGAAGGGCAACCGGTCGAAAACAATAGTGTATGATGTAAGAGGCTAGATACTGCCAGTTTTGCGTCAGGAAGGGCAACTAGTCTTAAATCAAATTCTTGCGATTTAAAATCTTATTTTTGCGTCAGGAAGGGCATCCGGCTGTAAAACAATAGTTCGTGATACAGCGATTAAAAATCTTAGTTCCTGCACTAAGAAGAGCATCTAGCTGTAAATCCCCGATTCTCGTGTTAGAAAGGGTAACTAGTTGTAAAACAGATTCTTAAACCCAGTTCTTTGACATCAGGAAGGGCAACCGGTCGAAAACAATAGTGTATGATATAAGAGGCTAGATACTGCCAGTTTTGCGTCAGGAAGGGCAACTAGTCTTAAAACTAATTCTTGCGATTTAAAATCTTAGTTTTGCGTCAGGAAGGGCATCCGGCTGTAAAACAATAGTTCGTGATACAGCGATTAAAAATCTTAGTTCCTGCACTAAGAAGTGCATCTAGCTGTAAATCCCCGATTCTCATGTTAGAAAGGGTAACTAGTTGTAAAACAGATCCTTAATCCGAGTTCTTTGACGTCAGAAAGGGCAACCGGTCGAAAACAATAGTGTATGATGTAAGAGGCTAGATACTGCCAGTTTTGCGTCAGGAAGGGCAACTAGTCTTAAAACAAATTCTTGAGATTTAAAATCTTAGTTTTGCGTCAGGAAGGGCATCCGGCTGTAAAACAATAGTTCGTCATACAGCGATTTAAAATCTAAGAAGAGCATCTAGCTGTAAATCCCCGATTCTCGTGTTAGAAAGGGCAACTAGTTGTAAAACAGATTCTTAATCCCAGTTCTTTGACGTCAGGAAGGGCAACCGGTCGAAAACAATAGTGTATGATGTAAGAGGCTAGATACTGCTATTTAAAATCCTAGGAGGGCATCCAGTTGTAAGAGAGATTCTTGTGATTTATAATCTCGCGTTAGGAAGGGCAACCGGCCGTACCGTAAAACAATAGTGTATGATGTAAGAGGCTAGATACTGCTTTTTAAAATCCTAGATGGGCACCCTGTTGTAGAACGGATTCTTGTGATTTAACATCTCGCGTCAGGAAGGGCAACCGGTCGTAAAACAAATTCTTGCGATATAAACTCCTGCGTCAGGAGGAGGCACTCGGCTTTAAAACATATTTTTAATCCCGGCCCTGCTACGTTAGGAACCACATCTAGCAGTAAAAACAGGAGCTTCAAACATTTACAGTTTTAAGCTTTAGGAACGGGTTATGGGTTACATTTTTTGTTCTACTGCATAGAACACGATCTTTGAAGTTGTATCGGCGCAGTCATTCACAGCGACGTGCGGAATGTATGTGTTGGCTGAAATTGTACCCTCATCTTCCGGCTGAAGTAACCTTGAACGAAGACACTGTGTGCTGATAAGCCACTTGTAACTCACGGAACGTCGTCTTAGCTCTGTGTAGCATTTAGCTCGTGTAAGTTCCTAACATAAAATATCATGATTGTACGGAGAGGTTAAAACATAGTGCCAGCATATAGCCCACTCCTATCGAAAGAGCCTGCACGACGCCGGCATGTAGGCTACTCCTGTTGAAGGAGCCTGTACAAGGTTTAACACCCCTCCTTCAACAGCCCTTACATAATGCTGGCTTTTTGCACGCCCTCGAAACTACCTAAGAATGTAATATGCTACCGTAGGGAGAGGGTAAAACCTTGTGCCGGCACATAGACTACCCCTACCGAAGAAGCCTGCACAAGGCTTAACGCCTCCATCCGATAGACAAATCACCCTCAACATCTTATACTCATAATCATTTTCGAAGGAGTCTGCACAAGGTTTAACGCCCCCATCAACAGCCCTTACTTAATGCTGGCTTTTTACATGCCCCCGAAACTACCTAAGAAAGTAATATACTACAGTAGGGAGAGGGTAAAACCCAGTGCTGGTACATAGCCTACTCCTACCGAAGAAGCCTGCACGCAGCCTAACGCCTCCATCCGACAAATGAATCACCCTCAACACTCTTGTACTCACAATCATTTTCGAAGGAGTCTGCATAAGGTTTAACGTCCCCATCAACAGCCCTTACTTAATGCTGGCTTTTTTGCACACCCCGCCTCTTAGATCATACACCATAGTTTTGCGACCGGTTACCCGTCCTGACTAGGATTTTAAATCGCAGTATTCGCGATAAATTTGTTGTAGCGGGTTTTATAACCAGATATCCTCGTACCGGCACATAGCCTACTCCTACTGAAGAAGCCTGCACAAGGCTTATCACCTCCATCCGACAAATGAATCACCCTCAACACCCTTCAATAATTCTCTCTACTTCGGAAGATAGCGGTTCGAACTCCTACTGTCGGAAGCCGTAAAAAATTGCAAATGCTAGGCGAGGGACCTGCGCGATCGTCATAACATGATCTAGCCGGATGCCTTTCCTGACGGCAAAAGTTGCCAGGATTTGAATCGCGGTATCCATCATTGTGTCTGACTTGCGTGTATGCAAGTTCCCGCGTATTTTTTTGCTGAGATATCGTGCTACTTCCGTTCGCCAGCTATAGCGGAAACTCGCAGTACTGCGTCTATTTCGTCTTACAATTTGGAGGAGACAACATGTGTATGACATTTCACCCCTCTATTTAAAAAAAATATGTATATATGTACTATCTCGCAACATTCTTATCCGTGTGTGTATGTGTTTCGAGAAAAAAAAGAGTAACGTGTATCAGTGTTCTAGTCGTGTTGCAATTACTAAGCGAGTGACCCGAGCGAGTTGGCTACGCAGTGTGCTTTCTTGATTTTCGTATGAGATATATCAGTGTATTCGCAATTACTAAGCGTCTTAGCGGTGCGATGAACGAGTTAGCTACGCGGTATAGATTTTTATTTATTTATTTATTTATTTATTTATTTATTTATTTATTTATTTATTTATTTATTTATTTATTTATTTATTTATTTATTTATTTATTTATTTATTTATTTATTTATTTATTTATTTATTTTATTTGAAGTGTTGCCGAGTTAGCTATGCGATATGTGCACAGTGTGTTTTTGATTTTCATACTAGGCAAGTGATAGGCGAGATAGCTATGCGATTTGTGCACAGTGTGCGTTTTTGATTTTTACACTAGGTAAATCATTGACGTTGTACTTTTGCTCTGAACACATCAAACAATGTTCTTACAGTGTTCGATTCTAGTCTTGCTATGTTTCAATCTAATTTTCTTAGAACAAAGGTATCCCCTAACATGTTGTATCGGATTACATGTTAAGGTTAACGACATCGAGTGCAGTGTTCGATTCTAGTCTTGTTATGTTTCAATCTAATTTTCTTAGAACAAAGGTATCCCCTAACATGTTGTACAGTGTTCGGTTCTACTTGTTTCGTGATCTGAACACATCAATCAATGTTCTGATCACACGTTAAGGTTAACGACATCGAGTGCAGTGTTCAGTTCTAGTCTTGTTATGTTTCAATCTGATCTTCTTAGAACAAAGGTATCCCCTAACATGTTGTACAGTGTTCGGTTCTAGTCTTGTTATGTTTCAATCTAATTTTCTTAGAACAAAGATATCCCCTGACATGTTGTACAGTGTTCGGTTCTACTTGTTTAGTGATTTGAACCCATCGATCAATGTTCTGATCACATGTTAAGGTTAACGACATCGAGTGTAGTGTTCGATTCTACTCTTGTTATTTTGCAATCTAATTTTCTTAGAACAAATGTATCCCCTAACATGTTGTACAGTGTTCGGTTCTACTTGTTTAGTGATCTGAACACGTCAATCAATGTTCTGATCACATGTTAAGGTTAACGACATTGAGTGCAGTGTTCGATTCTAGTCTTGTTATGTTTCAATCTGATCTTCTTAGAACAAAGGTATCCCCTAACATGTTGTTTTAAGTACAGCGTTCGATTCTACTTATGTGGTGTTCTGAACACACCAGACAATGTTTTAATCACATGTTGAAGTTAACGACATCGAGTGCAGTGTTCGATTCAAGTATTGTTATGTTTCTTTCGTAATCCGCAAGTCTAAACATGCATATCGCTGCACACTCTTGCCTTCGCGATGCGAGTTCGATAAAGTTATGCCTTGACAGAGGAGCAGGATGAGGCGGCGGGGGTGGTAGGGGAGGAGCTGGAGGAGGAGGAGGAAGAGCGGGAGGTAGAGGAGGTGTCGTATAGTCTCCTTCAAGATAGTAGATGAGAGGTTAGCTTAGCGAATGCACTAATGTTTAATGATGATAGCTAACGGAATTTCAAATTATCCGTCACCACAATTCAAAGGGATAGCAGCACGGTGCTCTGTTGATTAAAGATGGCATCTAGATAGAATTTCAAATTACCGTCACCACATGTTAAATGTATGTAGCTAGAGTAGCAGCACGATGCTCTGTTGAATAAAGATGGCGGATGATAGCTAACGGAAGGTTTTTTTCAAATTATCCGCCACCACATGTTAAATGTATGTAGCTAAAGATAGCAGTACGAAGCTTTGTTGATTAAAGATGACGGATGACAAGTAACAGAACTTTTCAAATTGCCCGCTACTACAGAGAGCAGCACGGCGCTCTGTAGATTAAAGATGGTGGATGACAGCTGACGAAATTACCCGCATGATAGCAGAACAGTGCTCTATTGATTAAAGATGGCGGATGATAGCTGTCAAAAAAGCACGTGGCTTTGTTTACTAAACAAGAGCACGTTGAATTTGCCGCCGCCACATTTCAAAGGTATCTAGCTAAAAAGTGCAGCACTGAGGTTTGTGATGCAAGATGGCGGATGACAGCTGTCAAAAAAGCACGTGAGTTTGTAAAGCACGTGGAATTTTCCACCGGCATAAGGAGGGCAGCACGGTGCTCCCTGGCGGTTGACAGCTGTCAGAAAAGCACATGGGTTTGTTTCCAAACAAGAACGCGTAGAATTTACCACCCCCACATAGAGGGCAGCACGGTGCTCTCTGGATTAAAGATGGCAGATGATAGCTGTCAGAAAAGCGCATAGGTATGTTTCCAAACAAGAGCATAAAGAATTTTTCAAATTTCCGCCACTACATTTCAAGGTATCTAGCTAAAGAGTGCAGCACTGAGGTTAGCGATGCAAGATGGCGGATGACAGCTGTGACGTACCACATTCCAAAGTTAAGTAGCTAAAAAGGGCAGCACGGTGCTCTATGCATTAAAGATGGCGGATGGCAGCTGCACGAGTATTTGTTTACAAACAAGAGCATAAAGAATTTCTCAAATTACCGCCACTACATTTCAAAGGTATCTAGCTAAAGAGTGCAGCACTGAGGTTTGTGATGCAAGATGGCGGATGACAGGTGTCAAAAAAGCACGTGAGTTTGTAAAGCACGTGGAATTTGCCACCGGCATAAAGAGGGCAGCACGGTGCTCTCTGGCGGTTGACAGCTGTCAGAAAAGCATATGGGTTTGTTTCCAAACAAGAGCGCGTAGAATTTTCCACCCCCACATAGAGGGCAGCACGGTGCTCCCTGGATTAAAGATGGCGGATGATAGCTGTCAAAAAAAGCGAATAGGTTTGTTTCCAAACAAGAGCATAAAGAATTTTTCAATTTGCCGCCACTACATTTCAAAGGTATCTAGCTAAAGAGTGCAGCACTGAGGTTTGCGATTCAAGATGGCGGATGACAGCTGTGACGTACCACATTTCAAAGGTAAGTAGCTAAAGAAGGCAGCACGGTGCTCTATGGATTAAAGATGGCGGATGGCAGCTGCACGTGTATTTGTTTACAAACAAGAGCATAAAGAATTTCTCAAATTACCGCCACTACATTTCAAAGGTATCTAGCTAAAGAGTGCAGCACTGAGCTTTCGGATGCAAGATGGCGGATGACAGCTGTGCCGTACCACATTTCAAAGGTAAGGAGCTAAAGAGGGCAGCACTGCGCTCTATAGTTTAAAGATGGCGGATGACAGCTGCACGTGGATTTGTTTATCTCACGCTAGTGAAGTTATGTGGGTGGCACTAAGGTTTATTCCCGCCAAGATGGTAGCACTGCGGATGACTGGTGACGTATTTGCAGCTACTGCGATAAAGAGGGCAGCACGGTGCTCTGTAGTTTAAAGATGGCGGATGACAGCTGTCAAAGAAGCACGTGGCTTTGTTTATCTCACGCTAATTAGGTTAAGTTGGTACTACTGAGGTTTAGGCCCTGCAAGATGGCAGTACTGAGGTTAGCGATGCGTTGTTGTCTGTCAAAAAGCACGTGGCTGTCAAAAAGCACGTGGCTTTGTTTACAAATTCAAATGTCCCGCGGGTGGTGGAGGAGACCTCTGGGAGGCGTCTGGCTGTGGTGGTGGTGGAGGAGGAGGCATCTGGGAGGCCTCTGGGTGTTGTGGTGGTGCAGGTGGCCTCTGGGAGCCTACGGTGGCGGTGGCCGCCGAACCCGCTTATTATACTACTGGCGTCGGCGTGGAGAAAAGTCAAATCCGGCAGTAACTGTGGAGCGCCCTACCGCTAGACAACGCGGCATCATGTTTGCGGCGCTATTGCGTATGATTCCACGTCACCTCTAGTGCGTATTCAAGGCACGTTAATTGCCCACCGCTACGTGCAGCATGTGCTGCGGCCGGTGGCACTCCCGTACCTTCAGGGGCTGCCTAATGCTCTGTTTCAGCAGGATAATGCCCGCCCACACACTGCTCGCATCTCCCAACAGGCTCTACGAGGTGTACAGATGCTTCCGTGGCCAGCGTACTCTCCGGATCTCTCACCAATCGAACACGTGTGGGATCTCATTGGACGGCGTTTGCAAACTCTGCCCCAGCCTCGTACGGACGACCAACTGTGGCAAATGGTTGACAGAGAATGGAGAACCGTCCCTCAGGACACCATCCGCACTCTTATTTACTCTGTACCTCGACGTGTTTCTGCGTGCATCGCCGCTCGCGGTGGTCCTACATCCTACTGAGTCGATGCCGTGCGCATTGTGTAACCTGCATATCGGTTTGAAATAAACATCAATTATTCGTCCGTGCCGTCTTTGTTTTTTCCCCAACTTTCATCCCTTTCGAACCACTCCTCCTTGGTGTTGCATTTGCTCTGTCAGTCGGGAAAAAGTTGAAAGAATTTCTTGAGTTAGTTATTGTTTCTTTTCATTTCTTAAATAATAATAATAATAATAATAATAATAATAATAATAATAATAATAATAATAATAGTAATAATAATAATAATAATATTACACATAAGTGATAATAATGTATTCACTTTTGTACTAACAGAGATTGTGATTCTCCCAACCTCCTCTTTTGTAATTAGCTGATATGCGAGCGCAGTACGTATGTGGCCTACCGGAAGAGTTAAGAAATTGAGCGGCTGTAAGGAAAAAATGAGATTTTCGGTAATCTCCACGCACGCTTTATCCTGTCTCATTCGCTCTACTAATCTTTTGCATCTATCCAGAATGAACTTATGTTTATTCGGAAGAGCTATTAGCTCAGCCACTGCTCATTCATTCGCTTTCCTACCAATTAGCCATTTTTGCATCCTAATATTCGCATTCGCAACCTACATAATCCTAACAAGTGCTCATATTTACTGGATCTATTGGATGCGAACTTCAACATATAGATGCCATATATATTAAAGTACGGAAACCAACAGATTCCTGCCTCAACCAACTGAGCTATTGAAGAGGATAGGAAACAATATTAAAACAACGGATTTATTAAGATACATTTAGTATTGAAACTGATATAGTCCTAAACATTCCTCTGAAGAGGGCGCTGATCAAAACATTACATTATTTCACTAATAGATCGCAGCACAACTGCATTTTCTGAAATATCCATAAGATTTCAGTAGCCATTGAGTTGCTGGCGGCCATTATAAATCTGCGGTTGAAGCTGTTATCTGTTGTCAGCGAGCCATTTCCTGATTCAAAATAGCTCCACTTTCTTAATTAAAAGGAAAATGGAGTATATATACAAACTATTTAATGCTTTTAATTGAACTTAAATCCATTTGGTAAATAAAATTATGATATATAATTGTCAACCAGACAGGTAATAAAAGCACCTTTCTTTGCTTACGGTTACCATGTTTCAACTACCTCATATAGAAAAGAAACGCTCTGCACTATGCTATCAAATACCAAGGTTTCAACTACCTCAGAAAGGTAAGAAACGCTCTGCACTATGCTATCAAATACCAAGATTTCAACTACCTCAGAAAGGTAAGAAAAGCACTGCACTATGCTATCAAATACCAAGATTTCAACTACCTCAGAAAGGTATGAAAAGCACTGCACTATGCTATCAAATACCAAGGTTTCAACTACCTCAGAAAGGTATGAAAAGCACTGCGCTATGCTATCAAGTACTAAGGTTTCAACTACCTTTCGGAAAAACTAATTGTTACTTTATTTTTTAATTTTATAGAAATATTAACTTTTGTGAATTTTTACTAAAATTTCTAATTTTTAATTACTTTTCCTAAACTTTTTGGCGTTATTTTTCATTTTTTAAATTTCTTAGAAATATTAACTTTTTATATTTTTCCTAAAGATGTGTGTTCATGGGGGATAAGATATGAAATTCTGAGAAAAATTTGCAAAATTATGTGTGAATGGTTAAAAGTTGATATTGGTTCAGGACCCGGTTTTTTCTTCATATTTTTACTAAAAATAGGTGATTTTAGGAGCAAAGGTTATGAGATTCTGAGGAAAAATACGGAAAATGATGAACTGTACACAAAGTTTGATATTTTTCCCTCAAATGGGTGATGTTGGGGAGAAAGATATGAAATTCTAAGAAATAAGACTTGAAATTAAGTGTGAATGTTGGTCCATGATCCGAGGTTTCGTCACGATGTGCTACAGTCGACGTGTGCCGCAGTCTCATTCCGACCTGCACAAAACGCCTTGCATTTTCACCGCAGGCTTCACGTAATCCTCGATCACATTCTGATGGAATTTTTGCCACGGGTAACCTCGATTTTAATCCACGAACACTTATCACCTGTATAAAACGTGTTCAGGTCGACACAACACAGCTAAATCACCCTCAACAGATGCCCGTCAAATGCACACTACTCATCGACAATAACGCTATCTCCTCAGAGTGCCAGACTTTATTTAGAGCCCTCGTATTATTAATTGTGTTTCTAATTTATTTATTTCTTAGAATACAGTATTTTCAAGAACTAAATATTTTGATTTATCGCAGTAATTAGTTTTATTACTATGTTTATTCTTCTTCTTCTATGGCTCTACAGTTCATTGTGAACCTTGGCCTCTTCAACAATCCAAAGCTAAAACTTTCCAATTCCTATAGCCCATACCTTCACTAGATCCATTCATCCGTCTGGTTCTTCCTCTGTGTCCCTCTGGATTTCCATTTAATATCTTTTTAGGTACTTCCTTAAAGTGTTCTGAGCTCGGTAAATTCATGAAGCAGGATTCTACCCTACTTGCACATAGTCCAAGTGAGGATCTCTCCTCTAACGGGTTATGGACCACCGGTGAATTGTATAGTCCTAGCCGCCTGAGCACAAGGAGGGCCACCACTCAGAATATGTCCGAGATGCCCACTCCCATTCCATAGCAACTGGTATCCTGACTCTCAGGACCACTTACTAGGCCACTCAGCAGTTGCCCATGGTTCACGAACTAGGACGTGACTACAGTAACCCACAGACATGAACCACATGGAATTAAAGGTAGATTATTAAAATCAATCAAAGGCATTTATGTTGACAATTGGGCTTCAGTGAAAATCGATGGTAGAATAAGTTCTTGGTTCAGGGTACTTGCAGGCGTTAGACAAGGCTGTAATCTTTCACCTTTGCTGTTCGTAGTTTACATGGATCATCTGCTGAAAGGTATAAAATGGCAGGGAGGGATTCAGTTAGGTGGAAATGTAGTAAGCAGTTTGGCCTGTGCTGACGACTTGGTCTTAATGGCAGACTGTGCCGAAGGCCTGCAGTCTAATATCTTGGAACTTGACAATAGGTGCAATGAGTATGGTATGAAAATTAGCCTCTCGAAGACTAAATTGATGTCAGTAGGTAAGAAATTCAATGGAATTAAATGTCAGATTGATGATACAAAGCTAGAACAGGTGGATAATTTCAAGTATTTAGGTTGTGTGTTCTCCCAGGATGGTAATATAGTAAGTGAGATTGTATCAAGGTGTAGTAAAGCTAATGCAGTGAGCTCACAGTTGCGATCAGCAGTATTCTGTAAAAAGGAAGTCAGCTCCCAGACGAAACTATCTTTACATCGGTCTGTTTTCAGACCAACTTTGCTTTACAGGAGCGAAAGCTGGGTGGACTCAGGATATCTTATTCATAAGTTAGAAGTAACAGACATGAAAGTAGCAAGAATGATTGCTGGTACAAACAGGTGGTAACAATGGCAGGAGGGTACTCGGAATGAGGAGATAAAGGCTAATTTAGGAATGAACTCGATGGATGAAGCTGTACGCATAAACCGGCTTCGGTGGTGGGGTCATGTGAGGCGAATGGAGGAGGATAGGTTACCTAGGAGAATAATGGACTCTATTATGGAGGGTAAGAGAAGTAGAGTGAGACCAAGACGACGATGGTTAGACTCGGTATCTAACGATTTAAAGATAATAGGTATAGAACTAAATGAGGCCACAACACTAGTTGCAAATCGAGGATTGTGGCGACGTTCAGTAAATTCACAGAGGCTTGCAGACTGAACGCTGAAAGGCATAACAGTCTATAATGATAATGTATGTTAGGTACTTCCGCATCCCTCATGCCCGGTCCACCTCAGTCTTTATAAATCTTGTACGTCCCCTTTGACAGACTGGGCCGAGCATTCCAGTTAATGGCCAAGTTTCTGAGGCACATGTAAGCACAGGTCTTTTAAGTGTGTTATAGATGGTTAGTGTAGTGGTATGGGTCAAGAGCCTTGTTAGAGCAAAATAGGTTCTGTTGCCTGCTACTAATCTCTGAATAATATCATTTGAGTAGGTGACTGTCGATCAAACTGCTCAACTCTCTCAAAGATGTAATTGCCCACGGTTATTGAGGGTGGCTTTCCCAGCAGCTATATATTTAGTTCTCTGCTGGTTGATGTTCAGTCCCATTTTCCTACTGGTCTGTTCAAGGGCGATGAATGTCCCTTCCATTGCCTTTCGAGTTTTGCCACTATATCTATATCATCTGCACTGATCTACAGCAAATTGTTCCTCTATTCAGGAGGTTTGCCTTATCCAAGGCCGTACCCCATGTATCTTCGTGTCATTCATAATTTCTCATTCTCAAATTTGATGATATTAATTGTTGCATATATACTTCAAGTCTTAAATTTAACTTAAATTATTCTTGATACTAAATTATTTATTATTTAATTCATTTTATTCCTTCTAATGTCTTTAGTCCTAAATATTTTACTTTAGATTGTAATCAGAATATGGTTAAGTGTAAGAGAGGGCCTCATGAAAAAGGCACTAATAAATGAATTAATTTATTAATGGCCAGTCATGATTGCTCCTGATAATCGCAAGTAGCAGGGAGGTCACAATACCGGGATACCGGAAGTCTGGTGTAATATGCAGTGGTATTCCCTAAATACAAATAATGTTGTAAGGTTCATTCCTCATTTCACGCTGGTACAGGAATGAAATGATAATGACATTTTGTTATGCGATTATGAAATTTAAAATTCTAAGAAATCCGGAGGGAAATTTGTCCAATAAAAGCCAGTGTGTTTGGGATGTGGAACTTGTAAATGCGTTCAGAAGGCAGAGCATCTCAATATTGTTTTAAAATAACTTAGGTACAGATTTATTTTCTGCATCAAGAAACCTTCATTTCTAATCGTACAATGTTTTAACAGGCGATTGATTTCAGCATACAATTCAAGAGATATTCATATTTGTGGATGGATGACCGCGAAATGTACCTTCAGCAATTTCTAGATTATGGGAGACAACTAACGCCCACGGAGATTGAAAATATGTCAGAACCAGGATCTGAAATTCCGTTGAGTCCACCGAAGTTGCCAGCTTACAGTGAACAGGTAATACTGAATTCTCTTATCAAGTGATGTATCATAATAATTCACAGTTCATCTCAATTTGTATTATTTCTATTGTGTTTATATGCAACCCGTCAAAACCCGACGCAATGTACGAAATAAATATTTGTATTTCTTTCAGGTTATTTTAGGTACATTACGAAAAAGAATGCAAAATTAAAAAATCTACAGGAAACGTGATCCGCAAGCAAAATACATGTGTAGGTTACATGCCAGTATAGTTAGAGTTCGTAGCCTGCGAGGACAACTGCTGTCCCCCGCGCATATTTACACTGAGCCGATTTAGATCCTTGGTAGAAATCAAGGCCTATGAGGTAACCAACTCGCGTAGCAATTGACCTCAGTTTATGGCCGAACCGTAGAGGTTTTCCGTGGATATGTTGCTTGGTTTTGTGACGACTCTAATAGGGAACCATTGCTTCATCCACTGCAAGATGACGAATAGATTTCCTCAAATTACTGACCAAAGTTTTGATGTAGAAGTTGTAAGTATTCTCATACCTTGCGGAATTTGTCTTTGGGGGGGAGGAATTCATATTATCTGAAAGATGCAAATACTGATGAATTTCTGGAAATTTATTTCTTCTCATGCTGTTGGAAACTAAGTTATTGAAAACACCTGATTTTAATTCTCAAAACATTCTTGTGTTTTGCAAATACATATAGCCAATTAACAATAGTACAGCCATACAAACCCTTATACCATCTGAATTTACGTCTAGCACATCACTCCTGTGCAGACCGTAATGCATTGATATTTTCATAATGAGATTCTTTTTCTTCAATGAATAGTAACTCAAAACACAGAAGTGGAGACAGTTACGGTCCGTCATATTCAGAAAGTTCCTCACGCACGTCATCTCACCCAATTGGAAAATAAAATTCTCCACTGAAGCTGCCCACAACGTATTGTATTTTTTCTTAGAAGATGCTGGTTTATTTGTCCTATAAAGACCAGGTGCCTGCTACATTTCTTTACATGGTATTGGCGCAACATCATGTGCTGATATCACATTTATTTCCACTATCTTCCTCAACATTCTACCAGGAAGGGGATTGACATCGACTGAATTAGTTGCTTCAATGCCACTTTCCTCATCCGTAAAATGTCGACCATTTGGAGGGAACATAGTAACATCTATATGGGGTGCATTGTTAGTGACATCTACCCTCATCCTCTGTTAGGATGAAAAGAGGAAGAAAACATGAAGTGAACCTGGACAAAGGGCCTACCTTATGTGACGGCAATAACATGTCCTTAAATTAAGAATGATAGCTTTCATTACTGAATCTTTAAGCTATTTACATACATAAAATTCAAAAATTATTATTTATCACACCCTTTCTCTACTATAATAACTTGCAGTTGCTTCTATACTTAAATCCAGTCTATTTCCTCTTTTACAAGAGCGAGAGCTGAGTGACCAGTCCAAGCGGCGAGTACAAAAATGGTCCATTTCGAACTATAAGACCTTTCTTTAAATACTTCCAACAGGCAGAAAAGTTCAAGGGAGGACATGTTGTTACGTGTCACCTGAAGGTGACATTGGGCTTTAATGGGTTAATACAATTACAAGGGTTCGTTTTAATAATCTCAGAGGAATGAACTGTGGAATAGTGACAATGTAGGACAAAATGTAAATTACACCCCTTCACGCCGTTAAAATAATAAATACTTTCCTGGCCATCGATAGTGTTCTTCACCATTAATTATTCTAATGACTGTTACTATCATATGATGGTGTGGTTATCTGAACTTTCACTGGATTCTGCCTGTGAAGGAAATTGATGTGCATTTCTATGGCAATTTTTATGAAGAAAATTGACACCTTTTGACTCTTAATATCATGCTATCGTGAAAGTTCCCTTGTAGTATAGAAATAATGGCGTGTTTCTAAATCGTAATATAATTCTTTGCATGGAGAGCAAGAATCTCGTTACCTATTATACACACATTTATGGGTACACCAACGTATAATCATTATTTTTCCCGCTTTGTAACACGATTGATCATCCAATTTCCCGACTCGAATCACCCCCTTTTTGTTACATAATTCACCAGTGATCTGCATTTAGGTCAGTCCTCCAGGTCGCAGATTTCCTATTAGTTGTTTATCTAGCGCTTCCTTAAAGTAGTTCATATATTTATCAAAAATCACCCTTAGTAAATTCTTCAAATCCATAAATCCTCTTCCTAAGAATAAAAATTTACCTTTGCAAATACAACCCACTTGAACAATGTGATGTTCAGGCTCCCACAGCAAAGACGGCAATTAAGTTTTCAAATTGTAGCAAGAACTTAAAAATGAAGTGTGTGATGTGTTTACAGTGGTTTCTGCTTCGGCAGTCCTAAGGAGGAGAAAGAAAATTGTCCAGGCAACATTTGGTTTTGTACAATTTATGACACTGTGGAAAATAAGAGGGAATCAATCAAGGCAAGATATGTGACAACAGAGGACATACGAAGGAAGCCTGCACAATTCGAAGAACGAATGAAAGCACAGGTAAAAAATATCCGGTAAAAAATATCCTAACCAGGAACAAGGAAGCAGAACTAGACTCTATTCCTGCAGTTAAATCAGGAGAGGTGAGTGATTTAATTGTTAAAAATTCACGAGACGTACTGAACATCGGTGGACCGATGATACACTGGAGTGGTGATATTTCACGTAGGACTGGTAAAAACGTACAGTGTTTTCCGGCGACAAGAATTGAGCAGTTGTCTCAGCAGGTTGAAAGAGTGGAAGAGAGTGAAGATAGGCAAGTGTTAGTACTTCATGCAGGGACCAATGATCTTAGATGAAAGATGTCAGTACTCTGTATAAAGGAACCTGCGAGTGCACTTAAGAAAATTTATGAATGCGAAGATCATACATAGGGGCAGTGCGACGGAAGGATGTACCTCTACGGCGGGCGAATGCTTTTACCGACCGGGTGGACTGGGTGTGTCAGCAGCTGGACTTAGCGTACGTGGAGGTGGATTGACTACTGTCAAAAATGTGTGCAAATGGACTAGACAAAAGAGTGACTGAATGGTTGGATACATTTCTAGAAAATTGAACTCCGAGAATAAGAGCAGGCGAAGCTTTATCTGATCCTGTAATACTAAACAGGGGAATTCCTCAACGTGGTATTATTGGTCCTGTAGGCCTATGTTTCGTTATATATATAAATGATATGAGTAAACAAAAAAATCAGAGATAAGGCTTTTTGCGAAAGATGTTTCTGTATAGCGTAATACATAAGTTACAAGATGGTGAGCAACTGTAAAATGATCTGATAAAGTTGTGAGATGGACAATGGTTAAAAGTCAGGTTGTGAGCTTCGCAAGTAGGAGAAGTCCCTTTTTGGGATCACTGTAAGTACATAGGTGTTAATGTAAGAAAAGATCTTCACACAAATCACATAGTCACATAAGTCAAATAAATGGGGTACAGATTTCTGCACATGGTTATGAGGGTATTTATGGCTTGTGGTAAGATTGCAAAGGAGAGGGAATATAAGTTTTGGGGAAGACCGCAACCAGAGTATGGCTCCGGTGTATGGGACCCTCGCCAGGGTTAGTTTATTCAATAACTGGAGAAGATGCAAAGATAAACAGCTCGATTTTTTCTGGTGATTTACGACAAAAGAGTAGCGTTACAAAAATGATGAAAAGTTTGGGCCGGGAAGACTTGGGAGAAAGGAGACGAGCTGCTCGACTAAGTGGTACGCTCCGAGTGGAGAGATGCGTGGAATGACATGAGTAAACGAATATGATTGAGTTGTGTCTTTAAAATTAGGGAAGATCACAATATGATTACAAATTTGGAATTGGGAAGGGAATATTTGATAAAATATTCGTTTATAGGAAGGGGAGTTAGGGATTGGAGTAACTTACCAAAGAAAATGTTTAATGAACTTCCAATTTCATTGCAATTATTGAAGAAAAGTAATCTGCTTCATGGGCGACTATCCTAAATGCAGATCATTAGAGATTGATTTAGTTCGCTCGAGACGGACTTCACCTGAACAGGCGAGACTCCTACCAGTTAGGATACATGCACGGGGACTCATTGAGTCGTGACGATGAAGATGAGGAAGAATGTATTGGGATTACTTATGACGACGGTCAACTAAAATCCACGGATTATGGACTATGGAGGTGAGACTCTAAAACTTGAGCAGGTGTATTGTCGTACCGTGCAAAATAAAATTATGGAACTTCGGAATGTTACTGAATCATACCTTGGAGTTTTCGTGATTAGTGATTAGTCATGACCAAATGAGAATGTTAATACTAGAGCATGATAATTCTTTGTATCCCAGGGCGTGTACATAATGCTGCGTACTGGTACATCTGCTTCAGGCCTTAGCTAACCTTCTGAAAACGACTAAATAGGTAGGAACTGCACCTAGGTTCATCAATAACAACACTGATTGTAAAATATCTAACTATATTCTCAATAAAATCCGTGTGTGAGCACCTCATCAACCCACCAAACTACACTTACAATACACAAACAAAATATTGTTGGAATACTCCATATTTACAACAACAACAACAACAACAACAACAACAACAAAGAAAACAGTGGGAAAACGAAAGCGAGAACTAAGCCTCCATTTGTAGTTAGTTCGTTGAACAATGTACATATATGTATATAAGAACCCTTCACTGTCTCTGTATCAACACGACTTGCCGATTCTCATAATCGGCAGTTATAACATCACACAGATACTGTACCTCGTAATACTGTGTTCACAGACTTTATCACTTGTTGTCAATATATAAATATGTTTGAGTAACACACACTTGTTGATCCTGAACATAAATTATGGAAAGTTTGAGATAGCTTTCACCAACATATAATGCTAAGCCGCCGCAAGTGCTACAATACCTAATGCGTAAGCACTCCACAATTTGTCGATCAGCCACTTTCCACGAACATAACAAGACTAAGTTCCACAAACGTTTTAAGTCCAGGCCATTTTAGCCGTATATCCGGCTTCATTCCCGTGTGTTAGCACCACTTCCTTCCCGTACAGTGTGTCATTTGTCGTTCTTTTCCGCTGTGATGTCGAAGTATATAAAGACTTAGGCAATCCCCTTCCTCTAACATGATATGTCTGGATTGGTCCTTGCCAGCCAATCATCAGTGATCCTCTTGTCAAGACCATGCCCTCAACTGCTTCTTGGTCCCAAGACATAAACAAACTCTCGGATGTTTCACATGAGCCATAGAACTTTCCTAGTACAACAACAAGCTCATCTCATCAGACTGGGATCCCTCATGAGTCATGCAAATTACCAGAGTCCAACATAGCAATGTTTTCCCACTCGTTGTTCAAAACAATTTACTCATACCTACATATATAGAGACCTCCCTGCTTAGAAATATTAGTGACAAAATATACAACTGAAATACTGACAATAATAATAATAATAATAATAATAATAATAATAATAATAATAATAATAATAATAAATCGAATACTGACAATAATATCTCTCACTTCTATATATTGTGCCAGGGTGTGATATATGTACTATCAGAAAATACCCGTGGGGTTAATGAACCTATGATTTTAGGATTAATTTTTCTAATTTAAAAATTTTCTGGTTTTCAAAAGAGTTTACTGCATTATTGCAACAATATTATAGAATAATTAATACATTCTGAAGGCTTACTCTTTAGAAACCCATGGCAACTCTCTACGCGAGACGTCGTAGCACTGGAATCCGCCAAGATATTTCTATCTGGATAATGATTTATTTCAGGTTCGGATGAAACTTCGTCATTTGGCATCTTCAGATGCTCATTTATGTATTCCTCATCACTAGAATCTGAAAAATCTCCATCACTATTGTTCAGAAGGGCACTAACACCATCATCACCTAAGCTAGATTCTGTAAGAATAAATAGGCAGATGCAGACATTTCGTTTAACTTGATCCTGAGGTGCACATATGTGTACCTCATAAGTTTCGCTCAAATAATGCACACATCAACAAAAATTCTGTGAAATTATAACATGAACGTGATAATTAGGCATGTAGTAAAGTATATAAATTTTATCCTGGCTAAAAGTAGGCATGCACTAATTAAAAAATGGACTTACCAGTAAGCGAGGTTGGTCGTGCCGCCATCTTGTCAAATCTGTATCTTTGTTCGTCTGCAGCGGAAGCATGTTCTACGCGCTGCTGCGGTCTGGTGTAGATTTAAAGAACGCAATGGTACACAAATGTGGATTCGAGGTCAGAATGAAGATAAATCAAATCCCTACACTGTCGGTACATAATAACCGAAGGTGCACGTATTTGTACCCCAGGTCTGAAGAGGTTATTAACAATCATATTTATGTGATTACCCCAATGAAGGGCTCTTCTTATATTAACACCTAGGTACTTACAATGATCCTCAAAAGGAACTTTCACCCCATCAACGTAGTAATTAAAACTGAGAGGACTTTCCCTATTTGTGAAACTCAGTTACAGACTTTTAAACCCTGTTTATCATCATACCGTTGTCCACCGTCCATCTCACAACACTGTCGAGGTCACCCTGCAGCCGCTCACAATCTTGTAACTTATTTATTACTCTGTACAGAATAACATCATTTGCAAACAGCCTTATCTCTGATTCCATTTCTTTACACATATCATTCATATATATAAGAAAACATAAAGGTCCAATAATACTGCTTGAGGCATCCCCCTCTGAATTATTACAGGGTCAGATAAAGCTTCGCCTACTCTAATTCTCTGAGTGCTATTTTCTAGAAATATATCCACCCATTCAGTCACCCTTTTTTCTAGTCCAATTGCACTCATTTTTGCCAGTAGTCTCTCATGATCTACCCTATCAAATGCCTTGGATAGGTCAATCGCAATACAGTCCATTTGGCCTCCTGAATCCAGGATATCAGCTACATCTGCCTGAAATCCTATAAGCTGAGCTTCAGTCGAATAACCTTTCCTAAACCCAAACTGCCTTCTGTCACACCAGTTATTAACTTCGCATGCTTGTCTAATATAATCAGAAATAATGCTTTCCCAAAGCTTAAAAACAATGCATGTCAAACTGACCGGCCTGTAATTTTCAGCTTTATGTCTATAACCTTTTCCTTTATACACGGGGGCCACTATAGCAACTCTCCATTCATTTGGTATAGCTCCTTCAAACAAACAATAATCAAATAAGTATTTCAGATATGGTACTATATCCCAACCCATTGCCTTTAGTATATCAAGAGAAATCTTATCAATTCCAGCTGCTTTTCTAGTTTTCAAATTCTGTGTATTACTGTAAATGTCATTGTTCTCATAGGCAAATTTTAATACTTCTTTAGTGTTACTCACATCCCCTACCTGGACATTATCCTTGTAACCAACAATCTTTACATACTGCTGACTGAATGCTTCTGCCTTTTGAAGATCCTCCCATACACACTCCCCTTGTTCATTAATGATTCCTTGAATGTCCTTCATTGAATCTGTTTCTGCCTTAAAGTACCTATACATACACTTCCATTTTTCAGTAAAATTTGTATGACCCCCAATTATGCTTGCCATCATGGTATCCTTAGCTGACTTCTTTGCTAGATTCAATTTCCTAGTAAGTTCCTTCAATTTCCCCTTATTTACCCATTTCTAACTCGTATTTCTTTCCAGGCTGCACCTCCTTCTTAATGTCTTTACTTCTCTGTTATAATATAGTGGATCCTTACCATTCCTTACCACCTTTACAGGAACAAACCTATTTTCACATTCCTCAAAAATTGCTTTAAACACATCCCAGAGTCTGTTTACATTCTTATTTACCATTTTCCAGCGATCATAATTACATTTTTTAAACTCCCTCATGCCTGTTTTATCACTCATATGGTACTGCCTAATAGCCCTAACGTTAACACCTTCCCTTCTTTCACATTTATTTGTCACTACGACAAAAACAGCTTCGTGATCACTAATACCATCTATTACATCGGTTTCTCTATAGAGCTCATCTGCTTTTGTCAGCACCACATCCAAAATATTCTTCCCTCTAGTTGGTTCGATTACTTCCTGAATCAGGTGCCCTTCCCATATTAACTTATTTGCCATTCAATCAATCAATCAATCAATCAATCAATCAATCAATCAATCAATCAATCAATCAATCAATCAATCAATCAATCAATCAATCAATCAATCAATCAATCAATCAATCAATCAATCAATCAATCAATCAATCAATCAATCAATCAATCAATCAATCAATCAATCAATCAATCAATCAATCAATCAATCAATCAATCAATCAATCAATCAATCAATCAATCAATCAATCAATCAATCAATCAGTCAATACTGATCTGCATTTAGGGCAGTCGCCTAGGTGGCAGATTCCCTATCTGTTGTTTTCTTAGCCTTTTCCTAAATGATTTCAAACAAATAGGAAATTTAATGAACATCTCCCTTTTTAAGTTATTCCAATCCATAACTCCCCTTCCTGTAAATGAATTTTTTGCCCCCGTTCGTCCTCTCGAATTCAAACTTTATCTTCATTTGTTGGTCATGCTTCCCGTCGTTCGCATTACCTTCCCAATTGACATTTGGTAAATTGAGATCACCTGCTACTATCACATTCCTTTCCATATCATTTCCAACATAGCTGATTATCTTATCATATAATTCTGAATCAGCGTCAGCGCTTCCCCGTTTCTCGGTATGTACACTCCAAAGATATCAACTTGCCTATTATCTTTAGGGAAGGGCCTTACATACAGAATTTCACGTTTTTCATCCTTAACTTTTTCGTAGCTTACAAATTCTTCTTTCACCATAATGAATACTCCCCCTCCTACCATTCCTATCCTGTCTCTACGATACACACTCCACTTCCGCGAGAATATCTCTGCATCCATTATATCATTTCTCAGCCATGATTCAACTCCTATTACAATATCTGGTATATATATATATATATACATTAAATTACTTAACTTTACTCCTTTGTTGACAATGCTTTTACAGTTGAGCACTAATATTTTTATGTCATCCCTACTTGATTTTCGCTCCCTAGGCAACCCCGCTTCCCTGAATATACCTGCTTTAACCTTTCTGAACAAGTTTCCTAATTTATATGTACCATTGCGGTTTAAGCGATGGCCATCTGTGCGCAGATCCCTGTCTCCTACGAACCGATTAGGGTCTAGAAATCTCATTCCCAGTTCCCACATACCCACTCTATAGTCTAATTTAAATCCCCAATCACATTCCAGACAGTATCCCTCCTACATAGTATTCCACTGATAACAATCTCCGCTTCCTTAAAATCATCCGTGCTGCATTTACCAGTTCCCACACATCACCAACAATGTTGGTACTTACATCTGCTTGCCTTAACACACTAGATGCGTTCTTGCTAATAACAATTGATCAGTGTGTTGCTGCTATTAAAAATGTACCAACTTCATCTAACTCCTTCCGGGAGGAGGAGGGCGCGGTGAGGCGGTAGAGGGGCCCTCTAGCACTTTTGCCCTTTAGCCTATTATCCCTTTAGCCTATTAGCCTATTATCCCTTTAGCCCTACAAGGAATGTGCGGTAAGGAGGAGGAAGAGTCCTTTCATCCTTTTTCCCTTCTGATAAGACGTAACCCCAGGGTTCCATTCCCTATCATGTGTGTAGCACGATTATTTCCTCTGTACAGCATCTTGTATAGTGGTCCCCTGTTGCACAAGCTACATGCTTGTAACCAATGCCAACAGATTGAAACAATATGTTTCCGAACAGATATTTCATGTTACATGTTTATGTGATAACGTGTTCACCTGCTGGGGACTTAAATGTAAGCAGTGAATTTCTTATAGTATTAGCGTCCTGTTTAATTTTACTTTCCCCATGGGCTACAAGCTTGTAACCCATGCCATAAGGATGACTGATATTTCATGTTACATGTTTATGCGATAACTTGTTCGACTGCTAGGGGCTTAAATGTAACCAATGTATTTCTTATAGTACCAATCGTTCTGTTTAATTTCACTTTCCCTGTTTGCGATAATAGAACAGGGTTTGAATCTATGTTTTTTCTATTTTAACTAAATCAGATTATCATTTACCGAGCGAGTTGGCTAAGCAGTATAGTTTTTCTGTAGTTTTTGATTTTCGCACAAGGCAAATGAGAGAAGGTAAATCATTTGAAGTTGTACTTTTGTTGTATTCATATTGTCGTTTACCGAGCGAGTTGACTACTCAGTATGTGCACTGCCTTATGCATAAGATCGCGTTGTATGTTCGATAAAGCTATGCCTTAACCAAACGGGAAGAGGAGGAGGAGGACGTTATAACAGCAGCTATTTTGCACAAGCTATACAGAATTATTATTTTCTTCTCTGTTCGAATGCATCTTCTTAGAACAAAGGTATCCCCTGACGTGTTATGAACACATGTTGTATCGTGTAGAGTGTTCTATTCTAGTCTTGATCACTTATTTAGTGATCTGAACACATCAAACAATGTTCTGAACGCATCTTGAAGTTAACGACATCGAGTAGAGTGTTTAATTCTAGTCTTGTTATGGTTCAAGCACTTCTCTTGTGATCTGCAAGCCTAAACATGCACAATGATGTTATCGCTGCACACTCTTGCCTTCGCGATGCAGGTTTAAACTTGTTCGATGGAGATATAAAGCTATGCCTTGACATAGGAGGCGGAGAAGTAGGAGGAGAAGAAAGATGAGGCCTTAGCAGCCTATGTATAGCCGCCATTGTTTAAAGATGACAGCTCTCAAAAAAGCACGTAGAATTTTTTTAAATACCCGGCACTATATTTCAAAGGTATCGGGTTTAGTGCTGTAAAGATAGCAGCACTATGCTCCGTTGATTAAAGATGGAAGTTGTCAAAAAAGCACATGGAATTTAAATTACCCACCACCACATGTATTAGGATGAGGTTTACCGTCGTAAAGATAGCAGCACGATGCGCTGTTGTTTAAACATGGTGGTCGACAGCTATAAAAATCACGTAGAATTTTTCAAATGGCTGCCACCGCATTCCAAATGTAGTAGCTAAAGATGGCAGCTCGGTTCTCTGTTGATTAAAGATGGCGGATAACAGGTGTCACGTGGACACTACCGCCACCACATTTCAAAGGTAGTAGCTAAAAATGGCAGCACGGTGCTCTGTTGATTAAAGATGGCCGCTGTCAAAAAGAACGTAGCTTTGAAGAGCACGTTGAATTTCAAATTGCACTCTACCGCATGCATAACAGCAACCGCCATTTTGCGCAGTAGCCTCTAAGCTAGCTTTCTTCATAAGAGCCTGTGTATAACCACCAACTTGTGCGAGCAACCCTAGGCCGTCTCATAAGGAGCTGTGTATTGCACCCGCTCAGCTCCTGAGTCCCAGACTAGCATTTATCTCAGGGGTGATCAGTTCGAAAACGATAAAAAAATTATATAAAGAAAATCCAATTATATATCGGCGCATCAAATCAACACAGGGATGAACGGGGCATGCAAATTAAGGTTACGGGGGATAACTCATTCATGGATACAAATTTTTGACTCCACAATAGGACTGGGAAGTGACAACTTAAATTCCATGGGCATACTGGACTAACTACAATAAAAAGATATTGTCCCCTTCAAAAGTGGTAATAATTTAGTAAAAGGAAAATTATTTATTTCATCAGCGTGTCGGAACATTATTTAATCGCCAAGAGGGTGAAATTCTGTACTTCCGTGCTAGTGCGAGCCAGCCACTTTGCGAACCGGTTTTTCCCGACCTACCAAGAGAACGAGGAAGCAGGGTGAAATTCCTGTTATGTGGTCTTCAAACACATGTGTGCGTACCACGTGACCCGGCGAGCAGCCTGATCTCAATCGATCAATAAATGGAAAGTCAAGTGACGTGAAACTGGAGCAGCCAATAAAAATGACAATCTTCACAGGAATGCAACAAATCCACCAATTAGATGTAATTAAGGGACACACCTACGTCTTAGGACAGGAAATTAATGGTAATTCCAGAGGAAAATTTTATAGAGGCTTTTGTACTTCGGGACGCAAAATTTGAGCATTACTCTGACTGCAGCTACGGAAGAGACTGGACGTCGTTTGCTTCACTGGAAGACTTTACATTAGAGAAAGCATCGAGGACTGTATAAACAGCAATTCAGACACTCGGAAAATTTAGCTACGATTTTATTTAGGGTTATCCTAAGATAAGTGTCTACATCCAAATTATAAAGCATCGTGTGTGTATCCTGGGCTATTGTTAAGACTTTTGTTAGTTTCAGCTTTCTACGAGAACTTGGAAGAAGGAAGGTCCTTGGTTCGAGTTCACTGCAAGATGGTTATCCAGTTCCGCGAAGAATACTACAAGTTCCTGTGTATCTTCAGCTCCTCCATGAGTCACTAAGCATGTAAGGCGTCGGACATGGGCGAGACTTTGTTCGATGGAAGGTGATGTGACCACGTGCTAGGTCATCAGCCAGAATCCAGTTCACACCAGCCACATGAGTATTCTTTAAGAATTCAATTTCTTTCTATCTTTGTAAAATGTTTGTAAACGTAGCCTTACCTTATTCATTTAGATTTCTGTTAGTTTTGCAGTAGTTAGACTTTTCATTCTTCTTTCTTTGGTGAGAGGTAGTTAGTGCTCTGGAATGAGTGTGTATTTGTTCTATTAGTTAGAAATGAGTGTATGTCATCGAGAGAGACCCCAACTGTCCTAAGAATTTGGAAGGCAGGAGAGATAAAAAAAAATAAATGAACCCCGCGTTAATTTTGATTGGTTTTGAAATAATTTGAAAATTAATTGAGACAAATTAGGACAGTGTTCTAGTGTTTTTCTTAGTGTAGAATTTCGTCCTACGATTGTACGACATGTTTGTGGGTTCGAGTTTGTTTAGAGTCATCCGAATAACTTCATACGACAGCTTTGCGAGTGAGATTATGCACGGACAGGAATATAATAATAATAATGAGTAAAAATAATTAAACCTAATTACGGGCTAAAATGATTTAATAAGGTCATGGGTTTAATGTTAGTTATTCTTGGAAAGTATTATCGTGTGCTCACTTTATGTAAAGTAAGCCTGCGACATGGCAATTCTCCGGACGGAGTAATGACGAATTATATGTATGTTTTCTGCGCTATAAATTTGAGTATGACTTGCAGATGGGCATTATATTTTGAGTAATAATTTATGCATCCATTAGAGTCAATTTTGGGAAGAGATGTGTCACTGGACATGATTTCTTCGAACTTCAGTGCAGAGTAATCGAGAGCCACGACATTATAGGTGAATAAAAATAAATGCCGCAACCCATGTACCGTAAGCGCGTATTCTAATATTTTGACCTGTGTTGTAGTTATTCTACTCGCTTAATTGGGATGATTTCTGTTTAAAATATTCTTTGAACTTCGTTGTATAGTTAATTTCTACGTATAAGTGATAACCTTAATTCCATCACATTCTAAATTGATACCTGGGATGTGCGTGGTAGTGTCATCTAGAGAATGGTTTCCCTAATTTGCAGTAAATCCTGAATTTAATAATAATGGGTTAGTGTTCGTGTAAATAGTATTATAATAATGCCGTGTACCCATGTATGAATGTGTGAGGTGTGATTTGATCCTATTCTGTGTTTTTTGAATATTCCTTGTATGATTTTGTGACGATATTCTCCACTATGTGCGTCAAATTTTTGTCCGATTTGTATTATTTCGCGTGTCCGTAGTTGGATCAATTTTGAATCTTTAGAAGATTTTATTGTAATTTAAGGTAGATTAAGGCCTAATTCACTAAGTTAAAGTGAATAAGAGAAGGCAACGTCCGTGAACTGATGTCACGAGATTTAATTATTAGTTATTGTACAATCACTTTCTGCATAAAATTGAGTAAAATTTAGGTTGATATAAGTTCAAGTAATTTTTTTTTTCAAGACGTTTATTCAATTAGTAATTATAAAATGAAGTAATTGTTGAAGGGAAAGTCTAAGGAAGACTTGCTAACCATAAATGGATGAATTAAATAATTTTCAATAATTTAAATATGGAAGAGAAAATAATCATTTTCTTGTAAAAATAAGCGAAATCCAGATGGAATATTTTGATTTAAACAATTTGATTATCATTATAAGAGAATGATATCAGATATTATTTTGTTTTCCAATCAATTTTTCAGTAAATTAATGATTCCTATATTTATTATTACAGAAACGAACAGTCGTTGAACTTTAATTTGAGCGAGATCCCTCATAAATGATAGCACGAGGAGAAGATATTTTCAAGAATCAAACCCAGATTTTGTGAATTTAATTGTTTTAATTTAAAAGAGTGTCAGTTTTAATAAATGTGCAAACCTAATTTAGTCTCCTTTCATTTGTCGCTAGTCCTTCATCTATCCCTGCCTTTAAAAATTTCTGCACAGCCGATAGCGAACGGTCCACCTCTGAGACCCTCGCTCTCCGGCGAGCTGAGCCCGGCATGATGGGGGCAATATGGAAACTGTTTCCTATTGAAATTGCAATGAGGAGCAATGAGGAGCAACTGGATTCTGGAGGTCAAATGGACTGTATCGCGATTGACATGTCTAAAGCATTTGATAGGGTGGATCATGGGAGACTACTGGCAAAAATGAGTGCAATTGGACTAGACAAAAGAGTGACTGAATGGGTTGCTATATTTCTAGAAAATAGATCTCAGAGAGTTAGAGTAGGTGAAGCTTTGTCTGACCCTGTAATAGTTGAGAGGGGAGTTCCTCAGGGCAGTGTTATCGGACCCTTATGTTTTCTTATATATATAAATGATATGAGTAAAGGAGTGGAATCAGAGGTAAGGCTTTTTGCGGATGATGTTATTCTCTATAGAGTGATAAATAAGTTACAAGATTGTGAGCAACTGCAACGTGACCTCGAACATGTTGTGAGATGGACAGCAGACAATGGTATGTTGATAAACGGGCCTAAAAGTCAGGTTGTGAGTTTCACAAATAGGAAAAGTCCTCTCAGTTTTAATTACTGCATTGATGGGGTGAAAGTTCCTTTTGGGGATCATTGTAAGTATCTAGGTGTTAATATAAGGAAAGATCTTCACTGGGGTAATCACATAAATGGGATTGTAAATAAAGGGTACCGATCTCTGCACATGGTTATGAGGGTGTTCAGGGGTTGTAGTAAGGATGTAAAGGTGAGTGCATATAAGTCTCTGGTAAGATCCCAACTAGAGTATGGTTCCAGTGTATGGGACCCTCACCAGGATTACCTGATTCAAGAACTGGAAAAATCCAAAGAAAAGCAGCTCGATTTGTTGTGAGTGATTTCCGACAAAAGAGTAGCGTTACAAAAATGTTGCAATGTTTGGGTTGGGAAGAATTGAGAGAAAGAAGAAGAGCTGCTCGACTAAGTGGTATGTTCCGAGCTGTCAGCGGAGAGATGGCGTGGAATGACATTAGTAGACGAATAGGTTTGAATGGCGTTTATAAAAGTAGGAAAGATCACAATATGAAGATAAAGTTGGAATTCAAGAGGACAAACTGGGGCAAATATTCATTTATAGGAAGAGGAGTTAGGGATTGGAATAACTTACCAAGGGAGATGTTCAATAAATTTCCAATTTCTTTGAAATCATTTCGGAAAGGGCTAGGAAAGCAACAGATAGGGAATCTGCCACCTGGGCGACTGCCCTAAATGCAGATCAGTATTGATTGATTGATTGATTTATTCACTTATTTAGCAGAATATACACATGATGATAATTTTACATTGGGACACATTCATCCTAAAAAATAAATGACATACTACTTGGATTTTACCTCACTACTCTGGTAGTGTAAACATCTGGTGAATTCGCCCCAATTGGTTACTGGGGATCGAATTCACATCCGTATGATTGGACGTTTCACCGCTGGAGATCTTCTTTCGGAGACGAAGGCATGACAGTAACTTTTTACTGTCACCTCCTCGTTCCGTTTGGACATGAGACACTTCCGGTATGTACATTCTGGTGAGCCGGACACCCACCGTGGAAATGTTATCGCCTCGAAAAACGGGAATTTATAGTACGGACAAACTCTAGCCTATTAATTCCAGATTCACAAACACGCCAGGTAGAGCTCATTAACTCAAAGCCTATTTCAATATTTACACTTGTCAATACGACAAGACGTACGGAAAGGTTCATTACTATGCTCTGACAATGAAGACATGTGCCGTCCGTGGGTTATTTAGGTATCTACCGCTAACAATCTCCCCGTGAAAACCCAACATCTGGTTCTGAGCAGTTCGACACAGGACGACTGTCCCTATCATATCCTCCTACGATTATTAAATAATATCATTACCATTCTTTATCTGATCATTATCATATTCTGTGACTACCATCAATTAATTTATTATTGTAATTAATTTCAATTATAATCCTATTTTTGATTATTATCATGTCATCCGGGATGATTATATGCCAACCCTTGCCGACGTTTCAAACGAAGGGTCGTTCTTCCTCCTAATTTATCCGCACAATTTAATGATCAGCTTCCTCATAAAATATTATTATTATTATTATTATTATTATTATTATTATTATTAATAGTGGAAATCGTGATTATCGTAACCCGTAATCATCCTCGCTATAATACTTCAACTTCTCGCTCTTATTATTCTCATCAAAAAAATAAAAATAAAAAAGTAGCTTCATTGGTTATTCTTCTTCTCTTTCTTCAAATATTTTATTTTTTATTATTATTAGTTAAAAATCTCAAATTTTCCATTTCTACTCCCAACATCATTATTATGTCCAAAATATAAAAAAGTAAATTCGTCTTCTTCTTCTTCCTCAAATATTTCTTTATTATTTTTATTATTATTTCACGTTTACACTACCGTTAGCGATATTTATGGTTAAATGCATAAACCTTCACAATTTCAGTCTACTTTGGCACTAAGCAATTGATTTACGACAAGATTCACTTGGAGTATGATTATTATTAAAAATGGAAAGATGATATTTTAATTTCCACTCTTTAGAATTTAGTCACATATGTTAAATCCCGTTATGAACCACTAAGATCTGCTCTATATTGGTCGGGACAACACGGTATTCGGGACCGTACCTTCAATTTCGTACTGCCGTTAATTTTATATGGGGACACATGTCCTCCCAAGACACATCTCACAACCTATGGCACATCGCGGCTGGGCAAATACCTCCAATGCCGGCGATTGCTAAACTATTCCTTCCAATTTGAAGTCCATTTCCTTTTTTCGGAACTCTTCAAACATTTAATTCATAAATTAATCCTCGGTGCGTGGATTCTACCACTAATAACACCGGCATATGCATTTTATATCATCTTAGGCCTTGAGATTCATCTATTTCATCATTACAAACAATACGGCTCAATTTATTTCACGCCGGATATTCGTTCCTCATGACTTCCAACTCTAAATATGGGCTCAAACCACACTGGGCTCTTAACATATCGTGACCATTCTAATTCACGTGCCTCTATCGCTTTTAAACAAATTTTAATGGTTAAAAATAAAGTCCAAAAACGTGAAATAAAAAATTTACGTAAAATCAAACTGATTACGCGAATGAAAGTCTTTAACGCTACATGTCATCTCCACATTGATTATTATTTGCACTAGCTAACTCACGAAGCACTGTCATTATTATTATTATACTTTAACTTGCAAACGCACAAATATTATTGTTATTATTATTAATTTACTTTCCTTTGCCAACTCACAAACATGATTATTATTTCCTTCTCGCAAACACACCGAGCATTATTATTATTATTTTAATGACCTTCCGTACGCAACACACATTTTACATCCTCTGGCAGTTTCATAATCTGGCTGTCAGGTAGAAAATATTCCTAATTAAAATACAAATGATCACCGCAGTGATTGAAAATCAAATAAATGGGTTAGCACAAAAAAAAGGAATTTAACACTTGAAATGAACTTAAGTCAAAGTATTACAAACAGCATGCATTAATTGAAAGAAATATATCCCATATTTACATTATATACAACAAACAAATACTCAAATTAATTAATCTAACCCATTATTACGTTAATATAAATTAGTTCGTCCGTCTAACAAAAAAATAAAATCATGGTCTCGGGAGGCGGACCATGTTAAGTAACCGTAATTAATTTACACTGAACCCCGTTTAGTCGCGGTAACATCCCCCAAATATCAAATTTGTGTACTCATTCCTATGTAGAATTCCATTGTCTCTTAGCGGATGAGATATAGGCCTTACGGCCCCATGGTGATTTACTCGTCCATCATGTCGCACAACATAAATTTAACACAATAAAACACTTCTGGGTGACTACCCATGATTACCACCTTATTATACTATTTTATACAAGAATACTAATAACAAAAAAACACTTATAGGTGCTCCTAGACTCCTGACACTCGCACAATATACTCTTCATATACGCCCGAAACACACGTCGTGACACATTACGACGAAATGTCGTTCATTTGAACCGGCGCGTATCGCGTCTTCAACCGGCACTTCCAGGTTTATTTCTAAGCCGTCTTGATAATCGCCTAACTCCTATAGTTCCCTGCTCGGATGTTTATTCACCGTCTATCTTGAGCTATTTACTTCAGGCTCCGCACACTGCCTTCCAAAGGTACTATCGGCGTTCCGTTAATTATTTATTATTTAATCACATGACATTTTTTAAATTCAACATACAGTTGTGCTGATTATTTACACTCGGTACTAGGAATAATCTTACTGTTCGTCTTCATTCTCCTAATAACTCACGCACTTTCAGCTTTAACTGACTTCGAATGAGTCCCTTGGTACTGACTTACAGATTCAACGTGTCAGAGTCTCAACTACTTCATACGGCTGACACGACTGGTGACCGATAACGACTGGTAACTGGTAAGAACTAAGTGATGTGAGGTACGACCGGTCACAACTGGTGACTTCAAACGACTGGGTGATGTGAGGTTCCACTACTGGACTTTTATGGACGATATGGTTTCCACCGGGGTCATCCGCGGTCATCTCCTGGGGTGGGGGGTTGGTTATCCTAAATCGGCATATGCAGATGGATTTGGATCTCTTGCTTTATCCTACTTAATACACTGGCGATACACATTCATGTGTCGTATTCTGAACTCATATCGTTCGGTGATCATGGAAATATCACTTAATTCCTCTCCTCCACATTTCGCGCGCTAACTCGGCGTCCCTGATGGCGTGCTCATCTCGACCAATGGCGAGATAGCGTGGGTCATTTGCACGAATTCATTACTTTAATTTATTACGATTACAATTAATCAACATGGGAATGATATCATAATGATATTCAATTATGTGGTTGGAATAATTTAATTATTGTTATCGGAGAAACTAACTGGAGTTCACTCTGAGTTTTTCTTATGTTGGCTTATCTGCGGGCCTATGATAAATTTTCCCATTGGTCAACACCGCTTCGGTTAGTTTGAAATCTCTTCCTTGTAACGTGACAACACCAAATGCCTCGGGGCGTGGGAAAACTGGTACGTCATATTCTCGGTATTGGTGATACATCTGCTCGCCCTTGGTCCGAAATATATACTCTTTCACTTCCTCGTAGTCATTATTCTGTTGTTGTGAGCTCTAGATTTAATCCTCTTATCTGTTGACCAGGAAACCTTCTCCCCATAATGACAAGCTTAACTGTGGCGACGGCTTGTCGCGAGCAAGGCTGACTATGTTGAAATTCTCCCGTCCACACAAAACGGACACTGTATTCCATTTAATATTCCTATATATCTGTATTCATCTTCAAAAAACCAAATCATTAGACTAGGGCCTATCTCATCATGGTACAGTATAGCCGCCATATTGTCGCAGCCATCTTGTTCAAGCATCCGTAGGATGTCTCATAAGTGCAGCAGTCATCTTGTGCAAGCACCATTAAGCAGTCTCATAAGAAGCTATTTATATCCGCCATCTTGTGCAAGCACCTTTAAGCAGTCTCATAAGAAGCTATGTATAGCCGCCATCTTGTAGAATTAGATAGCTGTCAATGCCAAAGGGCTTAAGTAGGAACCGAACCGTTGATCTCATCATTAGACTATTGTTTCTTATGTTAACATGTTCCTGATTATGCGAACCTGGGTAATAGGCAAAAAAATTTTGTCCGTTTTGCAATAAGACTGACTATGTTGAAATTCTCCCGTCCACACAAAACGGACACTGTATTCCATTTAATATTCCTATATATCTGTATTCATCTTCAAAAAACCAAAGACCTCATCAAGTTACGAAAACTTGCTTCAAGACAAGCTAAAACAGACCAGATGCCAAAGGGCCTAAGTAGGAACCGAACCAATGATCTCATCATTAGACTGCTTTTTTCTTGTTTGAGATATTTAACATTTTGCATTTAAGCCCCAAATTTAATAAATCGAACCAGCACAGTACGTTATACTCTCTACCATACCAAGACCTCATCAAGTTACGAAAACTTGCTTCAAGACAAGCTAAAACAGACCAGATGCCAAAGGGCCTAAGTAGGAACCGAACCAATGATCTCATCATTAGACTGCTTTTTTCTTGTGCGATCATGTTCCTGATACTGCGAACCTACGTATTGGGCAGAAGAATTTTTGTCCGTTTTTCTCTACGATGCATCGTTTTCGAGATATTTAACATTTGGGATTTAAGCCCCAAATTTAATGAATCGAACCAGCACGGCACATTAGCCTCTAAGCTAGCTTTCTTGATAGGAGCAGCAGCCACCTTGCGCAAGCACCCTTATGGCGTCTCATAAGGAGTCGTGTATAGCCGCCATCTTGTAGCCGCAATCATGCGCAAGCATCCTTAGGGCGTCTTATAAGAGCAGCAGCCATCTTATGCAAGCATCCTTAGGGCGTCTCATAAAAGCTGCAACCATCTTGCGCAAGCACCCTTAAGGCGTTCCATAAGGAGCCATGTATAGTCACCATCTTGTAGCCGCCATCTCACGCAAGCATCCAAAGGGTAGTCTCATAAGAGCCTATGTATATCAGCCATCTTGCAGCCACCATCTTGCGCAAGCACCGTTACGGCGTCTCATAAGGAGTCATGTATCGCCGCCATCTTGTGCAATTAGCGTCGGGAAGGGCATCCGGCCGTAAAACTGAGGTTAGGTTCTTCTATGAGGTTAGGCTTGCTGTCTTGCGTGTCAAAAGTTCTTGCTCAAGCACCCTTAAGGCGTCTCATAAGGAGTCATGTATAGCTGCCATCTTGTGCAATTGACGTCGGGAAGGGCATCCGGACGTAAAACTGAGGTTAGGCCCTTCCATGAGGTAAGGCTTGCGGTCTTGTGTGTTAAAAGTTAGGTTAAGCCCCTCTAAGATAGAGGATGTGAGGTAAGGCGCTGTGTCATAAGGAGCCATGTATAGCCGCCATCATGTGCAATTGGCGTTGGCAAGGGCATCTGAGATTAGGCCCTTTCATGAGGTTAGGCTAGCACTCTTACGCATACAAAGTTAGGTTAAGCCCCTCCAAGGTATCTGATGTGAGGTTAGGGTCGCGCTCTTATGGGTCAGGAAGGGCATCCAGCTGTAAAACTGAGGTTTGGCCCTTCCATGAGGTTAGGCTAGCTCTCTTCCGCATAAAAAGTTAGGTTAAGCCCCTCCAAGATAGCGGATGTGAGGTTAGGAGCGCGCTTTTTGGCGTCAGGAAGGGCATCCAGATGTAAAACTGAGTTTAACCCTTTCATGAGGTTAGGCTAGCTCTCTTACTCATAAGAAGTTAGGTTAAGCCCCTCCAAGATGGCAGATGTGAGGTTAGGGTGGCGCTCTTAGCCAGCGTGAGGAAGAGGCCTCTCCCGAGAGTGTGTGGTTGTGGTGGCGGTAGAGGCCTCTGCGGAGGGCCTGAGGCGGAGTTGGCGGCAGAACTGTCCACTTACATCTACTGTCATTTTCGTTGATATATAAAAAGTTCCTTGAATTTCATCATAATCACTATCGTTTAAAAGAATATACATCCTAGTGTGGCATTAGCTTAAGCGCAGAAAGTGTGGTACATTATAGCATGATATTAAAAATCCAGTTGTAATCGTGCAAGCGAAGAGGAAGGTTGTTGAGTGAGTGAGAGTAGTATAATTGGGTGGTTCGGCCGCCACCTCCTCATCCCGCGGCGCGGGAAATTTGCATTCTGGCGGGAAATTTGAATTTTGGCGGGAGATTTGAATTTTGGCGCGAGATTTGAATTTGTAAACAAAGCCACGTGCTTTTTGACAGCTGTCATCGACAACAACGCATCGCTAACCTCACTGCTGCCATCTTGACGGGCCTAAACCTCACTAGTGCCAACTTAACCTAACTAGCATGAGGTAAACAAACCCACGTGTTTTTTGACAGCCACGTGCTTTTTGACAGACAACAACGCATCGCTAACCTCAGTACTGCCATCTTGACGGGCCTAAACCTCAGTAGTGCCAACTTAACCTCACTAGCATGAGGTAAACAAAGCCACGTGTTTTTTGACAGCCACGTGCTTTTTGACAGATTTGTAAACAAAGCCACGTGCTTTTTGACAGACAACAACGCATCGCTAACCTCAGTACTGCCATCTTGACGGGAATAAACCATGGTGGTACCAACTTAACCTAACTAGCTCGAGATAAACAAAGCCACGTGCTTTTTGACAGCCACGTGCTTTTTGACAGCTGTCATCCGCCATTTTTAAACTACAGAGCGCTGTGCTGCCCTCTTGCGTCACCTGTCATCGGCAGTGCTGCCATCTTGGCGGGCCTAAACCTTAGTGCTACCAACATAACCTCACTAGCTCGAGATAAACAAATCCACGTGCTTTTTGACAGCCACGTGCTTTTTTGACAGCTGTCATCCGCCATCTTTAATCCATAGAGCACAGTGCTGCCCTCTTTAGCTACTTACCTTTGAAATGTGGTGGTGGATAATTTGAAAAATGCTTTTTGACAGCAGCCATCTTTGAGCGCCGTGCTAGACTCTTTAGCTAGTTACCTTTGAAATGTGGTGGCAGGCAATTCCACATGACAGCAGTCATCTTTAATCAAGAGAGCATCGTGCTGCCCTCTATGTGGTGGCGGCAAATTGAAAAATTCTACATGCTCTTGTTTGGAAACAAACTCGCGCGCTTTTTTTGACAGCCGTCATCCGCCATCTTTAATCAACAGAGCACAGTGCTGTACTCTTTAGCTAGATACCTTTGAAATGTGGTGGCGGCAATTTGAAAAATTCTATGTGCTCTTGTTGGGAAACAAAGCCACGTGCTTTTTTTGACAGCTGTCATCCGCAATCTTTAATCAATAAAGCACTGTGCTGCTATCATGCGGGCAATTTCGTCAGCTGTCATCCGCCATCTTTAATCCAGAGAGAACAGTGCTGCACTATATGTGGTGGCGGTAAATTCCATGTGCTTTACAAACCTATGTGCTTTTCTGACAGCTGTCATCCGCCATCTTTAATCCAGAGAGAACAGTGCGGCACTCTATGTGGTGGCGGCAAATTCCACGTGCTTTACAAATCCATGTGCTTTTCTGACAGCTGTCATCCGCCATCTTTAATCTAGAGAGAACAGTGCTGCACTCTATGTGGTGGCGGCAAATTCCACGTGCTTTACAAACCTATGCGCTTTTCTGTCATCCACCATCTTTAATCTAGAGAGAACAGTGCTGCACTCTATGTGGTGGCGGCAAATTCCACGTGCTCTTATTTGGAAACAAATTCTACTCGCTCTTCAGCTGTCATCCACCATCTTTAATCAAGAGAGCACCGTGCTGCCCTCTTTGTGGTGGCGGATAATTTGAAAAAATTCTTTTCGACAAGCAGCCATCTTTAATCCAGAGAGAACAGTGCTGCCCTCTTTAGCTACTTACCTTTGAGGCGGTTAATTTGAAAAATTCTTTTCGACAAGCCGCCATCTTTAATCCAGAGAGAACAGTGCTGCCCTCTTTAGCTACTTACCTTTGAGGCGGTTAATTGAAAAATTATATTTAACAAGCTGCCATCTTTAATCCAGAGAGAACAGTGCTGCCCTCTTTAGCTACTTACCCTTGAGGTGGTTAATTTGAAAAATTCTATTTAACAAGCTGCCATCTTTAATGAAAAGAGCATCGTGGTGCTATCTTGCGGGTAATATTTTAAGTCACAGCTGTCATCCACCATCTTGCATTGCTAACCTTAGTGCTGCCTCTTTAGCTACTTACCTTTGAAACAAAAAATCTATTTGACAAGCTGTCACCCGCCATCTTGCATCGCAAACCTCAGTGCTGCACTCTATGTGGTGGCGGATAACTTGAAAAAATCTTTTTGACAAGCAGCCATCTTTAATCAACAGAGCACCGTGCTGACATCTTTAGCTACCGCCATCTTACATCGCTTACCTCGCTGCTGCACTCTATGTGGTGGCGGTAAATTCGAACAAGTTTAATCACGCATCGGGAAAGCTAGAGTAAGCACGTGCTGCAGTGATGACGTCATCATGCATGTTTAGACTTGTCCGTTTTCTTAAGAGTAAGTCGGTGTAAAGGAATGTGGTAGCGGTAAATTCGAGCAAGTTTAAACATGCATCGGGAAAGCTAGAGTAAGCACGTGCTGTTGTGATGACGTCATTGTGCATGTTTAGACCTGATCGTTTTTCTTAAGAGTAAGTCGGTGTAAAGCAATGCAATAAGTAGAACATTTTTTGAATGCGATCAAATATTTATTTACAAATGTACTACAACAGTGTTCGTTTTTGCTGCTGACAAGGTTGGTGTGCTTCTTAACAACGTATGCTTCTGAAATGCCCCCTGCAACATTCAAATTAAACAAAGCATTTAGAAATATATTATACTAAGTATGTTATGCTTTACAGAGAAGATCATATACTTCTTACCTTGCTGTTATTCCTTTTCGGAATCATCATCATCATCATCATCATGAGGTACTAGAGAAAGTTCATTCATACACTGTGTACAGTGTTCAATCCTCGGATTTGGTCCATCCCAATCATCATCACCATTTTCTCCTCGATGCTTGTAATGTCGTTCACAAGTTCTGCATAAAGCTACTTCGATTGACATCTTACTGTGTAGAGGAAGGATGTCCCAAAAAATATGTACGTAAGAGGCAGCGTACGTATATAAAAATCCTGGTGGTAAGTATTGAATAAGATGTTTCGGCATCGACGATCTACGTTTATAGAACATCCTAGCCTCACTCACTCGTGAAACATAAATAAGATATTGCGTATGAGCATGCAAACAGCATGCACATTTACAGTTTTGTTCCATAGCGTACGATGTCGAAGCACACACTAATGAAAATGATAAAGATCTATCCTTATTTATAGTCTCGTAACAATATTCGTTAGCGGATGGTAAGTAACATCACTCATATGAATAATAAGACAATAGGCTGCTGTGTTAGCAGGAATGTTTTCAGATGTTTCAAATTCTAAACGAATATCAACTGGAGATCCGTTTATAGATTCTTCATGATAAGAGCAGTCTATAACTACAATCGGTGCTTTATTTTTAAATTCTTGAGGTATAAATAGCGGACGATCTTCTTTCTGATAATACGATGATTGAAATTTACAAAACATGTCATAGAGCATCCCAAACTTATTTTTCTCAAAGTTAATGTCGATGTTTTCGTAGGGATACGTAATTCCGTTGAGATATAGTCTAACGTGTCTTAATTTGCAGTGATCAAACAGTGAGCTATCTTTTTCGTGATTGAATTTACGATTAGTTTGAAATCCAAAAATAATGTACAAGGGCTTCTCAGTAAAACGTGATGTTTTAACAGCCCAGCTATGCTTGTTTGTAGGTGGTAACACAGGATATTCATGCAGCTCCCAACTTCTAAAACGTATAGTTAATGGTGTATCATTTTCTACAATCTTGAGCAATCGAAGTTTTGCCACGATCAGATAAAGTTACATGTGGAATCCGCCACAGTATACGATGCAGTGTTATTTTCGATTCTACAGGTGTTTCTACTGCTTTAAGAGAATTGTAATCACTTCGATCACGGATTAGAATAAGCTCTTGTTTTGCGTTGATTATAATACGTGTAAAGTCTTCTGCGAATCCAAAAATATATTTCAGTGATAACATACCCGTAAAAGTTCCATCCTCATTAATCATCCAGTTGTTAGTAGCTTTTGGACACCATCCAGCCATCCGCAAAAGATTACTTTCTTCATCACAGAAAGAAGGGTAGAGTTTCATTGCACTTGTAATACCAACATTCTTCGTTCGATCTATTTCAACATTATTTACTTCATATCGCGCTTCAGAAACGAGAAAAGCTAGAGCATGGTTGTTTAGTTGTGAAGTGCTCGGTCCACTTCCATCAGACTTTTCTAATCGTCCTTCAATATAGAGGTAGCTTTCGTGTGGTAAGGTGTAAACATCTTGTTGATTAATAATAAAATGAATGTCATCATTGTTATTTAATCCAAACATAAAAGGTTGATAGGAATGAAGCTCACTTCGTACTACACCTTCACGACTTTCTACTGTATTCGTAATATCTAGCATTTCTTCCATTCTGTTGTAGTAGTGTATATCCCAAATCTTGGAGTATCTGCTTATGGGTATCTGTTAACTCGATGAGTCTCTGCACACATGTAGTATGTCTTCGGAATGTACACCGTGTTTTATAGATGGTTTTCATACTGGTTTAAGATGTAGTTTGTAAGCAACGTACGCGTGCTGATCTAAATGAATAAGCTGATTATGTTTATTTACAAGTCTAAGAGTAATGTTGCTAATGTGTTTTACAGACACAGGATGATAAAGAACTACTGCTGGTTTCTCACAAATAGTATATCCACGTTCCTCTGTAACAATGAAGTCGTGCAGGACGTGCGAAGGTTGTAGATTACTATTCAAGTCTGTAATAATATTACAAGTAATGTTCACATTATAATCATCGTAGAGTTTTATAGGTTGATCAGACTCGTAACGTACGTTCGGTAGGAGCTCCCTCGATGAAAATCCAAGCAGTGGGCCAATCGAATCAGGTTGTGATTTGAAGTCAATCTTAAATGATGATTCAATAACACATTTATGTGTAATGTTGCTTATAGTGATTGAGAACTTGTAATTATGATTACTAAAACTATCTTCCCCAAACTGATCAATTAACGTACTTTCAATATAGTCGTGAATATCATCTACTGTATAACTACCTGAGGGTAGTGTTAGCACATACTCATCGTAATAGAACTTGTTTAAACCATCACGCACATTATAGATTTTATTGTAGCTTTCAAACGATACTAGTCCAAGACCATGCGGCTGATAACCAAGTTCGATTGGTGGATTAAAATAGACGGTTGTTTCAGGTCCTTCTCCACGTACAGCAAACGTTCTTTCACTGTTCGTCATCACGTAGACACTAATGCACTTTCTCTACTGTCTGGGTTTGATATAAGAACATAAGATATAATCGTCCGCACATGCGTGTATTAAAGTTTTGCACACGGTTTTTATTGTAAACAATGTCGGCACTGCTTCCGAAATAACGTATGAGCTCAAAAGGAGGAGGTAAATCTCCATAGCTATCAAAATACCATACTTTAGATTTACGTTTTACATAAGCAACGTAATGAGTTCCAGGTCCACGACTGTCGTCCAAGTTAATTACGGCACTTTCACGTTCACGTGGACGTGCTGGTAGTTGATCGCGCATATACACTCCTCGAAAATAATGAATTCCTAGTTGTTTAGCAAACGTAAAAACTTCATCATGCGTTAGAGTTCGATATGGCAGTGCATTCAGTAGACGTTTTTTGGAGAAGTGTAGATACCAAGCCCTTTCTTGTATGGCGCTAGCTTCATGTTCACACCTTTGCCTCGTAACGCAATTGCCTCCATCGTCTTGTTATGACGTTCACTCTCTTTCAACTGTTGTTTAGCTTCTTCTACAGCTTTGACAGTTCTCGCTACAGCACTAGCACCACCTAGCAATGACCCTAAAGCTGCTAAGCCAGCAAACAGCGCAGGAAGAAATCCTCCTCGTTTTGGTACAGGAATAATTCGCGCACGTTTACTAAATATAGCTCTGCACTTTGGAGAAATTCTCGCTCTTGCTGCGCGTAACGCCTTAGTAATAGCTACACGAGGATTGTATTCCCCTCGAATAGCTTTTTGCGCAGCCTTTATAACATCTTTCCATCCAACAGTTTTTACTTTCTTCTTCTTCTTCATGTCGTTTGGATATCGTTGTTTCACCATGCTGGACACGACTTTACTAGTCAAGAGCAAATCATAAACTAACCGTTGCCTCTTGTTTCGTTTAATATATATATTACTATTACGTACTTTATGATTCAGTTATCATGAAGATTATAAAGCAGCAAGACACGCTACCTGTTACCGACATTGTACCACATCTCTTACCTAGTTCTAGTACAACTACAAGAAAACGTCATGGAACGTTGTTTCCTTTTACTGTTCGACGTATTATATCAGGTCCGTCGGGATGCGGTAAAACAAATCTTTTACTCACACTTATTACTTCTGTAAATGGTGTACGCTTCGGGAATATTTACGTTTTCGCAAAGTCACTCTATCAGCCGCCATATACTATTCTACAAACTGTAATGCACGATCTAGTTAAAGATGGAATAAGATATTTTAAATTTAATTCACATGAGCAAGTACCATCACCAGACGATGTGCTTCCTAATTCTCTAATGATATTTGATGATGTCGCAACAGAACAGCAAAACGTTATTCGTGCATTCTTTAGTATGGGTCGACATAAATATGTTGATTGCATCTATTTGTGCCAAACCTATTCTCGTGTACCTGAATAGTTGATACGCGACAACGCAAATCTTATTGTGCTTTTTCGGCAAGATGAGCGCAACATGCGACATGTGTATAACGATCATGTTAACACCGATATGACATTCGATGACTTTAAACGTATGTGTGCTAAATGTTGGTCATTACACCGTTACACCTTTTTAGTTATTGATAAAGAAAGTGATGTACAGCATGGACGATATCGCATGGGTTTCCATCATTTTATATGCATTAACACAGAATTACAGTAAATACTTGATTAAAAACCACCACCATGTTAACATCTAGCAAGGAGATCACAAAACATATCATCCAAGCTCGAAACAATATTCGACGGAAATTTAAAGATTTTAAACGTATTCAAGCAGACACGGTTTTATTTTTAAAAACACAACTAAGTACACCACTCAAAGAAATTTTTAATTCTACTTCATTACCGCAGTCTACTTCAAGTTTTGCTTCTATGCGAACATCATATCATAAAGAGAAGCATGAAGAAGAAAAGCATGAAGAAGATACGGAAGAGAAGAAGCAGGATGTAGATCAAGAAGAGGAAGATAAGGGAGAAGAAGAAGAAATTAATGATACATCACCATCTAAGCGTGTTGAGTTTTTAACTACAGATGTTATTGCAGAAACACCTACTACATCGACGCAAAATCTACCATCTTTGTCTGAGGTTATGATTACACCAGAGTATCGCAATCAGTTTAGAACTTTTATTCAAGATACCTATGGATCTCTCTTTACACCTTATATAGAAAAACTTTTTACAGGACAAACTGACACTACCTATGGTATTCGCTACGAAGATGACTGTTTCCGGATAGGAAATTCAAATGTTAAGATTAATAGCAACAAACTCATTGTAAAAGGTGTTACCTATAAACCTACGAAAGGACTCTTAGAACTTCTTTTCTCACGAATACCTGACAAGGATATAATTTTACAAGATGATCTTAAAAAGTATAAAGCAATACTTTTTGCTACTGATGCAACACGACGTAATTACAGGAGAACAGAAGCTGTAAATGCGAATAAGTGTTACAAGTATCGTGAGTTTATTTCTAAGCTGTTTCCGACTGCACGTAGTCTAGACGTTATCTACAAGCCTTTGTTGCCGTATGTGGATGTAAGATACTGGAATGACCCAAACTTACTCGTTGAACGATTACAACTTTTAAGAGCATCGCAAGAGGCTGGTCACACTGGACACGGATCAGAAATTCTAGAAATAGAAAGAGAACTACGTTATGCCGGTATTATTTTGTAATGGCTCGTCAAGGGAAGATCTCACCTGTAAAGGTAAACATCGCACATGAGTTACATAAACCAGCACGTCGCACCTACTGTCGCAGACGCGTTATTACACGAGGAAAAGATGATCTCTGGCAAGCAGACTTAGTAGAAATGATTCCATATGCCTCTGGTAATAAGGGGTATAAGTATCTACTTACTGTTATCGATGTGTACTCAAAGTTTGCTATTGCACAACCCGTGCGTTCTAAAACAGCAGCTCAAGTTAAAGAAGCATTTAAACATATTGTTGAAGAATCGAAACGCTGCCCAAGGCTTCTTCAAACTGATCAAGGTAAAGAGTTTTACAACAAGGATTTTTCTTCTTACCTCAAGTTACTTGGCATTCAACACTACTCTACGTTCAGCAATCTCAAGGCAAGTGTTGTAGAACGCTTTAATCGTACACTCAAAACAATGATGTGGCGAGAATTTACAGCGCAAGGTTCATATCGTTGGATTGATCTGCTACCTAGACTTTTATCTACCTACAACGATACACCTCATCGCACTATCGGAACAAAGCCACGTCTTGTTACAAAGAATACACCTCGTCTAGATGCTATTCATCTTGTAATTAAATCAGCTGATCCACGTCGCCATCGCTTTAAAGAAGATGATTTCGTTCGCATCAGCAAACACAAGTCTATCTTTGCAAAAGGATACACACCTAACTGGAGCACTGAAATGTTTCAAATCAGAAGTGTTAAGCTTACTAATCCAGTTACGTATTTACTTCGCGATCTCAGAGGACAGCCTATTGAAGGAGGATTCTACATCGAAGAACTGCAGAAAACAAAATATCCTGATCACTATTTAGTTGAACGTGTTATTCGACGTCGTGGCAATAAACTGTATGTTAAATGGCTTGGTTTTAATAACAGCTTTAATTCATGGATTAATAAAGAGGATGTACTTTAAATCTTATGTGTGTTTTCTTTTAATCCTCTACGTTTCCTTTCTTCTAAGTCACTAGGACATGCTGTAGGATTAAACAACACCTGTAATATGTTTTGACAATTCATATTTATTTTAGAATATATACATTTATATCCTTTGTTTATTTTACGGTCTTTGTCACTCAGTTTTCGTTTTATTGCACCAACAACGACAAGTGCTGCTATATTCTCCTGAGCAGCTAAAGCACTAGGTAATAAAACACACACACACACACACACAGCATAACTTTACGAAGCAGATTTTAACAGCTACACGACATACTCTATGCAGGCAGCATGTAACTACGTGTCAGGCGAACGTGTTCTAGGGCCGCAGAGGAGATGAAGCACGAAGAAAAGATCAATCACTCTATTGATGAGTCCACGCCCAACATGCTTCCTCATCTTTCTCCCAGCACGTTTCTTCACCTTTTCCTTGTTTACTCTCTCCACAGCCATGATAAGTGTTTATAAGCGAAGGCAACTCATTAGTTTTAGGTCCGTGATACAGTTTAATTAGTTGACATGTACGGCACTGTCTCACAGAAGGTCTTCTAGCTAAACTCACGTGTTCATGATGTAAACTACACGTTTGGAGCTCTGACAAAACAGGATCTTGAGTCCACTCACGAGGCACATTTCCCAAATCTTCTTTACAGCATTCGCAGCTACATTAACCAAAAATGCCTTTGGTAATGCATTTAACTCTTCTTCAGTAAAAGTGTTTAGTTTCTTTTTGCATGCATAAAACTTTACGATCGCCTTTTCAACTGCGTTACACTTAGTATCTGTTAGAAATGGCATGATGTCTTTACTCTACAAATGTTTCTTTTACACTAAGGTTATTTCGACACTGCAGTTTACATATGTTGTTCACTTCCCGGCATGCACTGCGACACAACCAATCAAAGAGCATGCATACATGTTGTAATGACTGTTTACTTGTTTCTCTGCTATGCTCTTTCGGAAGAGTTTTAAATGATGGGCACCCCAATTCATGCATGTCGATAACTTCACATGATGATGGTAGAAACTCACGCAACCATTCTTTCCTTTCACAACCCTTTAAAAGAACAAGATCTGCTCTTGACAAATGTGCATTCATCATTAAAGGTAGAAAACGATTAGGTATTCCTTTTTCTCCCCACTTCAAACCTAAATTGTTTTCTATCCACTGAGTCTGCTTTTTATCTTCATCTGTTTGCAAACAGTAAGGGAACGGTGGACTAAATACTAAACTAACAAGTTTTGGTGCCCACAACACACTGCAATCTAACACAGCCACCTCTTTAAACACAAATTTGTTTCCGTTTACTTTAAAGCCTTGCACATCAACAATTAATGTTTTCGTCATGTTTGCACTCCACACTCTATCACTGTTTCTCGAAGACTAAAGCTTTTAGTCAACGAACGGGTTTAAACATGCACAATGACGTCATCACTGCAGCACGTGCTTACTCTAGCTTTCCCGATGCGTGATTAAACTTGTTCGAATTTACCGCCACCACATAGAGTGCAGCAGCGAGGTAAGCGATGTAAGATGGCGGTAGCTAAAGATGTCAGCACGGTGCTCTGTTGATTAAAGATGGCTGCTTGTCAAAAAGATTTTTTCAAGTTATCCGCCACCACATAGAGTGCAGCACTGAGGTTTGCGATGCAAGATGGCGGGTGACAGCTTGTCAAATAGATTTTTGTTTCAAAGGTAAGTAGCTAAAGAGGGCAGCACTAAGGTTAGCAATGCAAGATGGTGGATGACAGCTGTGACGTAAAATATTCCCCGCAAGATAGCACCACGATGCTCTTTTCATTAAAGATGGCAGCTTGTTAAATAGAATTTTTCAAATTAACCGCCTCAAAGGTAAGTAGCTAAAGAGGGCAGCACTGTTCTCTCTGGATTAAAGATGGCAGCTTGTTAAATATAATTTTTCAAATTAACCGCCTCAAAGGTAAGTAGCTAAAGAGGGCAGCACTGTTCTCTCTGGATTAAGGATGGCGGCTTGTCGAAAAGAATTTTTCAAATTAACCGCCTCAAAGGTAAGTAGCTAAAGAGGGCAGCACTGTTCTCTCTGGATTAAGGATGGCGGCTTGTCGAAAAGAATTTTTCAAATTAACCGCCTCAAAGGTAAGTAGCTAAAGAGGGCAGCACTGTTCTCTCTGGATTAAAGATGGCTGCTTGTCGAAAAGAATTTTTTCAAATTATCCGCCACCACAAAGAGGGCAGCACGGTGCTCCCTTGATTAAAGATGGTGGATGACAGCTGACGAAATTGCCCGCATGATAGCAGCACAGTGCTCTATTGATTAAAGATGGCGGATGACAGCTGTCAAAAAAAGCACGTGGCTTTGTTTCCCAACAAGAGCACATAGAATTTTTCAAATTGCCGCCACCACATTTCAAAGGTATCTAGCTAAAGAGTACAGCACTGTGCTCTGTTGATTAAAGATGGCGGATGACGGCTGTCAAAAAAGCGCGTGAGTTTGTTTCCAAACAAGAGCATGTAGAATTTTTCAATTTGCCGCCACCACATAGAGGGCAGCACGGTGCTCTCTTGATTAAAGATGACTGCTGTCATGTGGAATTGCCTGCCACCACATTTCAAAGGTAAATATCTAAAGAGTGTAGCACGGCGCTCAATGATGGCTGCTGTCAAAAGGCATTTTTCAAATTATCCGCCACCACATTTCAAAGGTATGTAGCTAAAGAGGGCAGCACTGTGCTCTATGGATTAAAGATGGCGGATGACAGCTGTCAAAAAAGCACGTGGCTGTCAAAAAGCACGTGGATTTGTTTATCTCGAGCTAGTGAGGTTAAGTTGGTAGCACTAAGGTTTAGGCCCGCCAAGATGGCAGCACTGCCGATGACAGGTGACGCAAGAGGGCAGCACAGCGCTCTGTAGTTTAAAGATGGCGGATGACAGCTGTTAAAAAGCACGTGGCTGTCAAAAAGCACGTGGCTTTGTTTATCTCGAGCTAGTTAGGTTAAGTTGGTACCACCGAGGTTTATTCCCGTCAAGATGGCAGTACTGAGGTTAGCGATGCGTTGTTGTCTGTCAAAAAGCACGTGGCTTTGTTTACAAATCTGTCAAAAAGCACGTGGCTGTCAAAAAACACGTGGCTTTGTTTACCTCATGCTAGTGAGATTAAGTTGGCACTACTGAGGTTTAGGCCCGTCAAGATGGCAGTACTGAGGTTAGCGATGCATTGTTGTCTGTCAAAAAGCACGTGGCTGTCAAAAACACGTGGGTTTGTTTACCTCATGCTAGTTAGGTTAAGTTGGCACTAGTGAGGTTTAGGCCCGTCAAGATGGCAGCAGTGAGGTTAGCGATGCGTTGTTGTCGATGACAGCTGTCAAAAAGCACGTGGCTTTGTTTACAAATTCAAATCTCGCGCCAAAATTCAAATCTCCCGCCAAAATTCAAATTTCCCGCCAGAATTCAAATTTCCCGCGCCGCGGGAGGAGGAGGAGGCGGCCGAACCACCCAATTATACTACTAGTGAGAGCTGACATGGGGATTTCAGTAGAATTGTACCGGGCGACGATAGGTCGTTGGCACGGTAGAGGCAGGAATACAAGGCGCAATATGAGTGGCAGAACCGGACAGCAGGTGAGTTTGGTTTCAATTTTAATGGCTGCATCAGTGATGGCAGTGTTGTTGGTTATTGGAGGGGTCGAGATGAACCCTGGACCTGATCATGAGAATGTGGTTGGTTGGGAAGACGTGGAGAAGATAAGGGAATTTAGTAAGGCCCAAACTGAACAAATGAGAGAGCTATTACGAGAGGAATCTAGTGATCTACGGGAAATGGTGAACGAGGAGATAGGAAAAGTGACAGAAAGGGTGGTCCAAAATAATAAAGAAATATCAAGTTTGAGGGATAAGGTGAGGAGAATGGAGGAAGAGATGAAAGAGTTGAGATGGCAGGAGAAAAAAAGACAAGAGGAAACACGAAACAAAAATGTTTTTATGTATGTGCTGCGAGAGAACACTAAAGAAGACCTGGTATTCAAAGTGCTGGAGCTAATTAACGAGAAGATGAAGATTAGCTGCAGAGAGTCCGGTATAGAAGAACTACAGAGAATGGGGAAAACAAAAGACAAGAGACCAGTGAGAGTGAGATTTGTATCAAACCTACTAGTGAGAAAGATTCTGCATAGTACAAGCCGGTTGAAAAGTGAGAACATGTGGGTCAAACAGGAGATGCAAAAAGAAGCCCTCAGGAACCAGGAAATGCTACAGTTTCACCTAGGGAAAGCTAGACGTGAAGGATTAAGGGCCTACATAAGGCGCAACAAATTAGTGGTGGGGGACAGTAATTGGACGAGGACTTGGGGAGTTGAGCAGTTAAAGAATATGTACAATACAGCGAGTACATTGGCCGAGGAGGAAGGTGAACGTACGAGGCAGCTGAGACCAGCAGAATGCGGAGCAGTGAAGGACAACCAGCCAGCGATGCAACAAGGACAGAAAGAGGAAGTAACAGATGCTGAGACAACGAATAGCGAAGGCAGTCCAGGCGACCTTCAGCAGCAGCTGAGTCCGGACTCTATGAAAGAAGCAACACCGAAACGCAGACGTGTATCAAGGATTTCTTGCTCAGAAAAGGTAATGCAAATGAGGGTAGCCTTGATAGAGAAGGTGTTAATACTATAGATGAGAACACTGAAGATCTAGGTGTAACAAGGATTTCGAGGTCCAAGAAGATCAGCCAGAGTGAGGGACAGGGGAGGAAGATATAACTAGAGATAAGAGTAGGGTGTATCAATATTGAAGGCCTTAGGAGTAAGTTACAGAATGAAGCTTTTAAAGAGTTATTACATGGCTTGCATATTATCGCATGTGTGGAAACCTGGATTCCACCGAAAACTATTATAGAAATAGGAGAGTTCACAGTCTACTATAAGTCAAAAGAGAGACGAACCGAAAGGAGCAGATACCCGGGTGGGATAATGGTGATTGTTAGGGAGGATTTGCAAGCTAGAATAATTCAGATAGAATCAGAAATGGAGGAAATGATGTGGGTCAGAATAAAGATGTATGATGAAAATGAGTCAGACTTATGTATTGGTTTTGTCTACAACCCTCCTGAAACATCGCCATTTGCGAAAAGGGTTTTCTTTGAGGAGTTGGCATTAGAAATCAATAGAGTACAAAATATGTTTGAGGATACAGGCATTCTAATAATGGGGGATTTCAATGCGAGGGTTGCAGACCAGAAGCCGGTGTACGACAAGGAGACAGAAGCTGTCTATGTAAAAAAGAGAGTGAGCCAGGATAAGGGTTGTAATAAAAATGGAGAAAAGTTGCTAGAGCTATGTGGTACGATAGAACTATATATTTTGAATGGATGGTGGCATGGCTACGAATTAGGGAACCTGACATACATAATGGAAACAGGGGGTAGTAGCATAGACTTCGCGTTATGCTCCAGGAATGCGTTGACTGTGTATGGAGGTTAAGGAATGGGGTGAGTCACATCACCTCCCAATTATTGTTAGAATAAAAGTTAGAGAAGGGTAAGACACCAACAAGCAATATGATAAAATACAAAGAAACGATAGTCACTAAATATAGGTGGAGAGAGGAGTTAAGAAACGAGTTTATGAATTATTATGATGGAGAAATAGGACAGATAGTGAAAGCTGGAATAGATTCAATGATCGAGATTAACCAAACGAGTACAGCAGGTAAAATAATTGAAAACTCTGTAAAGATGGCAGGGGAGAAGATGAGGATAAAGGAGGGGCAGAATATAATAGGAAAAGGCTGGTACAATGACGAATGCAGGCATAAAAAGTATGAAGTGATAAAAGCATTGAAGGAGTTTCGGAAGCATGTGGGAGAAAACCATAGGATGGGATTCTGTAACTTGAGAAGAGAATATAGGGAATTACTGTATGCAACTAAGTCCGAATGGCAGGAGCACATGAGTTGTCGAATTAAATAGTAATGCAAAACAGTATGATAGTAGAAAAGTATGGAGTACAATTAAGGGGATTTGTGGAATGCGGAAGCTGCCGCGGCAGACGGTAATAAGTCAGGCTATCAGGGTGGAGCACTATAAGAAACTATTAGAGGCTGAAGATAGGTGGAGACCGAGATTAAACGATACCGGTATATCGGTAGGGCTAGGGTGTACTGTGCCGGCATTAGATAAGTAAATATCGAAAGAAGAAATAAAGGAGGTACTAGGGAAAGCCAGGAAAGGCAAATCAGGAGCGATTTCGGGTATCACTAACGAATTTTGGAAGCAGCTGGCGCAGAATAAGGATATCCTAGAAAGTATGGCGAAACTATTTAACAAAATATTTGAAGGAGGTGAGTTCCCAAAATCTTGGCAAGAAGGAGTGATCTGCCCAATCTATAAGAAGAAGGGAGATAACAATAACCCTAACAACTACAGGGGTATAACGTTGCTAGATAAATTAAGTAAAATATATACAGGGGTGTTAGCAAAAAGGATAATGAAGTGGGCAGAGGGGGAATCGATTCTGGAGAGGCTGCAAGCAGGTTTTAGAGAAAAGATGAGGACAACAGATAATATTTTTGTAGTGAAAACAATAATATATAAGTATGTAAAAAAGAAAGGAGGAAAAGTATACATTACTACAATTGATTTGGAGAAAGCATTTGATTCTGTGAGCAGAGGGGCGGTCGTGGCCAAGATGAGAGTGATAGGGGTGTCCCAGAAGATGATAACAGCAGTTGAAAATATATATGCAGAAGTAAGGTGTGCAATAAAAATTAAGGAGGGCGTGGTATTTGGAGGAATATTATCTAATGTAGGATTAAAACAGGGTTGAAATTGTCACCAGTACTGTTTCTACTCTTTATAAATGATATCTTTCAATCGAAAGGCTTCGAGGCAGGGGTTTACCCAAGTCTTGAGAACCGGGATATTCCGGGCCTCATTTTTGCTGACGACATCCTTCTGCTCACTTTTACACCCAATAGTATGCAGGGTAGTATAAATGTGGTGGTAAATTACTGTCAAGAATGGAATTTAAAAATCAATGTACAGAAAACCAAGGTAATGGTGTGGAAAAAAGGATATAAATTATCAAAGAATGAAAAATGGTGGATGGGCGAGACGAGGTTAGAAGTTGTCAAGAAAGTAGAATACTTGGGTATGATTTTAAGTGGAAACGGAAAGTGGTCAGAGCAAATAAAAAGATCAAAGCTAAAAGGCATGAGTTCACTGTCAGCCATTAGCATACTGGAGAAGAAGATGCCCAACACAGACTACAGAGTGCATAAAAATGTTTTTAATGCAGTAGTTAAATCTAGAGTGTTGTACGGAGCGGAAATTTGGGGAGTTGAAGAAAGGGTTGACTCAATTGATACAATTACGAGTAGATTTAGGAAAATAATTATGGGTCTACCCAGCTGTACGGCTAATTGTGGAGTGAGAATGATGTGCAAAGATATAAGTTCTTCGAGTGGACATTATTAAAAGGATAATAAAGTATTGGTTGAGAATGAAGTTGCGAGAAGGGGCGAAATTTTACAGATAGCATATCAACATCAAATGAAACATCAGAACCAAGGATACTTGGTGGATGGGGTACGGAACATTTTAGAAACGATTGGAATGGAATGTTACTGGGAAAATGAATGTATAGAGAAGAGGAAAATATGTAAAAAAAATAGTGCTAAGAATTAAAGATATTGAAAAACAAGACATTGATGCACAATATAGAAGTAAGAGGTCATTAGAAGAATTTTGTAATATAAATGGGAGAATGAGAATAAATGTAGAGTTTATAACAAAAAGAGAATGAGGGGTATAATATGGTGGTTACTGGGGATACATAAAAATAAAGCATATAGAAGGAACAGGGATGAAAATAAATGTTTAATATGCTCTGAAGAGATGGGATGGCACACCTTATAAAAGATTGCCCTATGACAAAGGAAATACGAGAAAAATTCATAGACGATGAGGATGTAAAGAAAATTGAGAACGAAAATCAGTTGTATACAATTGTAAAGTTATTGAACAGAGAATGGATGCATCCGGATAGAATTGCAAAATTATTTAACATTATTAGGGGAAGGTGGAGCAGGAAATTGAAGGAAGGAAAGGATGTGATACATGTCAGCCAGGAGCCAAATTGTGCCTAAGGTAACCTAGACAATATAACTCCGTTGAAGTCTAGAGCCATTAGGTATATAGGCTTAAGGGATAGCTGGGAACTACCTCGTTACAGTAGTTCTACTAGTTTCATGTATTGTCGAGTAATAATTTCCGTTTTCTCTCTTTTCTTAACAGCCTGCAAAGGCAATATTATCTTTGATAATCTGAAAAGATATCACTATAAATAGATGTTTTGTTTTTTCTGCCATAATACTATATATGAATGGAACTCCAACATTCAGTTTATAGTATTACTTCTCTGTTCAATTTCTATGCACCTGCTTTATATGAATATTCATCGCATGTATCAATTATTAACACTATTCACAATAGTTATTTAAGTTACTCCTTCTAATTTTGTATACGGCATGTATCACAAATTATGAAATTATGAAACGATTACAATAAATAATACCCTCTCCCTAATCTATGATTTTCGAGATTAAGGGACACGGGTATCTTGAATCTTGAATCTTGATATTAAAAATTAATTTGGATCTAAAATATTCATTGATTTTTCATAATACCACATGTATTAATAGTTTCCCAATTAGATGCCATGTCAAAGAAATAATAATAAAATGTATATTATTAATTAATATTCAGTTCATGCTATGAGTGCGTTAATGTTTTACCTGATATAATATAAAATTAAATACCATTAAAACTGAGAATACATGTGTTGTTTTCTAATCCGTGATATAAGGCAATTGTTCGTTGATTTACGTTTTGAAGTATACTATCGGTATGCATATTTAATCTATTAGGTAGAAATACCATAAATTCTTCACTGCAGCTTAACATTCTATCTCCTGATTTTGTAGATATTCTCTGAAGGGAAATAACTGTAAATTGTTCATTAACATTAAGATCAGTTAATCTTCTTGTAGGTGTGTCTGTGTATCGTCCGAGATTGTTAATAGTTTCCGCTTTCCTAAAAATCAAATACTAATATTAGACTACTTCTTACAATTAACAAACGTATGTTTTTTTTAATAGTTCGCTATGCCCTGACGGCTCATATGAAACGTGGATCGCAGTCAGGCATTAGAAGAGCGGTACAGTTGGATACTTCGCGAAGCTTGCCTGTGACCGTGAGAAGCGTTCAGTTTACCCAGAGTCCGCACAGTCCAGCACGTGTAGAGAACGTTAGGCCTCGAGATGTTTTAAGCCAATTAGAAAGCGAGGGCTTGGCTACTATGAATTCTGGACCTCGTAGAGTTAAAAATTCAGGATGACCAACATTGTTATAAGTGTGATATATTCAGCGAGAAGAAGAGGTCAGTTCTGTTATTTGAGGGTTTTCCACAGGTCTGAGAGCGAGAAAAATTAAGGAATAAATTATAACAATTGTCTGAGCCGTAATCTGGTTATCATGAGTGCATGTGATATCAATTTTAATACATTACAAAGACATTGCCTGTAACAATAGCTCTAATTGGCTGAACATTTGAATGTCCAGGGAATCCCTTAAACAAATTGGCGTCTGCTTAGTTACTTAAGCGCACCACCTGTTGGGAGCGTTCTCATTTATCTGGGTGTTGTCATGAAGTGAGCATCGCTCCGCACTTCTCCTTTTTCCGTGAGTTAAAATATATATTTGAAGTCAATGGTGCGGGCAGTGTGCATGCCTGGAAATGTTATGAGAAATATGTGAAGCGAGAATAGGCCTGTGAATGTATTATAGAATATTATTGAGAATTAGAATTGCCGTGAAGTAAATGTGAAGCCCAGTGAATATTACATGTGTGTTGACAAATATAATAGCATGCTGGCAATATGTATGTTTTGTATGTGAATCTCAGAGCAGTGTTGAAATATTAGCTCGCTATGAAGGCCAGTTTATCAGCCATGGTTATACTGTAGTTGTGAAGAGCAATTTCCGTGATACAATCTTGTCAAAACACTGACAATTTTCCAAGAGTAGTCTTGAGTTTTAACATTATTTTCATCTGAGTGTCAGATAGGACGTCTGTAATTTGACAAAGGACGCTACCCTGCTCGCCGATGAAACAAGATGAACGGAATGACTCTCCTTTGCTTTCCTTATGTTTATTGAATTACATTGTTTGTTTCTTTTACAGGATTGTGTATTTAGGTGATTTTATTGTGATTTTGGTTTGTTGTCTTGTTGATTAATGATAGATAGATAGATAGATAGATAGATAGATAGATAGATAGATAGATAGATAGATGGATAGATAGATAGATAAATGTCTCTATTGGCGTAGTTAATTCCATTGGGCCTTCTCTTACACTAAACCAATTAGTATACATTAAAGTCATAAGTAATACTACCGTAATTAATACTAGAAGACACAATTAAAACACAATCAAAATACAACTGAAATAAAATTCCACCACAGTAGGACATACATATAACAGCAATAATAATAATAATAATAATAATAATAATAATAATAATAATAATAATAATAATAATAATAATAGCTAGTAATGATATTGTAGTAGCACGATCACTGAAAGGCCAGAAATGCACAGGTCACTCGCATCCTGTTATACCTCTTTTTAAATGACACTGTAGTTGGTAGTTGGTATTCCTCTGACGTCGTCCGGTAAACGATTCCATACTCGTGCGGCAGACACCGAGAATGAGCTGTTATATGCGGCAGTTCGATGGTGAGGGATGATGAGCAGGTTGGGTGGTTGAGCCCTTGTATGTCTGTCATGAACATTTGAGAAGTAATGGGAACGTGAAGAAAGGTAAGACGGGGAAGTTGTAGTAAGAACTCGATGGAGGAGAGACAAAGTATGATGGTTACGACGAACATGGGGTCGCGACCACTCTAATTTTAGGAAAGATGGTGACACGTGGTCATATTTTCTTAAATTGCATATATATCTCACACATACATTTTGAGCGCGCTGTAGCCTTAGGGAAAATTGCGGCCTGACGTCATTGAAAATAACATCACAATAGTCAAAATGTGGCATTACAAGGGCTTCAATTAATCTCTTTTTAAGCTTTATTGGAAATATATGTTTGTATTTATATAATGAATGTAAAGATGAGTAAACTTTTTGACAGATATGTAAGACATGTGCAGACCAAGTCATGCGTTCGTCCATGATAACACCGAGATTCTTCACTTGTGATACAAAAGGAATTGGAACATCCTGCAGGATTACTCTTGGCAACGGACGTTTATTTATACTTGTTATTTGACTTTGATGGCCAAGAAGGATTACTTGCGACTTTGTAGGGTTCAAGTTCAGGCCGTGCGCAGCAGACCAATCACTAACAGCCTGTATGTCAATGTTTAGTAAGTCGATATTTTCCTGGAGGTCTCGTGCTGTAGAGTCAGTGTAGAGTTGGAGATCGTCAGCGTACATATGGTATTTGCAGTGTCTGAGATTGGGTGATACGTCATTCACAAAGAATGCGAAAAGAAGAGGAACAAGTACAGAGACTTGAGGGACTCCTCTCTTCACGTGGCGCCACGAGGAAACGATTCCATTAGGGAATTGTTGACGTCCGTGAAGATAAGAATGCATCCAAGCAATCGTACTCTGAGAAAAGTACAAGTAAAATGTCAATGTCTACGCTGTCGAAAGCTTTACTGCAATCTAGTAGTACCAGAACTGTGAATCGTCCTCTGTCTATTGCTTGTCTAACATCCTCAGTCACTTTAAGAAAGGGTGTAGTTGTACTATGTCCTTGTCGGATACCGGATTGGAGAGGATTAAGGAGATTGTGCGTTCGAAGGTACTCAGACATTTGTGTATGAACTACATATTCTAAGATTTTTGATAAAGCTGATAAAATACAGATTGGACGATAGTCTCCCTCGTTCGAGGGCGTTTTACTTTTCGGAAGAGGTAGCACAATAGCCTTCTTCCAGAGAGTTGGATATGTGGAGTATAGGAGAGAGAAATTGATTATATGAGTTAAGGTTGGTAATATACAATCAAGAATTAGTTTGACCATGTCAGTCCCAATGTCATCAATTCCTTTTGCTTTCGTGCTTATTCTGAGGACTGCTTTTCTGACTTGGAGGGGCGTCACGTGACTGAAATAGAATTTCTCTCTGTCAGGAGTAGGGTGTGTACCGTAATAATTCATAAGTCTCTGTTGGTCGTCATGTCGTACTGCGGATCATTTAGCAATAAAGTACTCGTTAAGAGTCTCGAGAGGGACTGTAATTTCTTATCTGGTCTTGTTCCTCGGAAGTGCAAGTTTATTAATAGATTTCCAAAATGTCGTCGCTGTTCTACCGTCAGGCGTAATTAAACTGTAAGCGTGTCGCAGTTTAGCATTTCGTACTTGTTGTGTTCTCTTATTTCGTAACTTCCTATATTCGTCCAAGTTTTGTACGGTACGGTCATTTTTGTACTGTCTGTGAGCGCAGTCTCATTGTTAACCAGGGGGAGGGTCCTTTCGATATTCTCGCTCGCCGCTTTGGGGCATGCTTGTCAAATAGTTCCGTTACTTTGCAGTTAAAGAAGTCAACTTTGTCATCTAGATTGTTATAGTTCGTTATGTCATGCCAGGGTAATTTGCCTGCGTCCTCTGGGAGTCTATCTTTATGTATATTTTTCAATAGTCGATGAGCCCGTGTGCTGAGTTGATTGTTAAGGTTAATCTAGTTACTACTAGACCTTTTCGTGAACCGCGTTTTACGTAGAGTCAGTGTAGTGTGTAAGTTTTCCACCCACCTGATCCAATGTAAATAGTGTATTTTGGTTATTTTAGCTTGTTTCGAATTTTTTAAGTATAGCGTAGGGAAATGTCACTGGTATTTTTCGTATTTCATATCGTCACGTCCCACTTCGTCGAAATTTAAATGCGCTCATCACGGCAACTTTCCTGAAAATAAACCAATCCGTATAATTGTGATTCTTACTCCTTGTGAACAGGAACGTTGATTCATTGAGACTTATCAATATTTAATGTTCTTAATGGAATTTTCATTTCGTCTTTTATTTATTTTGCGTGGTTATTGTTTTCCATATTTCCTTGGTTGAACTTCATTTTATTTCAATGCCGTTTTCAAGCCGGTTTTTTAATGTTTGAGTTGTAGTATCTTATCAGTGTTTCTCATTCGACTTTTAGACTTACTCGCGACAACTACCCCACCTGAGTTAGTCCTAGAGGGTTATTACCCCTCGGTACGGTACAACAGAAAAATAGAAACATAATTTCCAAACAATTAAGAAAGTAAAATAAAATAATATAAATAAAATAAAATAGAAATATTAAGAACTCAGATGGAAAGCCTCTTCTAGGGAAAGAAGACAAAGCAGAAACGTGGAAGGAACATATCCAACAGTTGTATCAGGGTGAAGATGTAGATAATTTGGTTCTGGAACACGAAGAGACTGTTGATGCTGATGAAATGGAAGACCCAATTTTGAGGTCAGAGTTTGACAGAGCTGTGAGTGACCTAAATAGGAATAAGGCACCTGGAATAGATGACATTCCCTCTGAATTACTGACTGCCTTAGGAGAAACCAGCATGGCAAGGTTATTCCATTTAGTGTGCAAGATGTATGAGACAGGAGAAGTCCCATCCGATTTTCGGCAGAATACTGTTATACCTATTCCCAAGAAAGCCGGTGCTGACAAGTGTGAAAACTACCGCACCATTAGTTTAGTATCTCATGCCTGCAAAATTTTAACACGTATTTTTTACAGAAGAATGGAAAAACAAGTTGAAGCTGAGTTGGGAGAAGATCAATTTGGCTTCAGAAGAAATGTAGGAACACGTGAAGCAATCCTGACTTCACGTCTGATCTTAGAGGATCGAATCAAGAAGGACAAGCCCAAGTACATGGCATTCGTAGATCTAGAAAAAAGCATTCGATAATGTTGATTGGACCAAGCTATTTACGATTCTGAAGATGATTGGGATCAGATACCAAAAACGAAGAATTATCTACAATCTGTATAAGAATGAGTCTGTAGTGATAAGAATTGAGGGCTTTGAAAAAGAAGCAGCATCCAGAAAGGTGTGAGGCAAGATTGCAGTTTGTCCCCCCTTCTTGTCAATGTTTACATAGAACAGGCATTATAGGAAATCAAAGAGGAATTTGGAAAAGGAATCACAATCCAAGGAGAGGAAATCAAAACCTTGAGATTTGCCGATGATATTGTTATTTTATCTGAGACTGCAGAAGATCTCGAGAAGTTGCTGAGTGGTATGGATGAAGTCTTGGGTAAGGAGTACAAGATGAAAATAAATAAGTCCAAAACAAAAGTAATGGAGTGCAGTCGAACGAAGGCAGGTGATGCAGGAAATATTAGATTAGGAAATGAAGTCTTAAAGGAAGTAGATGAATATTGTTACTTGGGTGGTAAAATAACTAACGATGGCAGAAGTAAGGAGGACATAAAATGCAGACTAGCACAAGCAAGGAAGAGCTTTCTTAAGAAAAGAAATTTGCTCACTTCAAACATTGATATCGGAATTAGAAAGATGTTTTTGAAGACTTTCGTGTGGAGCGTGGCATTGTATGGAAGTGAAACATGGACGATAACTAGCTCAGAAAGAAAGAGAATAGAGGCTTTTGAAATGTGGTGTTACAGAAGAATGCTGAAGGTGAGATGGATAGATCGAATCACGAATGAAGAAACACTGAATCGAATTGGTGAGAGGAGATCGATTTGGCTAAATTTGACGAGAAGAAGGGATAGAGTGATAGGACACATCTTGAGACACCCAGGACTTGTTCAGTTGGTTTTTGAAGGAAGTGTGGGTGGTAAGAACGGTAGGGATAGACCAAGTTATGAATATGACGAAGAGATTAGGGCAGATGCAGGATGCAGTAGTTACGTAAAAAATGAGAAGGTTAGCACAGGATAGGGTGGTATGGAGGGCTGCATCAAACCAGTCTATGGACTGATGACTCAAACAACAACAACAACAACCTTAAAAGTGTTGTACCTGGCGAAAGTGGTTACAGCAAAGCACCCCAGTCCTTTTCTGCCCTGAGGATACAGCAATTTCTACTCCAATTCGTAAACGGTTTTTTCATACAGCGTTTGTCTCTCTGATATTATGTGTTTTGTTTCTACGAAATAAATATAATATATAAAACCTCAATGAAAATTATTAAAATGATAATATTTGATACATTTTAAAATCATCTTACTTTTTCAGATTAAATGTAGAAAAATTATGGCACAAGACATTTGGATAATAAGAGTAGACCGCAGATGAGAATCACTGATGATGATGATGATGACGATTTTTTTAAAAAGAAAAACATCGTAAAATATATTTCATTTTACATTTTAAATATAAATAAACGTATTCCTCTTACAAAAAGAACACACCTGCTAACCTTAGCTGAACATGTCGCGAAAGCTGCTTCGATAAAAGTAAGATAGGGGGGTATTTATTGACCCGGTACAAAGATAGATAACGTGTTATCCTTATTACGACACGCAGGCCGCCAAAACCTGAGTCTAACTACACACAATGAATGTAGTGAAAGTAGGAACACATGGTAACCTACAACAGCGTGCACACACAGTTATAGGGGGACCTAACTACACAACATTCACTCTTTTACGGATTACGACACGAAGGACGGCAACTACACTCATGTTTAGGCGCAGTTTTACGTTTAGATGATCCTCGTACCATTATTTTAGAAAAGTACCTATTAGGAGGTTATCCTTATTTTCAACTTGCAAATGCTTCTTAATTAACATTGCATGTCTGTAGTGAAAATGGAAAACCACGAAAAACTATCTTGAGGGCTGTTAGGACTACGCTATTCACACACTTACAGGGGTCTAACACCCCACACAATCGAACCTCCTGTGGGCACAACTTTACGGAGAGAGTTATTCTTATTACGGTACGCAGGACGCCTACGGAGCGTTAAATAAACATACCTGTACTGATATAGTAGTCTACATAATTACTACCTTGTGCACAGTTTTACTGTTAGATTTCCCTCCTACTTATTTCATATTATTACAACATGCAGAACATCTACCGGCAAGGAGACTATCGCTTTAAGGGTCTGGACACACACGAAGAAGAATTAACTAAATTTATTATTGTTTCTGGCTTTACAAATGCGCATGCAGTTTTATACACCTCTAAGAGCCTGTCCGCTTCCTGCACGCTGCTACTGTTTATGTGTTAAATACATACCTGCTCTACAAAGTGAAGTGTCGTGTAATCTAGACCGGAGGGCCGTCATCTCACAGTCAGATAATTCCTCAATTGTATTCACCTAGGCTGAGTAGACTACAAACAAGCCCTCAGGTAAAATTCATGAACTCACGGGAAACAAACCCGGGTCTCCGGGTAAGTGGTATTAGTGATAATAATAATAACAGTATTATGTTTGTAAGGTGTAGATACTTACTATGGTAGCCCTGCATGTCGTAAGAGGAGAACAACTAAACAATATGTTCTCGTCTTGTACGCTCAATACAGTATCCACGATTATGTAATTTTCTAAGTAGCGGGAAAATGTACGAATGCCAAGTACTGTATTTTTTCTTTTTCAGAACTGGTTATTCGGTAACTCTGCCTCTGTAAGTGTAAAGAGGCCTGGAGCTGACATATATAGGCAAGCTGCGTGTCCTACCTGAGATGTATTCCAATGATTAACACACACGTTCCCAGCCCCAGAGCCATCGGAATTGACGAATAAAAGATAAATCCCCGACCCGGCCGGAAATCGAAACCGGGACCCGCTGAACCAAAGAACAGCACGCTAACCATTCACTCATAGAGCTCGAGGCCTTTGTATTAATAGCCAATATTTGCTGTTTTCTGAAACAGCCCCCGTGTGGGGCGGCCACTTACCGCTAGTTCTAATCCTAGTTACTGATTGTGAGACTTGTGCTGGCACGAAGGTTTTTCTCCGATTTTCTGTGTGATCATTCATTCCAGGAACACTCTCCAATATCATTTTAAATTTTCTGGCAATTATTAATCATAGCCCCAGCTGTAAGCCTGCATCCCTGGGGGGCGGGGTTTGAACCTTACTGTTGTTAGCACTGAAGAGAGATTTCCGCGGTTTCCTATTTTCACAACAGTGATATCATGACAATGAATTAAGAAGCAATTACTAATGGCATGTAGCCTCCCATCGGAGAAGGCCTGTTTCATTTAACGTGTTGTAGTTGACTCAACCAGAACGCTAACCGGGGTCAGCAATTAGACGCGGTCAACATGCCGTTCATTATTCTCTGCTTTCTAGACCTGAGTCGCTATCTTACTATCAGAGATTAAGCATCCCTATAGTTGCAGGTAAAAATCCCAGACCTTGTCGGTAATCGAACCTACGGAGTTAAACAGTAACAGGGAGTATTTGTCCTCCGCCTCCGCACAAAACTCACGTAGAGTAAGTAGGGACTTAAACGACGGAATATAGCGGTGTTAGAATCGATTGCAGTGGCCAAGTGCTATGGGGGTGGGAGGATTCGTCGTGGTGACCACACGACAACTCGTAATTTTTCAGACCTTCAGGGGGCTGTGAATCCGGCAAGTGGTATGGGGCGAGAGGATTTGTCATGCTGACCACACATACCTCGTAATCCACAGGCCTTCGGAGGCTGTGCAGCAGCCGCTTGGTAGGCCAAAGGCCATTCAAGGTTATAGTGCTATGGAGTTTGGTAATGGGCGCAGGTCGCCTACGGGTCAGGTCTCGGGGTTTAATTCACTGCGCAGGTCACGATATCGGATAGAGAGGTAATCGATATTGAACAGCGTCAGAATCGAATAACAATACAACAGACAGTCATATTGTTAATTTTCATGGTTATAACTTTTCTTCGATAACACCGCGACGCAAACGTGATAATTATTTTAATATAATTCTGAGTACAGTACTGTAGTAAATAAAAGGTGCTCTACTTCCCGCTAACTAAAACATCTGGTCTAGCCTCCAGCTACACGCATTTCTTTTGATGCCTTGGCACAAAGCACACACCCGCATACAAAAACCTTAAAATATGATTTAATATTCCCCTTTTGTTTTCACATGTAAGTATACATTGTAATTTAAGGGGAAAAAAAATGAGAATGAAGAATTAATCTTGTGTGTGTGTTTGCTATAACTAAGTTTTTACTGCGAGCATTTGAATAAAGTGTGCAGAGAATTAAACTCGGGTGTTTGCTATATCTAAGTTTTTACTGCGAGCATTTGAATAAAGTGTGCAGAGAATTAAACTCGCGTGTTTGCTATATCTAAGTTTTTCTGCGACCGTTTGAATAAAGTGTGCATAGAATTAAACTCGCGTGTTTGCTATATCTAAGTTTTTCTGCGACCGTTTGAATAAAGTGTGCATAGAATTAAACTCGCGTGTTTGCTATATCTAAGTTTTTCTGCGAGCATTTGAATAAAGTGTGCATAGAATTAAACTCGCGTGTTTGCTATATCTAAGTTTTTCTGCGACCGTTTGAATAAAGTGTGCAGAAAATTAAACTCGCGTGTTTGCTAGATCTAAGTTTTCACTGCGAGCATTTGAATAAATTGTGCAGAGAATTAAACTCACGTGTTTGCTATATCTAAGTTTTCACTGCGAGCATTTGAATAAAGTGTGCAGAGAATTAAACTCGCATGTTTGCTATATCTAAGTTTTTACTGCGCATGTAATAAAATATGTACGTGTGTAAGGGCTAGCACACAGCATTTGCTTGTCGCACAAATATTTTCTTTATCGGACAATCAATTCCGTATTTTGTATCTTGTGTTTATGCGTTAGAGAGTGCAAGCCAACTAAATGTGTGCGTGTGCGTGTAACACTAAAGAAGTGTACTAGCGGAAATGAGAATTGGTGTAATTCCCTCATTAAGTGCAGTGCGTTTGTTGTCATGTTGTTATCTTACACATTGTTTTCTACTACACAACAATGAGTTTCAGTAATCGATTCTATGCATGTCAGTAGTATAATAGGACAGTTCGGGCGCCACCGCCACCGCAGGCTCCCAGAGGCCTCCTCCACCACCACCACAGCCAGAGGCCTCCCAGATGCCTCCGCCACCACCACCACAGCCACAGGCCTCCCAGAGGCCTCCCAGAGGCCTCCTCCACCACCACCATAGCCAGAGGCCTCCCAGAGGTCTCCTCCACCACCCGCGGGAAATTTGAATTTGTAAACAAAGCCACGTGCTTTTTGACAGCTATCATCGACAACAACGCATCGCTAACCTCAGTACTGCCATCTTGACGGGCCTAAACTTCAGTAGTACCAACTTAACATAACTAGCGCGAGATTTGAATGGGTAAACAAATCTACGTGTTTTTGACAGCCACGTGCTTTTTGACAGACAACAACGCATCGCTAACCTAAGTACTGCCATCTTGACAGGCTTAAACCTCAGTAGTACCAACTTAACCTAACTAGCGTGAGATAAACAAATCCACGTGCTTTTTTGACAGCTGTCATCCGCCATCTTTAAACTACAGAGCACCGTGCAGCCCTCTTTATCGCAGTAGCTGCAAATTCGTCACCTGTCATCGGCAGTGCTGCCATCTTGGCGGGCCTAAACATTAGTGCTACCAACTTAACCTCACTAGCGTGAGATAAACAAATCCACGTGCTTTTTTGACAGCTGTCATCCGCCATCTTTAATCTATAGAGCACAGTGCTGCCCTCTTTAGCTACTTACCTTTGAAATGTGGTGGCGGATAATTTGAAAAGTGCTTTTTGACAGCAGCCATCTTTAATTTAGAGAGCACCGTGCTGCCCTCTTTAGCTAGATACCTTTGAAATGTGGTGGCAGGCAATTCCACATGACAGCAGCCACCTTTAATCAAGAGAGCACCGTGCTGCCCTCTATGTGGTGGTGGCAATTTGAAAAATTCTACTTGCTCTTGTTTGGAAACAAACTCACGCGCTTTTTTGACAGCCGTCATCCGCCATCTTTAATCAACAGAGCACAGTGCTGCCCTCTTTAGCTAGATACCTTTGAAATGTGGTGGCGGCAAATTCCACGTGCTCTTGTTTGGAAACAAAGCTATGTGCATTTTTGACAGCTGACATCCGCCATCTTTAATCTATAGAGGACAGTGCTGCCCTCTTTAGCTACTTACTTTTGAAATGTGGTACGTCATATCTGTCATCCGCAGTGCTGCCATCTTAACGGCCCTAAACCTTAGTGCAACCAACTTAACCTTACTAGCGCGAGATTTGAATCGGTAAACAAATCCACGTGCTTTTTGACAGCTGTCATCCACCATCATTAATCCATAGCGCACAGTGGTGCCCTCTTTAGCTACTTACCTTTGAAATGTGGTGGCGGGTAATTTGAAAAATACTTTTTGATAGCAGCGATCTTTAATCTAGAGAGCACCGTGCTGCCCTCTTTAGCTAGATGCCTGAGGTGGCAGGCAATTCCACGTGACAGCAGCCATCTTTAATCAAGAAGGCACCGTGCTGCCCTCTTTGTGGCGGTGGCAAATTCCACGTGCTTTACAAACTCACGTGCTTTTTTCTGACAGCTGTCATCCGCCATCTTGCATCACAAACCTCAGTGCTGCGCTCTTTAGCTAGTTACCTTTGAAATGTGGTACCGGCAATTTGAAAAGTTCTATGTGCTCTTGTTTGGAAACAAAGCCACGTGCTTTTTGACAGCTGTCATCCACCATCTTTAATCATAGAGCACTGTGATGCTATCATGCGGGCAATTTCGTCAGCTGTCATCCGCCATCTTTAATCTACAGAGCACCGTGCTGCCCTCTATGTAGTAGCGGGCAATTTGAGAAGTAGTGATAGCTGTCATCGGCCATCTTTAATCAAGAGAGCACCGTGCTGCCATCTTTAGCTAGATACCTTTGAAATGTGGAGGCGGCAAATTGAAAAATTTTATGTGCTCTTGTTTAGTAAACAAAGCCGCGTGCTTTTTTTGACAGCTGTCATCCACCATCTTTAATCAATAGAGCACTGTGCTGTTAACATGCGGGCAATTTCGTCAGTTGTCATCCGCCATCTTTAATCTACAGAGCACCGAGCTGCCCTCTATGTAGTAGCGGGCAATTTGAAAAGTTCTGTTAGCTGTCATCCGCCATCATTAATCAAAAGAGCACCGTGCGGCCATAATTAGCTAGATACTTTTGAAATGTGGTGGCGGCAAATAGAAAAATTCCACGTGCTCTTGTTTAGTACACAAACTCACGCGCTCAGTGGTACACTCTTTAGGTACATACCTTTGAAATATGGGGGCGGATAATTTAGAAAGAAAAATTCTACATCAGCCATCTCTCGACGCAAATTGCACAGCATGGTGGCTATACATGACTCCTTAAAGGTGCTTATGCAAGATGGCCGCTATACATAGGTTCTTATGAGATGCCCTTGGGATGCTTACGCAAGATGGCGGTTATACAAGGCTCCTTATGAGACGCCCTAGAGATGCTTGCGCAAGATGGCGGTTGCTCTTACGAGGCGGCTTAAAGGTCCTTGCACAAGATGGCTAAAGATGCCCTAAGGATGCTTGCGCAAGATGGCGGACGCAAGATTGCGGCTATAAAGGACTCCTTATGAGACGCCTTAAGAGTGCTTGCGCAAGCTGGCTGCTGCTCTTATGAAGAAAGCTAGCTTAGAGGCTAACGTGTCGTGCTAGTTCGATTCATTAAATTTGGGGCTTAAATGCATAATGTTAAATATCTCGAAAACGGTGCATCGTAGAGCAAAACGGACAAAATGTTTCTACCCAATACCTCGGTTCGCAGTATGGGGAACATGATATCAAAAGAAAAACATAGTCTAATGATGAGATCAACGGTTCGGTTCTAACTTAGGCCCTTTGGCATTAGCTCGGTTTCAGCTTGTAATGAAGCAAGTCTTCGTAACATGATCAGGTCCAGCTATGGTAGAGAGTATAACGTACCGTACAGGTTCGCTTCATTACATTTGGGGCTTAAATGCAAAATGTTAAATATATCGAAAACGGACAAAATTTTTCTACCTGATACCTAGGATTGCAGTATCAGGAACATGATAGCATAAGAAAAACATAGTATAATGATGAGATCGACGGTTCGATTCCTACTAAGGCCCTTTGGCATTGGCTGCTATCTATTTCTACAAGATGGCGGCTATACATAGCTTCTTATGAGACAGCTTAAGAGCGCTTGAACAAGATGACTGCTGATCTTATGAGACGCCTAGGGGTGCTTGCGGGTGGTAGCAGCGACAAGACGATGACTATACACAGCTGCTTATGATACGGCCTAGAGGTGATTACACAAGATGGTGGCTGCTCTGATGAAGGAAGCTAGCTTTGCATAGTGCAGGTATTTTTACAGTACTAAACCTCACACCCTTGAAATGTGGTGGCGGGTAATTTGAAAAATTCGACGTGCTTTTTCATAAGCTGTTAAGGCCTCCTCTTATGTCAAGGCATTGTTCTATCGAACAAGTTTAAACCTGCATCGGAATAGCTAGAGTAAGCACGTGCTGCAGTGATGACGTCATTAAGCATGTTTAGACTTGCAAATCACAGAAGAAACGTAACAAGGCTGGAATCGAAAACTGCACTCTATGCCGTTAACTTTATCATGTGACCGGTACATTGATTGAAGTGTTTAGAACACGAAATAAGTAGAACCGTACACTGTACTCGATACAACATGTGTTAAGAACATGTCAGGGGATACCTTTGTTGTAAGAAGATTAGCTTAGCGCACATTCCTTGTAGGGATAATAGGCTAAGGGGCTAATGGGCAAAAGGTCTAATGGGCAAAAGGGCTAAAGGGCTAAAGGGCTAATGGGCTAAAGGGCTAAAAGGCTAAAGGGCTAAAGGGCTAAAGGAGCAACAACCTCATCGATCGCTATCAGCAAGAACGCTTGTACTTTGTTAAGTGTAGAAAATTAATCTTTATTTGTAAATGGTTTCATGTTCAGAACAAGGAATGGAACCTAGGGGTTACGTCTTACCTAATAAAATCACCGAGGTGCGATGAGTTACGTTTTTCGAACTAGTGTTTTGAACACTGAACTTTTCAAGATGATAGCAGAGAGTTTAGCAATGTTCTGTTGTTGGATTATAAATTCCGCGCTACAACATGCATAATGTGGCAGCCTTGAGGTTTACTGCCGTAAAGATGACAAGAGTGAGGTGAACAATGTTCCGTTGTTTGATTTTAAATTCCGCGCTATAACATGCATAAGGTGGCAGCTTTGAGGTTTACCGCTGTAAGGATGGCAGCAGTGAGGTTAGGGACGCTCTATTGTCCTTCAAAGTGAGGTTAGGGTTAGTCCAGAAGACAGCTGTCAAAAAAGCACGTGGCTATGTTTACCAAGCAAGAGCACGTTTTCGTGACGTCACGGTCACGTAGTATACTGCCTCAGTATGCAAAGTTCACTGTCTACACCTACGTAGTAAACATTCTGCTATGTTCACTAGATTTCTTACACGTAACTATTCTTTATGCTAAGATAGCAGCACAAACACATGCGAACTTTGTACATTCTAATGGAATAAGTTTTTTACTGCGTGCATCATGGATTCATGATGTGTACACGCATTTAAACATGGCTATACTTAATGCTGCTGCTTTGTTTACAAGATTTTTATACATTGCTTTTATTTATGCTTTAAGTTCGTGCACACACAAGCGATAGTCGTACGCTCTGGCAGGAGAAGTTTAGTACGATATTCGATACATATATTATCGATAGGTGATGTGTACACGCTTTGGGACATAGCTCTTCTTTGTGCTTTATGTTCGTGCACATGGGTTAGGGATACACAAAAGCGATTGCTACATGCTCTAGCGGAAGAAGTCTAGTACGATAGTCGATGCATGTAAAATCGATAGGTTATGCTAAGATAGCAGCACACTTACACGATTTTAGCACAATCTTGTGGAAAAAGTTTAGTATGATAGTCGTTTCATGCAAAATCGATAGGTGACGTGTACACGATTTAAAACATGGTTATTCTTCGTACTTTAAGTTCATGCGTACAGGTTATGCTAAGATAGCAGCACAATCTAGCGCAAGACGTTTAGTACGATATTTGATGCATGCAAAATCGATAGGTGACGTGTACACGCTTTAAAACATGGTTATTCTTCGTACTTTAAGTTCATGCGTATAGGTTAGCCTAAGATAGCAGCACAGTCTAGCGTAAGAAGTTTAGTACGAGAGTCGATGAATGCAAAATAGATAGGTGATGTGTACACGCTTTGAAACATAGCTATTCTTTGTACTTTAAGTTCATGCGTCTTAGTTTGCTAAGATAGCAGCACAATCTACCTGAAGAAGTTTTGTACGAGTATCGATACATGCAAAATCGATAGTTGATGCATACACGATTTGAAACATGACTATTCATTGTACTTTAAGTTCATGGGTATAAGTTATGCTAAGATAGCAGCACAATCTAGCGGAAGAAGTTTAGTACGATATTTGATGCATGCAAAATCGATAGGTGATGTGTACACACTTTGAAACATGGCTATTCTTTTTACTTTAAGGTCATGCGTATACGTTATGCTAAGATAGCAGCACACTCTAGCGGAAGGAGTTTAGTACGAGAGTCAATGCATGAAAAATCGATAGGTATGAGTACACGCTTTGAAACATGGCTATTCTTTTTACTTTTAAGTACATGTGTATAAGTTATGCTAAGATACAAGCACAATCTAGCGAAGAAGTTCAGTACGACATTCGATGAATGCAAAATCAATAAGTAATGTGTACACGCTTTGAAACATGGCAATTCTTTGTACTTTAAGTTCATGTGTATACGTTATGCTAAGATAGCAGCACAACCTAGCGGAAGAAGTTTAGTACGATATTTGTTGCATGCAAAGTCGATAGGTAATGTGTACACGCTTTGAAACATGGCTATTCTTAGTACCTTAAGGTCGTGCGTATAGGTTATGCTAAGATAGCAGCACAATCTTGCGGAAGAAGTTTAGTACGAGAGTCGATGCTTGCAAAATCGATAGGTAATGTGTACACGCATTGAGACATAGCTATTCTTTGTACTTTAAGTTCATGCGTCTTAGTTATGCTAAGATAGCAGCACAATCTACCTGCAGAAGTTTTGTACGAGAGTCGATACATGCAAATTCGATAGTTGATGTGTACACGCTTTGAAACATGACTATTCATTATACTTTCAGTTCATGGGTATAGGTTATGTTAAGATAGCAGCACAATCTACCGGAAGAAGTTCAATACGAGATTCGCTGAATGCAAAATCAATAAGTAATGTGTACACGCTTTGAAACATGCCTATCCTTTGTACTTTAAGTTCATGTGTATAAGTTAATATGCTAAGATAGCAGTACAACCTAGCGGAAGAAGTTTAGTACGATATTTGTTGCATGCAAAGTCGATAGGTAATGTGTACACGCTTCGAAACATGGCTATTCATTGTACTTTAAGGTCACGCGTATAGGTTATGCTAAGATAGCAGCACAATCCAGCGGAAGAAGTTTTGTACGAGAGTCGATGCATGCAAAATCGATAGGTAATATGTACACGCTTTGAAACATGGCTATTCTTTGTACTTTAAGTTCATGCGTCTAAGTTATGCTAAGATAGCAGCACAATCTACCGGCAGAAGTTTTGTACGAGAGTCGATACATGCAAATTCGATAGTTGATGTGTACACGCTTTGAAACATGACTATTCATTGTACTTTAAGTTCATGGGTATAGGTTATGTTAAGATAGCAACACAATCTACCGGAAGAAGTTTAGTACGAGAGTCGATGCATGCAATATCGATAGGTGATGTGTACACGCTTTGAAACATGGCAATTCATACTGCTGCTCTGTTCCCAAGACTTTTAAGCATAGCTAATCCTAATGCTGCTCTTAGCGACGTCGAGCTAAGGATTGATTACGTGACCGTGACGTCACGACCACGTGCTCTTTTTTGGTAAACATAGCCACGTGCTTTTTTGACAGCTGTCTTCTGGACGAAACGTAACCTCACCTTGAAGGACAATAGAGCGTCGCTAACCTCACTGCTGCCATCTTTACAGCGGTAAACCTCAAGGCTGCCACCTTATGCATGTTATAGCGCGGAATTTAAAATCCAAAAACGGAACATTGTTAACCTCACTCTTGTCATCTTTACGGCAGTAAACCTCAAGGCTGCCACCTTATGCATGTTGTAGCGCGGAATTTATAATTCAACAACATAACATTGCTAAACTCTCTGCTATCATCTTGAAAAGTTCAGTGTTCAAAACACTAGTTCGAAAAACGTAACTCGTCGCACATCGGGGATTTTATTAGGTAAGACGTAACCCCTAGGTTCCATTCCTTGTTCTGAACATGAAACCATTTACAAATAAAGATTAATTTTCTACACTTAACAAAGTGCAAGCGTTCTTGCTGATAGCGATCGATGAGGTTGTGGCTCCTTTAGCCCATTAGCCCTTTAGCCTTTTAGCCCTTTTGCCCAATAGCCCTTTTGCCCATTAGACCCTTAGCCTATTATCCCTACAAGGAATGTGCGGTAAACTAATCTTCTTAGAACAAAGGTATCCCCTGACATGTTCTAAACACATGTTGTATCGAGTACAGTGTTCGGTTCTACTTATTTAGTGTTCTAAACACTTCAATCATTGTTCCGATCACATGATAAAGTTAACGGCATAGAGTGCAGTTTTCGATTCCAGCCTTGTTAGGTTTCTTCTGTGATTTGCAAGTCTAAACATGCTTAATGACGTCATCACTGCAGCACGTGCTTACTCTAGCCATTCCGATGCAGGTTTAAACTTGTTCGATAGAGCTATGCCTTGACATAAGAGGAGGCCTTAACAGCTTATGAAAAAGCACGTCGAATTTTTTAAATTATCCGCCACCACATTTCAAAGGTATGAGGTTTAGTGCTGTAAAAATACCTGCACGATGCAAAGCTAGCTTTCTTCATCAGAGCAGCCACCATCTTGTGTAAGCATCTCTAGGCCGTATCATAAGCAGCTGTGTATAGTCATCGTCATGTCGCTGCTACCTCCCGCTAGCACCCGTAGGGCGTCTCATAAGAGCAGCAGTCATCTTGTGCAAGCGCTCTTAAGCTGTCTCATAAGAAGCTATGTATAGCCGCCATCTTGTAGAAATAGGTAGCTGCCAATGCCAAAGGTCCTAAGTAGGAATCGAACCGTCGATCTCATCATTAGACTATGTTTTTCTTATGCTATCATGTTCCTGATACTGCAAACCTATTTATCAGGTAGAAAAATTTTGTCCGTTTTCGAGATGTTTAACATTTTGCATTTAAGCCCCAAATGTAATGAAGCGAACCTGCACGGTACGTTATACTCTCTACCATAGCTAGACCTGATCATGTTACGAAGACTTGCTTCATTACAAGCTGAAACAGAGCTAATGCCAAAGGGCCTAAGTTAGAACTGGACCGTCGATCTCATCATTAGACTATGTTTTTCTTATGATATCATGTTCCCGATACTGCGAACCGGGGTATTGGGTAGAAATATTTTGTCCGTTTTGCTCTACGATGCACCGTTTTCGAGATATTTAACATTATGCATTTAAGCCCCAAATTTAATGAATCGAACTAGCACGACACGTTAGCCTCTAAGCTAGCTTTCTTCATAAGAGCAGCAGCCATCTTGCGCAAGCACCCTTAAGGCGACTCATAAGGAGTCGTGTATAGCCGCCATCTTGCGTCCGCCGTCTTGCGCAAGCATCCTTAGGGCATCTCTAGCCATGTTGTGCAAGGACCCTTAAGCCGCCTCATAAGAGCAACCGCCATCTTGCGCAAGCATCTCTAGGGCGTCTCATAAGGAGCCTTGTATAACCGCCATCTTGCGCAAGCATCCCAAGGGCATCTCATAAGAACCTATGTATAGCGGCAATCTTGCATAAGCACCTTTAAGGAGTCATGTATAGCCACCATCTTGTGCAATTAGCGTCGAGAGATGGCTGATGTAGAATTCTTCTTTTTAAATTATCCGCCACCCTATTTCAGAGGTATGTACCTAAGAGTGTAGCACTGAGCTCTATAGATTAAAGATGGCGGATGACAGCTGACAAAAAGCGCGTGAGTTTATTTACTAAACAAGAGCACGTGGAATTTTTCGATTTGCCGCCACCACATTTCAAAGGTATCTAGCTAATGATGTCAGCACGGTGCTCTCTTGATTAAAGATGGCGGATGACAGCTAACAGAACTTTTCAAATTGCCCGCTACTACATGGAGGGCAGCACGGTGCTCTGTAGATTAAAGATGGCGGAAGACAGCTGACGAAATTGCTCGCATGATAGCAGCACAGTGCCCTATTGATTAAAGATCGTGGATGACAGCTGTCAAAAAAAGCAAGGCTTTGTTTACTAAACAAGAGCACATAGAATTTTTCAAATTGCCGCCACCACATTTCAAAGGTATCTAGCTAAAGATGGCAGCACGGTGCTCTCTTGATTAAAGACGGAAGATGACAGCTAACAGAACTTTTCAAATTGCCCGCTGCTACATAGACGGCAGCACGGTGCTCTGTAGATTAAAGATGGCGGATGACAGCTGACGACATTGCCCGCATGATAGCAGCACAGTGCTCTATTGATTAAAGATGTTGGATGACAGCTGTCAAAAAGCACGTGGCTTTGTTTCCAAACAAGAGCACATAGAATTTTTCAAATTGCCGTCACCACATTTCATAGGTAACTAGCTAAAGAGCGCAGCACTGAGGTTTGTGATGCAAGATGGCGGATGACAGCTGTCAGAAAAAAGCACGTGAGTTTGTAAAGCACGTGGAATTTGCCACCGCCACAAAGAGGGCAGCACGGTGCCCTCTTGATTAAAGATGGCTGCTGTCACGTGGAATTGCCTGCCACCGCAGGTATCTAGCTAAAGAGGGCAGCACGGTGCTCCCTAGATTAAAGATCGCTGCTATCAAAAAGTATTTTTCAAATTATCCGCCACCACATGTCAAATGTAAGTAGCTAAAGAAGGCACCACTCTGCTCTATGGATTAAAGGTGGTGGATGACAGCTGTCAAAAATGCACGTGGATTTGTTTACCGATTCAAATCTCGCGCTAGTAAGGTTAAGTTGGTTGCACTAAGGTATAGGGCCGTTAAGATGGCAGCACTTCGGATGATAGCTGTGACGTACCACATTTCAAAGGTAAGTAGCTAAAGAGGGCAGCACTGCGCTCTATAGATTAAAGATGGCGGATGTCAGCTGTCAAAAAAGCACATAGCTTCGTTTCCAAACAAGAGCACGTGGAATTTGCCGCCACAACATTTCAAAGGTATCTAGCTAAAGAGGGCAGCACTGTCCTCTGTTGATTAAAGATGGCGGATGACGGCTGTAAAAAAACGCGCGTGAGTTTGTTTCCAAACAAGAGCATGTAGAATTTTTCAAATTGCCGCCTTCACATAGAGGGCAGCACGGTGCTCTCTTGATTAAAGATGGCTGCTGCCATGTGGAATTGCCTGATACCACATTTCAAAGGTATCTAGCTAAAGAGGGCAGCACGGTGCTCTCTAGATTAAAGATGGCTGCTGTCAAAAAGCATTTTTCAAATTATCCGCCACCACATTTCAAAGGTAAGTAGCTAAAGAGGGCAGCACTGTGCTCTATAGATTAAAGATGGCGGATGACAGCGTTCAAAAAAGCACGTGGAATTGTTTATCTCGCGCTAGTGAGGTTAAGTTGGTAGCACTGATGTTTAAGCCCGTTAAGATGGCAGCACTGCGGATGACAGGTGACGAATTTGCAGCTACTGCGATAAAGAGGGCAGCACAGTGCTCTGTGGTTTAAAGATGGCGGATGACAGCTGTCAAAAAAGCACGTGGATTTGTTTATCTCACGCTAGTGAGGTTAAGTTTGTAGCACTAATGTTTAGGCCCGCCAATATGGCAGCACTGCCGATGACAGGTGACGAATTTGCAGCTACTGCGATAAAGAGGGCAGCACGGTGCTCTGTAGTTTAAAGATGGCGGATGACAGCTGTCAAAAAAGCACGTGGATTTGTTTATCTCACGCTCGTTAGGTTAAGTTGGTACTACTGAGGTTTAGGCCTATCAAGATGGCAGTACTGAAGTTAGCGATGCGTTGTTGTCTGTCAAAAAGCACGTGGCTGTCAAAAACACGTGGATTTGTTTACCCATTCAAATCTCGCGCTAGTTATGTTAAGTTGGTACTACTGAGGTTTAGGCCCGTCAAGATGGCAGTACTGAGGTTAGCGATGCGTTGTTGTCGATGATAGCTGTCAAAAAGCACGTGGCTTTGTTTACAAATTCAAATTTCCCGCGGGTGGTGGAGGAGACCTCTGGGAGGCCTCTGACTTTGGTGGTGGTGGAGGAGGCCTCTGGGAGGCCTCTGGGAGGCCTCTGGGAGGCCTGTGGCTGTGGTGGTGGTGGCGGAGGCATCTGGGAGGCCTCTGGCTGTGGTGATGGAGGAGGAGGCCTCTGGGAGCCTGCGGTGGTGGTGGCGTCCGATCTGTCCTATTATACTACTCATGTCATAGGAGATTACAGTGACTATGTGTAGAGAGCTCGCGAAATAATGATTGAGGAAGTTTAATAACTTTTTATTCAAGCATTAAACAGAGAGATCAGGTTGCGAATCCATGTCTGTAGTAGAGATTTTTCTGTTACGGTGACTATGTGATGCATGCAATAGTTTTTTTATTTGGGCGTTGAACAGAGGTATCATGGATTGAATCCATGTCTGTTATAGAGATTTTTAAATATTTTTATAGGCACTATGTGTTCGTAAGCTCGCAAAATAAGGAGAGATGTTGTTTGCTGTTCTATTTTAGAGTTCGAATCCATGCATGTAACTGTTTATTACAAAAATACATGTATATTTGTAATTTATGAGTAGGGTAATACAACAACAGACTGTTTGTGTTCTGAACATGAAAGGTTTGCCATGTTGTTCTTAGTAGAGGGCACATTTCCGGTCTACTGAACCTGTACAGATTGCTTGTGCTCTGTCGAGGGGGAGGTCATGCAAAGACGTCGTCGGATAGAGGACAATAAACATAAAAGGATATCTCTCTGTACGATGACACAGGTGTACGACTAAGTAGGTGTGATCATAGTTATTTGTCCGTCGGATGAAGACCAAGATAGTGTCGGAAAGGATGAACTGACAAGATGATGTCGGGAAGGATATCTTACAGTAAAAATAGGGCCCTGTAAGGTTAGGCCCCTCCAAGGCGATAACGGGAAAGGGGCATTTCGCAAGATGGCGTTGGTAAGGGCATCTAGCCATAACACAATGCGCTGTATGGATAACCCCCTCCAAGATGACGTAGGGGGAGGGGATTTCACAAGAAGGTGTCGGGAAGGGCATCTTGCATGAGGTTAGCGTCGTTCTCTTTTTTCAAAAGTCCGCGCCTCACATTTGTCAAAAGCACGTGGTGTGTGGCTAAGTGCCGTGAAGGTAAGGGCTGTAAGGTTAGGATGGTTCTCTTTTTCAAAATTCCGTGCAACATACTTGTCAAAAGCACGTGGTGTGTGGCTAAGTCTCGTCAAGATGACAGCCGTAAGGTTCGCGTCCTTATCTCTTTCAAAATTTCGCGCCTCATACCTGCTAAAAGCACGTGATAAGTTGCTATGTGCCGTCAAAATGACATCAGTGAGGTTAGGGTCGTTCAGTTTTACAAAATTCCGCTCCTCATACCTGTCAAAAGCACGTGGTGTGTTGCTAAGTCCCGTCAAGCTGACGGTAGTGAGGTTAGTGTCGCCCACTTATTCAAATTCCTCGCCTCATACCTGTCAGTACCAGAAAGCATGTGGTTAGGACCTGTCAAGATGACGGCTGTGAGGTTAGCCTCGGCCACGTATTAAAATTACGCGACGAAACATGAGCACGTGGTCAAAAGTGAGGTTAGGACCCGTCAAGATGACAGCTGTCAAAACACGAGCACGTGCTCTTCTTTGTAAACAACAGCACGTGACCGTGAATTCATGGGCACGTGACCGCCACGTCATGGGATCAATGACCTCGCCAGGGGTTGTGACATCGTGGGAAAATGCTGACGCAGCACGAATTGTTTCAGACCCGTATACTATACTACTACCATGCCAAAATGACGAATAAATATAGAAATGTATTTCCATGTTCTTTAATGATTTCTGTAACTCAGTTATTTCATCTCCATATTGGAAATTCTAAAATGTGAATTATTGTTTTAGAATCCTGTAAAAATGTTACAACTCATCATTGTCATGTTGAATTTGTTACAGATAGATAAGTATGACAAGATATACTTGGAGGTAGAGGAGATTACGTCAGTGAAGGTGTTCAGTGGCTGGCTACAAGTTGATCTTAGGCCGTTCAAGCAGGCTCTGCTCAACGCGGTTCGAAAATGGGCCAACATGTTCAAAGAGTATTTGGTTGATGATCTCACTAGCAGGTACACCTGTTATCCTTGGATTTTACGCCAGCCGGAATGGGGGTCAAGTTGTTAACAGTGTTCACCAAATAAAATTGAATCGTTCGTTTAAGAAAGGGCTCAATTCCAATTTTTTCAAAAATGAGTTCTTGACCTATATATGTTCCTACATGGTAGACACATCTATTCACTATGAAAGGATATTGTATTGGAGAATTAACGGGACTTTTATAACGTTCATTTTTGAAACGGCTCAATTCCTGGAGTGGAGACCCACCTGACCTCTAGTGATAGCATTTAAGTGCTTTGACCACAGCCGACTCGATCCGTAACTTTGCTCCTTTGAAACCCTGTGGTCTGGCAGTAGTGAGTAACACTCAAACATTGCAACATGGAGCCCATTACAGAAGTGTGCGTTCCTGAAGGCAAAAAACGAAAAAAAAGGTGTTCGGAATCGTGATAAATACAAGCGTGAGATTATTAAGAGAAGTGAGCATTTGAGCTATGCTGTGGCAGCAAAGACCACGGGAGAAAACTGCAGTAACTCTTGTTTGCTGAAATGAAATTTGTATTAATTTGATTATAATTTCGACCTATTTCTTCATGTATTTTTCAGAGGCAGAAATCAGTGTTTCACGAAGCTGACGGACCCTGAGAAGTGGGAAATGCTTAACACTAACACTAACTAGGCAAGAATGAACAGGATGTATTTTTTAAAACTCACATTGAAGGCTCGAAAGTTAGGATAATTCGTCGTAAAGAAGAAACAGGATCCAGCAGGTCCAAGCCAAACGTGTATTCGTTTTGTACAGATCCGAGGGAAATCAAGGACTGCGTTTGTAAGAAAGCTTCCCTAAGTCTGTATTGTGTCACCGAAAAACAGGTTAGGAGACTAAGATTATTGCTCTTGCATGGTAAGAGTCCAGTTTGTTGAAACAAAAATAGGGCACTCTCTGAAGGTGTATAGATTGAGCCTTATCCTGTACTGTTTAGCCATTACTCTTCGGCTCAATGTCAGGAATATGTATGAGAAATATCCTGATACTACAGTTAAATACAAGTACTGTCGTGAATATGATAATGCCAATTTTGACTTACCTTTTGGGAGGCCACCGATTGACACCTGCATAGCATGTGAGTAGCTTCTTGTTAAAATTGGAAGTCCTAATTTAAATTATCGTGCTAGAAAGGTGGCAACAGCGGAGGTAATTATTCATAAGCGCAGAGCCAAGAAGTTTTTCACAATCACGAAACAGAGTAAAGAAAGCTGTCAGAAAAGTGACAGCATACTATCACTTAGCTTCTATTTTATGAAAATTTGGTCCTTCCCCCGACCCTTGTGCAAGGCGAATTTTACTTGAGACAATTTTGTTAATGTATTCAACATTCACAGTATTGTAAGTGGCCATTGTGTTATGTATGTTTATCACAAAGGAGTAGCAAAGAAAGTGGAAATGTATGTTTTTTCGTTTTGGACTACATCAAACATCATGTTCCGAGAAGTGTTACTGATCTTAAGTTGTACTCGGACGGATGTATAGGACGAAGTGAGAACCATACTATGGTCAAAAGTTGTTGCATTAGTTGAAACTCAAAGGTTTCAAAGAAATGCTCATCTTTTCCATTTCAGAGAGCACTCGTTTAATGCGTGTGATGCGGACTTTGGTTTGATTAAAAGATCAATTGGTAAAGAGGACAGGATATATTCTGTTAATGAATAAGTCTCACTTATAGTGGCAGCTCTTAAAATAACAGATTTTTAGTGAATATGGTAGAGAGTGATGATGTTTTGAATGTTACTACATGGTGGGCTGAATTTTACAGAAAACTGTAGTGCCAGATGAAACAAAAAAAGAAGGAGTCATGTTTCAACCTACGTTGGTCAATCAGTTTGAATACCTCTGTGAAATCCAGGACAGATATTTTGTTCAAGACATATCGCTGGTCTAGTAAAGTATAAATTTGATCGCGTCACACCTATCATAGCAGTGTAGCTACAAATTGCAAAATGATTGAATATTCGAAGAGACTATATCCCAGAAGAGCACAAAGGCTTCTATGAAGAAATTTTAACCTGGCCTACATGCAGTGCAGAGTCAGCATTGGATGTGTGACACTGAAATTAATTAAATAATAAATTTATTTTTTGAATTTTTTGAACTAATTTTTATGTGTTCTCACTTAATAAAATTGGAACACCTACCAACATTACATTTCAGTTTAGTCAGCTTTGAAAGGGTTCAACTCCATGCTTTCTACGTTCAAATTCCCTGTATGTAATGTTACACATCAGTAATGTTAACCCCTCTAGTACAACAAGTAAGAGAACAACTGCCTTTTCGCCCTCCTGTAAATTTTAACTTCTTGTCATTGAGCCCTTTCTTAAAGGATCGATTCAATTATTGACTTGTGGTTCATCACAGTGACTTTAATTTGAAATATGTTAATTATTACGTGATGGCAAATGTTACCAAATTCTGTCTAAAGGAGTAAGGATCTGGCCACATTCAACGTGAAGGAGAATGCTTGGCATTTATTAGCAGATTCGTGGGCAGGTTAAAAACCTCCCTTAATGCAAAACTAAATCAGCCCTTTGAACCACTTTATAGCCACATAATTATTAAAACTTTTAAAGTTTTGCAACACAGTAGATAATTATTAACATTGTAACGAAGACTTATGTAATCAAGTACACTAAATTTTTCATAACCGAAAACCATTGATACTTTTACTAAGCAAAATGAGGGCAGGCGATTTATTTTAGATCTAAAAAGACAAAGCAACACAGTTAAAATGTAGATTAAAGTCTGACTTAGAATGTAAGTTAATTTCAAGGGTCGGGCCGATGACCTTAGCTGTTAGGCCTTTTTAAACAACAAGCCCTCAAAGCATAAAGGTTATAACCAGAAACCTGACTTATAGGTACATTAAATTTTCCTTCCATAGCTACAAGGTTTACCTGAGTGCAAGTGAATATTTTAATATACTCTAACTGCACGGGGCATGCTGAGTGTGACCTGGATGATTAACTTAATGATTAGGCAGGGAGAATAACAAAAATATGAACATGGAAATTTAAATAACCAAAATGAAATTTATGTAAACATTTTAATTTCTATATAAAGGAAGAAAATATTAATACAATCGAAGTGTAATTACATTTAAAGCTTGATGATAATGTATAAAATTAAAATGACTCAATACGGGTTACGATGTAAGATCCTGTCTTAATGGCTTTCAGAGTCTTACGTCCCTTGAATCAATATTGTTATGTTTGACGAGTTCCAAATAAGTACGATTCCTGAATTTCGATATTAACTCCATGGTTGAAACAGGTAAAAATAACCCTGTGAAAAAGTGATAATTAGTTGTCACCCTGAATGTGCGTCGTTCCAGGTCTAATATACTTCAACACATATTTAACTAAAGGGACCAAATTAAGAACCTCAACTTACAAACCACCAAAACACTAAAATTACGCTCAGTCTACGTCAAAGTTAAACGATCCCTCGATCTAATAACATAGCAAACATATATATCGAAATTTCGGGCATTAAATTTATAAAATAACACCAAAGCCACAATTATGTTACGCAGAAATATACAAAAAATATTTACACACCAATAAATAGTCCATGAGTGCGAAACCTAGGCTGTGCATCCTCCAGCACAGTGGTACGCGAATATCTACATGTGCGAAAAATATAATCTCGATGTTTTCGTAGGGATAATAATTCAGGTAGTCTAACCTTAGCGATAAAACTGTGAGCTTTTTTTTCATTATTTGTTTGATATTCATAAATAACTTACGGTGGTTTTTGAAGAAAACATGGTGCTTTTACAACTCAGCTATTCCTGTTGGTGGTGGCACAGGATACTCATGCGGATCCGGGGTCGAAACCGTATTGGTAACAGAAATAATATTTCTTTCGTTAAACCTGAGACAAAAAGGCCAAGGTTATTCGAAAGATGGCATAAAACTGGAGACGACGGAGGTGACAAGAACGCGCTTCTTACTGCCAGGAGGTCAAACCCGGAATATGAACAAGTTAAATAATTGTTCAACATTGTCTACGACATTAAGAAATCAATGCAGATTGTTCCACATGGTTATGATGTTGAAGGCTGATTTTTGAGTCTACAAGTGTTGCTGCCACTTTAAGGGTATTGTAATCTCAGTTTAGAATTATTGCGAAATCTCTGACCTGGTAAGGATACGAAAGCACGCACCGCACACAACGGGTGAGGCAAGCAGAAAAATTAAACCTCTTTACCCTTAGCCTGCTGCTCAGCCCGACTGCTACTTGTATACTCGACTTTGAACTTTGGTGAGATTTTTTTTTTTTTTGCTAGTTGCTATACATCGTACCGACACAGATAGGTCTTGTGGAGACGATGGAACAGGAAAGGGCTAGGAGTGGGAAGGAAGCGGCCGTGGCCTTAATTAAGGTACTTTCCCAGCATTTGCCTGGTGTGAAAATGGGAAACCACGGAAAACCATTTTCAGGGCTGCCGACAGTGGGATTCGAACCTACTATCTCCCGAATACTGGATACTGGCCGCACTTAAGCGACTGCAGCTATCGAGCTCGGTTTGGCGAGAAGTAAACAACAAAGTGGCATGCTTTGAGGCACCTGTGGACTGCGACACACACAGCAAAGCAGGAACACGTCGTCGAGGCTTTAAGATAACATTACTACTGCATATTCTCGTAGTACTGACCTAGCTGGGAATCGAACTCTGAGAACTCTGAGACCTATATCTAAGAGGCAGGGGATAGCAAAGAAATTCGCTGAGAAATATAACTTGGAGTACGTGAATCGTGAATACTATTAGTTGCTTAGGAACGTTTTCGAACTAGAATTATCTCCTATGAATCAAACTGCGTCTTCCGGCTGAAGGTCAGATAGGTGAGATAAAAGTAAAGAGCAATAGCAGGACCCAGCTCAGAGCTTTGGGGTCGCTTCGGGGCTCCCTCTTACAGCAGGCAGGGTGGGATCTCTTACCTAGTTCTACAAAAAAGGTTGTTTTATTTTTGCGGTATTAGGCCTATTTGCTGGGAGATGAAGTTAGAGAATTTTTTTAGACAGAGCTTTGAGCGAAGACAAGCTCTTGGACTTGCGTGGTCTGGCGAGCGCGCAAATCCGCTAATCTTAAGTATGTCACAGTCAGCACCTTTCGCCCGGTAGAGGACAAAGTACATTTGCAAACTGTGTCATAAGAAAATACCCGACAGTAGTTCAATGAGTTTAGCCTTGTTGTTGCTACGAGTTTAGAGCCTCTTTTAGTACGGTAGCCCTTTTATGTTACACAGGGGATACTGTTAGTGTTATCCTAAGCTCACACCTGTGCGCGTCCCTAACCGCACGGCTAAAGCAATGTTAGGACACAGCTCAGGGCTCCGTACGCTCTCGAGTTCAGAAACAGCACGTCAATGCTAGGGACTCAGCTCAGAGCCCCCTCGTCGTCAACTCACACACCACAGCACGTTCGTTTGAACACAAACAATGCTGGGACTCAACTCAGGGCTCCGTACATTCTCGAGTTCAGAAACAACACGTTTGTTTCGCTAGGACTTAGCTCAGTGTCCTGTACACTCCAATTTAGTAACAGCATGTTTGTTTCGCTGGGAATCATCTCAGGGCCCCGTCGTCATCAATTCACACACCACAGCACATTTGTTTCGACACTGAAACTCAGCTGAAGGCCCCGTACACTCACAAGTTTAGAAGCAGCACGTTTGTTTCGCTAGGACTCAGCTCACGGCCCCTCACAAGCAATGCTAGGACTCGGCTTACGGCCTCGTGCACCCTCGAGTTCATAAATAGTACGCTTGTTTCGCTAGGACTCAACTCAGGGCCCCGCACAAGCAATGCTAGGACTCAGCTCAGGGCCCCGCACAAGCAATGCTAGGACTCAGCTCAGGGCCCCGCACAAGCAATGCTAGGACTCAACTCAGGGCCCCGCACAAGCAATGCTAGGACTCAACTCAGGGCCCCGCACAAGCAATGCTAGGACTCAACTCTGGGCCCCGCACAAGCAATGCTAGGACTCAGCTCAGGGTCCCGTACACTCTCGAGTTCAGAGCCCTAGGAACTCTAGGCAGGGGATACTGTCAGTGTTATTCTACTACCCTGATCTACAGGGAGATTGGCCGTACAAGTAGTTTTTAACAAGGCATAGAACTGACCGCTTCCAATTTAGAAGTAGCAGTGTTAGATCAACTTTTGTTACGACTGTACGTGCTTGTTGACCTCTACACATTTCATTTCTCTCACCTAGCAACAAGCGCAGTCAACGAGAAGTAGTCTGTTGCTGTGTTCGTGTGTGTGTGTGTTACGTGCATGTAAACGAATAGGCAATTTACTGTATTCTCTCACTTTAAGCGAAGCCGATCATCGTGATTGATATCTGCTGAAAGGGTAAGTTTAATTCTTTGATTATTATTATTATTATTATTATTATTATTATTATTATTATTATTATTATTATGATTGTCGATTTTTTTTGTAAATTTACGATTTCGTTTTCTTTGTTTTAGAAATGAAATATCGCATGGCTTTTAGTGCCGGGATATCCCAGGACGGGTTCGGCTCGCCAGGTGCAGGTCTTTCTATTTAACACCCGTAGGCGACCTGCGCGTCGTGATGAGGATGAAATGATGATGAAGACAACACATACACCCAGCCCCCGTGCCATTAGAATTAACCAATTAATTTTAAAATCCCAGACCCGGCCGGGAATCGAACCCCGGACTCTCTGAACCGACGTCATCGTCTACTTCATCCGACTACTATCTGCTAGAAATGTAAGTTTATTGATCTGTCTCTGTTTTATACGTGGGTTTATGTAACAAACGTGCTTAATGCATGTAAGTGCAAACTTCTAGCTCCTTTTCGCGATGTCCAGGATACTTGTTGAGGATCCAAATTACTTTCGAGTTGAGTGTAATGCTTATAGGGTGGCATGCATCGTAAAGAAAAACTACAGACATACATTAATTACCGTTGTCGTCATTCCTGTCTTCATCTACACCTTAAGGTATGCATCGAGCTTTTTATCGATCTCATATGTTTAAATTATTTTAAAACAATCTAAAAAATAGTATTTCGCATTTCTGTAGAAAAATCGAAAGTTTTAACCAGGCGCCTTAGCAATCTTCTACTAAATCAGCGATTTAATGTGATTTCCCTTCGAAAACTAAACACAAATGGTGAAAAGAATTTTGTGTGCCTGTGAGTACTTGCAAGTATTTCTACCGAGTGTGCTAAACGATTTAGAAATAGAACAACTAAATCAACGTTCTATTTGACAAATCTTGTATCATTAGTTTTCTTGGTGTGTAATTATGACAACAAATTGGGGAGCTATACATTTTCTTCATCGCGTATTCTAAGCGGTATTATACGAAATTCATTGAATGGGTTAGATCTAAATTCTTTCTTACTCCCTTGCTATAATGTTTCCGAAGAAAAGTTACATCTTTGCTGACTATGGATACGACGCTTGAATTAAACGCTAGTCTTACTTGTTCCTTTATTCTTTTGAAAGTAACCAGGATATTCATGAAACATTTTAAATTTCTTCTAAAATGACGAATCTCTTATGTTCAGACAAAATATCGGAATGGTTTCGCAAACACATCGTCGACACATTGTTGACTAAATTTGAAAAGTTTGAAGAAGGAGCGAATAATAAGGCACCTGAAAATATTTTGCATCTTCAAATTTTTTAAATTTGTTTTGTTAGGGGCTTTACGTCGCACCGACACAGATAGGTCTTATGGCGACGATGGGATAGGAAAGGCCTAGGAGTTGGAAGGAAGCGGCCGTGGCCTTAATTAAGGTACAGCCCCAGCATTTGCCAGGTGTGAAAATGGGAAACCACGGAAACCATTTTCAGGGCTGCCGATAGTGGGATTCGAACCTACTATCTCCCGGATGCAAGCTCACAGCCGCGCGCCTCTACGCGCACGGCCAACTCGCCCGGTGATCTTCAAATTAATGTGTGCAAATTCGACCCCTTCAATTCAGGTAGACGACACATTCAACTTCCTCAAGCGATGGTAAATATGAGAGCACTGATCAATATTAAGAATAACGGTGACTATTGCTTTCTATGCTGCATCGCAATGGCGTTGAAACCGGCAACAAGTAATAGACTATCAAGAAAATTTCTGTATACGGATACGTTTATTCAGTTCCAACATTCATTATAGGTTGAAGGTGTTTCTTTTCCTATGGATTTAGCAAACATATCTACGTTTGAAAAAAAAACCCGATTTTTTCCTTTTCTGTATACGGTGTCGACGGAGACCGTGTTGTAGGACCACTTTACACAGCTTCATCTCCGAAACAACACCATCTTCATCTCTTATATATTTGCAGTGAAAACACAAGCCACTGCTGCCTTATAAACAATCTTTCTCGTTTGATAAACTCTCCACTTTCATTACACGATGGGAAAAAATATATTTGCGACCGATGTTTGCAATACTATTCTACAGAACGCTGGTTAACTAGACATGTAAATAATTGTGCAACACATCCTGCCGTAAAACTTGTTCTGCCAACACGGAAAATGCAGAAATGTAGTTTGAGAACCTGTTGCCACAGACCTTTGCCGGCAAGATGTAGTGTTTACAGTGCTCTGTGCCTTCTGGTATGGGCTAGAATAAAACTGTTACTTTCTCGGTCTTATACTTGGCTTGGACAGTATGAAAGTGACTGAGGTATGAGTGACGCTAGAAATGCAGCCAGTCCCTGCTACGAATGGTGTGAAAATGTCGCTCATGGGGTCGGTTGATGCACGCATTTCAGTGGGCTTGGGAGACTGATGTGCAATAACAACTTCTGGCTCAGTGATGAAAGCAACGGGAAACTACCTCACTCCTCATTTCCCTAGTACGCCTCTTCAGTGGCACCTAGGCCATCTATGACAGCTAATGGTGAACCTGTTGAGGATCCAACCAGCCTTCGGGCTGAATACCCAACATACATAAAACCTGTTCCTTCCACTGTTTATGCAGATTTTGAATATTTTACTGGACTTTTGATCGTTTCCAACTAGACATGAGCGAACCCTACAAGGATTACGTGCAAAAGCACACTCCGTTTTCAGTAGCTTACAAAGTCGTTTGTTCCTACCATGCCTCTCTATCTTTTTTAAGATGTATCGTGGCGAAAACTGTACGGCATGGCTGTTAAAAGAATTAGAACAGTTAGCACAACGCGTTCATACGCTTATTCACAACCAGTGCCCATTCCAATGACATTTGATGAAATAATTTTGCATAATGAAACCGATGAATGTCACATCTGTAAACAGCCAATTATTTTCCCGCAGATTAAAATTAGAGATCACTGTCAGGTTACTCGGAAATATCGTGGATCTCCACATGATTCGTGCGATCTTTCATATCGTGTACCTAAATTTATTCCATGCATTTTCAATAACTTGTCAGGCTACGACAGCCACTTCATTGTTCGTGAATTTTCACAATAAAATTGCACAAAGTTCACTGTGATTGCGCAAAATCATGAACGCTTTATTCCATTCAGTTATCGTGTAGGCGACATTAACACTCGCTTTCTAGATTAGTATAAATTTATGAACATTTCTCTTGATACGCTTGTAAATGGGCTTTCCAGCGACGACTCTAAATACATTCGAGAGTATCTTTCAGATTCTGAGCATTTTAAACTTTGTATAAGGAAAGGTGCTCTGTCCTATTAATATACTCAGAGCTTTCAAACATTAGAAGAAACTAAATTACCTCCTCCGTCTGCATTTACAAGTGTGTTAAGTGAATGTAGCACACCGTCACTCAGCTCATCGTCATACGGTAGGCATTTGGTATCAATTTCTGATGAAGACTATTTGCATGCCTGCCGGGTGTGGTCAACGTTTCAGCTACAGACCTGAGGTGACTTGTATTTGAGGGTAGACACAATTTTACTCTTTGGTGTGTTCGAAAAGATTCGTAAAATGAGTTTATCTATTTACGGATTAGACCCTTGCTATTACTACACAACACGAGGTCTGTCATGGGGTGCGATGCTCATGTGTACTGGAGTTGAACATGATCTCTAACGGATGTCAACATGCGGTATTCGCGGCGGACTAGATTCGCTTGTCAACAGGCATGCCATCGCGAATATTTCCTACCTCGACAAATATAATTCAGAGAAGGAACATTCTTATCCGATGTATTTCGATGCCAATGATCTGTGTGATTGGGCCAAGTCACAGCCTTGTATGGCTAACAGAAACTGGAATTCAGCATTTTGATATTTTTGAGGCTGCTAAAGATCCTCATCGCGGCTATGTGCTGGAAACTTCTCTTGCCTACCCTTCTCGTCTGCACGATTCACATTCCGATCTTCCTTTTTGTGTTGAAAAAGTGATTCCACCTAATGATACATCAAAACATAGTAAACTGCTTGCTACACTTTTTCCGAAAAAGCGGTATGTTATCCACATACAATGTCTCGAATACGGCTTACAGTTAGAGAGTATTCATCGTATCGTTGCGTTCAAGCATGATGCATGGCTTAAACCGTACAAATATTTAAATACTGAACATCGTCAACGTACTACAACAACATTTGAGAGTACGTTTTTCGAACTGATGAATAACTCGATCTATGGCAAAAGCATGGAAAATGTACGCAAACATCGCGATACTCATTTAATTAATCAAAGGGATGGGTGGTATGGGGCACGCAAGTACATCTCAAAACCAAATTTCAAAGCCTATCATGTTATCGATCGTGACCTTATTTCTGTTGAAGTGACAAAGGACGGAGATCGTCTAAGCGAAGCCAATTTATTAAGGAATGGCTATACTTGATTTTTCAAAATTAAAAATATTTGAGGGCTTATGAAAGGTGAGCACGGCATGAATATCATGACTGAGCTTATTGGTTTAGTACCAAAAGTGTATGCCTATGACAAAAATTCACAGTCTGTTAAAAAAGCGAAAGGCGTACGTTCAAGCGTCGTTAGCCTTTTACACCTTCAACACTATCGCGATCTACTCACCTCTAGAAATGCCGCTTTCTGTACGCAAAAAGGATTCAATCACGCAAACATCATGTGTATACGATCGAACAAAATGAATTTTCATTGCTTCCTTTCGATGACAATTGTGTATGGGATAGTGATTCCCTTACTAGTATTCCATGGGGATACAGCAACAGCTTGTATGAAGGGGGATTGCATAATCATTTAAGAAGTACACCAACATTTTATTCAAGTTAAAACTTGTACTTACAGGAATTGCATTATCAATTAAGAAGCGGAATGTACACGAACATTATAAGATGCACTTATATGAAGCAGAAATCTCTAATGCTCAAGTATAGCAAATGATTCAAGATAAAACTTGTACATACAAGATGCAATAAATAATATAGAATTGGTATATTCTTTTATTTTAGATTATGTATTCCTTTGTCCACATGTGTATAACCTCCTCCCGCTCCCTCTACTTCTTTTCAAGGTAAAGTTTTGTTTGTTTGCTTAAATACTACATCACTCGAGGAAGAAGAGGCTGTTACATTTTAAAGTAAGTATGTCAAGAAAGAAGGTTTTTCAGTGTTCAGCTTCGTAAGGTCTTAGTGTGTCCAGCTTGCTTTCAAAACTAAGAATTGTATGTTGAGAAGAGCAGCTGAGTAAGTATCTTGAGAAGGGAACTTTTTTAAAAATCCATCTTCTTAGGAAAAAGGTATGTCTTTGAACAGCATTCTGTTGTTCGATTCTACTCTATTTGTTTAATCCATCTACAAACGTATCTCTTGCAAAGCAGTAAACATGTTTTAAACAGTGTTCTGATCACATGCTTTAGGTAACGATATCGACTATAGTATGCAATTCTAGCCTTGATATATTTTATTCACTTATTTAGTGTTCTGAACACTCGCTGTAGTAAGCGACATTAACTATAGTATGCGATTCTAGTCTTGATGTGTTTTAATTAATTATTTAATTTTCTGAACACAGCAATCGATGTTCTAAGCAGGAAATAATAATAATAATGCTATTTGCTTTACGTCCCACTAACTACTCTTTTACGGTTTTCGGAGACGCCGAGGTGCCGGAATTTAGTCCGGCAGGAGTTCTTTTACGTGTCAGTAAATCTACCGATAGGAGGCTACCGTATTTGAGCACCTTCAAATACCACCGGACTGAGCCAGAATCGAACCTGCCAAGTTGCGGCCAGAAGGCCAGCGCCTTAATCATCCGAGTCACTCAGCCCGGCGTCCTAAAAAGCAGCAGCTTCGTATGTCAACAATGTCTTATAGTGTTGAAAACAGCATCTTGGTTTAAAAAAATACTACATTCTCTAAGATTATAGTATGTTGAGAAGGGCACCTTGCTATAAGATGGAAGTGTGTCGACAAGCTTGTTTAAAGATGACTCCTGACAGCTGTCAAAAAAGCACGTAGCTTTGTTTACGAACAAGAGCACGTGGCCTTGTTTAAGTATGGCCGCTGACAGCTGTCAAAAAAGCACGTGAAATTTCAAATTGCCCGCTACCACATGCCAAATGTAGTAGACATGTGGTTCAGTGCCGTCAAGATGGCAGCACTGAGGTTAGCGATCGTCTGTTTTTTAAATATGGCAGCACGTCACTTTGTTTACAAACAAGAGCACGTGGCTTTGTTTACAAACAAAAGCACGTTGAATTCAAATTTCACGCGCCGAATTCAAATTTCCCGCGCTGCTGAGTCAGCAGTCATGTGACCCGCTCCGCTGCCTCTGATTGGCGGGCTGCGGGATTGTCTTTGCTCCTCTACTGACGAAGACTATGGTTCTCATCTCAGGACCTCATTAACATAAATTTATCATGCCCATAATGTTTCATTTCAATAGAATTCATCCGCTAATCTCGTGACATAACTTCACTGATCCCTCTCTCATGGGGACTTATATTTCGTACTACGTGCTCAAATATTTTCCCCCGGTCTCTTTGGACCATCCACATATAAAATTAACTTTTTACCGTCGGCAAGTCACCATTCGAGCCTTTTACTGCAATGATGGTTCTCCTATTATCATTAATTCACTCCTGTCGCTTCCCCAATAAATGTTCCTAGCGATTACTTCATTTGCAAAAGTTACTATTGCTTCCTCATATAACACCCTTTAGAATTAATTCTTGTTATTTAAGTTAGGTTGCTTGCTGATCTTTGCTTGAAGAGATAACGTCAATTATCGTTAAAACACTAAATATTCTTCCTCGTTATTATTCACACGTTACGGTTACTATTATTATTATTATTATTATTATTATTATTATTATTATTATTATTATTATTATTATTTCTAACGTTATTTATTATTATTATTCGTATTATTACGATATAATTTATTCTCATCCAAGTTCATTGATCCTTATTTCTTTGTAATTAAGTATTTCGTCTGAAATTATTTATTCACATTGCCTTAAATTCATTTCATCAATCATTATTAGTATTATTATTTTTATTATTTGAAATCTCAATATATATCTCGTGCCATTGATCGTAATTATTAATCCTGTTTTGTGTACTGGTAATAGTTTAATATTAATATCTTTAAAAATTAAATCAATTAAATCTCGATCGAAACAGCTAATTATATTTGATTAATTGTATTTTTGCCTTAAATATATGTGCGTGAAATCCTACACTCCCTAGCATTCTACCAATCTTCTGATATGAAGATATTAATTCATTATCAAAATACTCTTCGGACGACAAATTAGGGTTTAAACTATATTTTACGAAGACATAAAGTACAATATTCGACATTCCACTTGTTTCTGCTCGGATATGCCCCATGCACTGCTTTAAAAACATGGATACACTTGCTGTCACGTCCAATACTTATCTAATCTTATTTCTGCTATGTGACGGTCAACATTCTTAAGGGAGGGCGAGTAATTAAGCGTTAGTTTGACGTTCACAGCAATCTGCTTCACCTGCCCCTCTTCCTCGTACTGTCTGACAAGCGGCTCCCCTCAACTAGCACTGCACGTTACTGTTCAGTGGATTATAAGAAATTTACTATCTACTGCCTTCTAAAATGAAGACTGTGTTTGCACGTGTGCAATTTACCGTAGCAAGTGCTTGTGAGGTTTAACTTAGTTCTTAACGTTGTTGCTCCCTTGTTGGCGACGCGAGTGTTCAACACACTGATGACTTGGGAATAAGGTTTCAGTTTTTGCCCCCGTTTTAGAGCTTGACCTGGCATTATGGGGGAGGGGTATGAGAACCCGCTGGAGCTCACTCTACTATGTCCATTACTATGCCGCGTCCTCACTTCACAAACTTCCAGCACACACACTTAAAGTAAAATTTGAAATTCGATCATATCGTTCCGATTCAAAGTGAAAGTTTGGGTTGTTCTAGACTGATGCTCGGCATGCACGGAACTTGGGTGTCAACAGTCGCGGAACGTTTTTAGTCTCGAACCAAATTCACGCTACGGCGGAAGTCTTGAATTAATATCACTGAGATCACGCACGGATACACAAAATGTCATAAATTATGCACTAATTTATTTAATGATAATTCACTCCAAATTGCGTGTAATATCGCATTGTACTCCGGAAAGAACTGAATAAACTCGCTGCTCCAAGTGGCGAAATCTCATTGGTTCGGTTAGAGCATTCTGGACGAGAACATCGCTTTGTCCAACTCGTCTCTCTGTCGTTTTCTTTGTCCTTGTGTTAGATATGCAGAAATTTCGCTTGGCGGCGAGCAAGTTCCAACCACATAAATATTACGACAATAACACTCGTTCCTTTTTGCGAGTTCTATGGATCACCAGAAACTTATGAACTCCTATTTCCTTACCGTATGCTTCCTGCTCCAGTCCGAATTACTGTTTGCACTATGAGTAGGTGCAGGAGGTGAACACTGCTACACTATCTAACATAAAATATAACTTTTTTCATGTTATATAACTGAATTTAGAACACAAGATCCCTTAATCTTTCTAGTTTCTCATTGCGTTGTAATTTTTAAAACAGTTTTCTGAGAGGTGACCGGATTTTCTCCAACACATTTTGCAATACCATCTTATTTACACCTGTTTGAACAGGCAGCAGTCTTTACGTTGTTTTCCACGTAGGTTGTTGATGTGCAACATCTGAAGTTACTACTTCGTCAGCACTTGATCACGTGCTTCCGCAAGGTTTTCTGCGATGGAATGTCCATGCGTTATGCGGAGCAAAAACCTGCCGACTATTGCCTCATGCAATAGTCAGAAGTAAAATTTCCGCCACCATTGCACGATTTTCACTATGAAAGCGTAGTTCGATGTGTAGAGGTCCCAGAGGTCAATGCCTTCGATCTTGGAAGGGTAGCCAATAAAAACGTAAGGTTTCTCTAATTGTTCAGCACAATTTCGCTTCTCTCAATAAATGACGTTGAATTGTTTGCAGATGTTGATATATATCACATTTGAACGAATTAACTGTTCTAAAGTATCCATTTCTGTGAGCGAAGATGAAGCAGAAGCCATGTTTACAAACAATCAAATTCATCAGCAAACTGTCATAAACATTCGAGAATAACAGAATTTACAACGTCATTACAATGCCCTAAAACGCTGGTAAATCGGTAAAAGTGACCACTAGATAGATCTACATTACTGGAACACAGCAAATGCTGTTGTCATGTCGAGTAGGACATCGGAGATCCATTTGACAAAAGGTTATCACAATGCGTGGTCTCCAGCTCCCCAAGTGGAATTGTAAATCCGAGAATTCATACCACATAATGAAATCATATATGAAATTAATAAAATATATTATTTTACCATATGAAAATGCCCATATGGGTGCAAAGGGGCAAACATGGAATTTCCGTAATTGATTCCGAATGAAAGTGCTCTCCACAAATGAAGCGTATTTTACGAGGAATGGATCGTTAAATTTTCATAATATCCATACTGTCCTCGGTATGTAATTTGAAGTTTCCAAACAAGAAATGATTTCGAAACGCTGAACGTTCTCAAAATGCTTTCCCCGCAAATATTTTATTTCTGTTTTACTGAATGGATAGATTTTTGAGTGACAGGTGAGGAAACAGTGATGAACATTTACTGGAGTACCATGAGGTGGGTAATTTTTAGGAGCACTGGGCTGGTTGACATTCCCCAAGAATAGAGTACCGAGAGTATTTGGAAAAGCACGAAGGGGATTTACAACTTATTCAGTAGAATCCGACTTGCAACCACTTGAGGGTATCCTCACACTTGAATTATAATATACTAAGTCCAAAAATTTGAAGTTTTGATATAATACAAGTAGGAGGGCTAAGAGAATTCAGGAATAGCGCGGGCAATTTCAATTTTACGAAACTATACTTGCAGGAGCCCCTCGGTCAGTTCAGTGACTAGTTTTGGGGAGAGGGTACTAACCACTCCCCGCGACCAGTGATCGAGCACCGGTTCATAAAATATTTTCAAACCGCTGGCCCAAAGACTACTCAGCGGTTTCGGACGGAGTGTGAAAGCAGTGAATCATTGGCGACCACTCTGACGCCATAGAGCAAGCAGTCTCACATCACATGGCCTCGCAAGACGTGTACTATAAACATCATCTTCTATCTTAAAAGAGGCGCCCGGCATCGTCATGTAGCCCTAAAAGATAGCGCAGTACTTCCGACTACCCTGCTCGAGCAATTCTCTACGCCGTGAAAACCGTCTCTCCAGTCATATTGTGTTTCCTCCGCTATATTGAATCTTCAAAATAGGCAGTGATAACTGACTCTCTAGCTGGTGCTATGACCATTTAAACAAATTTAGCAAGCGTGGTCAAACTACCATCACGCATTTGCACGTGGTTTTCAGGAAAACCGCCGTTGTATGCTCCCGGTTTTTTCCCTGCAGGACTCCATTGTGCATTTTTATGTGGTTTTGACAGTTGTCACCATTCAAAACATGCTCCTTCTTACAAACCGCATATTCATACGACCATCTTATGCTCTTTTTGCTGTCTAAGGGACTCCCCTGTACACATACACGTGGTTGTTTGCAGTTATGAACATTGGAAACACCCGCTCCCTTTCAATGACTAAAACAGTAGAGGTGCTGTGGGGCTTCAACGGCAGGCCAATAGGAGGTCGAGGAGCGGGTCGCGTGACTGCTCACGTCATAGTGTGGGAAATTTGAATTTTAACTGGAAACTTGCAATTAGAATTTTGACGGGAAAATTAAATTATGGCGGGAAATTTTAATTTTGGCGGGAGATTTCAATTTTGGCTGGGGATTTGAATTTTGGCGCGAAATTTGAAATTGTAAACAAAGCCACGTACTTTTTGACAGCTGTCATCCGCCATCTTGGAACAACAATGCATCGCTAACCCCAGTGCTGCATTTTAACTGCACTAAACCTCATGGGTACCACCTTAGCCACGAGGTGGCGGGCAATTTGGAAAACTACACGTGTTTTCTGACTGCTCCCATTCGCCATCTTGCATCGCTAACCCCAGTGCTGCCATCTGGACGGAGCAAAATCCTCATGGATGAAAACTTACCCACCTGGCCGAGCGAAATTGGAAATTCCACGGCTTTTATCTTTAAATGGTAATGCTTTATTGACTTCGGGAGAGTATAGATGGGGGTTTAAATAGGTAGTACTCTTTACCCTATCCCCGTTACCAAAAATAAGGGACGGGTGAGTGAAAAATGTGCTATCTATCTCTCTCCCCTTAGAGGTCCACCGCCGTAGCGATGTCCCCTCTACAAGAAAATTGCTCTGGGGGCCCAGAGCAGGGCCCCCTCTTACGAGACAAGCAAGGACACATTGTCTTACACTCGTATTTATAACTACGTTAAGTGGGGAGGGAGAGAATGCTTAGATCAACATGTGCGCGCGCACCTCCTGCTATTTACTGAGGGGTGCAGTGGAGTTTTCCACTCCCGGAATTGAGTCAACATTTTGTGCAGAGTCAGCACCCGAGGTCTAGTAGTGTAGCAATGCAGGTTCCAATGCAGGATCATTGAAATCTAGTAAAGTAGGTGAGCAATGTCGAATTGCGGATTTTGCTTAAGAGGGCGAACCTAACCTTACAGTCGCCATCTTGAGGGGCGTAACCTCACTTTAACGGATAGTTGCCCTGTCCGACGCCTAAGAGAGCAAGCCTAACCTCACATATAAATCAATCAATCAATCATACACCATCTAGACGGGGGCTATCATTAGATTCCCGATGCCAATTGCACAAGATGTCGACTCTACACAGCTCCTTATGAGACTCCCTAGGACGCTTGTGCAAGATGGCGGCTAAGCCCGGGCTTCTATGGAGAAACATAGACTACAGGCTACTACACAAGATGGCGGCTGCTTTTAGAGACTTCTATGGGCGATTGCGCAAGATGGCCGCTATACATAGGCTCCTATCAGTAGTATAATTGGATGGTTCGGGCGCCTCCTCCCGCGGAAAATTTGAATTCTGGCGGGAAATTTGAATTTTTGGCGGGAAATTTGAATTTTGGCGCGAGATTTGAATTTGTAAACAAAGCCCCCTGCTTTTTGACAGCTGTCATCGACAACAACGCATCGCTAACCTCACTGCTGCCATCTTGACGGGCCTAAACCTCAGTAGTGCCAACTTAACCTAACTAGCGCGAGGAAAACAAAGCCACGTGTTTTTTGACAGCCACGTGCTTTTTGACAGACAACAACGCATCGCTAACCTCCGTACTGCCATCTTGACGGACCTAAACCTCAGTAGTACCAACTTAACCTAACTAGCGCGAGATAAACAAATCCACGTGTTTTTTGACAGCCACGTGCTTTTTTGACAGCTGTCATCCGCCATCTTTAATCTATAGAGCACAGTGGTGCTCTCTTTAGCTACTTACCTTTGAAATGTGGTGGCGGATAATTTGAAAAATGCTTTTTGACAGCAGCCATCTTTAATCAAGAGAGCACCGTGCTGCCCTCTATGTGGTGGCGGCAATTTGAAAAATTCTACATGCTCTTGTTTGGAAACAAACTCACGCGCTTTTTTGACAGCCGTCATCCGCCATCTTTAATCAACAGAGCACAGTGCTGCACTCTTTAGCTAGATACCTTTGAAATGTGGTGGCGGCAATTTGAAAAATTCTATGTGCACTTGTTGGGAAACAAAGCCAGGTGCTTTTTCGACAGCTGTCATCCGCCATCTTTAATCAATAGAGCACTGTGCTGCTATCATGCGGGCAATTTCGTCAGCTGTCATCCGCCATCTTTAATCCACAGAACACCGTGCTACCCTCTTTATGACATGTAGTAGCGGGCAATTTGAAAAGTTCTGTTAGCTGTCATCCGCCATCTTTAATCAAGAGCGCACCGTGCTGCCATCTTTAGCTAGATACCTTTGAAATGTGGTGGCGGCAAATTCCACGTGCTCCTGTTTAGTAAACAAACTCACGCGCTTTTTTGTCAGCTGTCATACGCCATCTTACATGGCAAACCTCAGTGCTACACTCCTTAGTTGAAATATGGTGGCGGATAATTTAAAAAGAAAAATTCTACAGCAGCCATCTCTCGACGCTAATTGCACAAGATGGTGGCTATACATGACTCCTTAAAGGTGCTTATGCAAGTTGGCCGCTATACATAGGTTCTTATGAGACGCCCTTGGGATGCTTGCGCAAGATGGTGGTTATACATGGCTCCTTATGAGATGCCCTAGGGATGCTTGCGCGAGATGGCGGTTGCTCTTATGAGGCAGCTTAAGGGTCCTTGCACAAGATGGCTAGAGACGCCCTAAGGATGCTTGCGCAAGATGGCGGACACAAGATGGCGGCTATACACGTCTCCTTATGAGACGCCTTAAGGGTGCTTGCACAAGATGGCTGCTGCACTTATCAAGAAAGCTAGCCTAGAGGCTAACTCGTCGTGCTAGTTCGATTCATTAAATTTGGGGCTTAAATGCAAAATGTTAAATATCTCGAAAGCGGTGCATCGTAGAGCAAAACGGACAAAAAAATTTCTGCCCAGTACCTCGGTTCGCAGTACGAGGATCAAGAAAAACATAGTCTAATGATGAGATCAACGGTTCGGTTCCTACTTAAGCCCTTTGGCTTTCGCTCTGTTTTAGCTTGTATTGAAGCAAGTCTTCTTAACATGATCAGGTTTAGCTATGGTAGAGAGTATAACGTGCCGTGCAGGTTCGGTTCATTAAATTTGGGGCTTAAATGCAAAATATTAAATATCTCGAAATATCCTAGAGCAAAACCTGACACCTGGGTTTGCAGTATCAGGAATATGATAGCATAAGATAAACATAGTCTAATGATGAGATCGACGGTTCGATCCCTACTTAGGCCCTTTGGTATTGGCAGCTATCTAATTCTACAAGATGGGGGCTATACATAGCTTCTTATGAGGCAGCTTAAGAGCGCTTGTACAAGATGGCTGCTGCTCTTATGAGACGCCCTAGGGGTGCTTGCGCAAGGTAGCAGCGACCAGACGGTGACTATACACAGCTCCTTATGATACGGTCTAGAGGTGCTCACACAAGATGGTGGCTGCTCTGATGAAGGAAGCTAGCTTTGCATCGTGCAGGTATCTTTACAGCACTAAACCTCATACCTTTGAAATATGGTGGCGGGTAATTTGAAAAATTCGACGTGCTTTTTAATAAGCTGTTAAGGCCTCCTCTTATGTCAAGGCATAGCTCTATCGAACAAGTTTAAACCTGCACCGGGAAAGCTAGGGTAAGCACGTGCTGCAGTGATGACGTCATTATGCATGTTTACACTTGCAAATCACAAAAGAAACATAAGAAGACTAGAATCAAACACAGCACTCTATGCCGTTAACTTTATCATGTGATCGGAACATTGATTGAAGTGTTTAGAACACTAAATAAGTGATCAAGATTATAATAGAACACTGTACCCGATACAACATGTGTTTAGAACATTTCAGGGGATACCTTTGTTCTAAGAAGATTAGATTACCGCACATTCCTTGTAGGGCTAATAGGTTAAAGGGCTAATGGGCTAAAGGGCTAAAGGGCTAAAGGGCTAATGGGCTAAAGGGCTAGGGTGCCTCACCTCTCTTTATCCGGGCTTGAGACCGGCTCTACAACTAGAGGCGGAGTTAACACCCTAAGGAAGGGAGAATGGTGGGAAATAATCTATACGAATATAGCTACTCGATCGACTATATACTACAGATGGATGACTTAGGTGAGGGTAAGCGCATACTTAATAATACCTACACGACGTAATTCATACTCTATTTCAAAAATATCTTCTTTGTACTGTGTGTAACCAGCATCATGATAGGCTCTTAGCAGTTGTAAACGTTTTACGAGTACGTTGGGGTCTTTACAGTAGGTTATATCTACATAGGGTAACAGAGGCTTGTTGTGAACTTTGAGTCTATATGCAGACAGTTGATGTGCAGGGACTTGTTTTGATGTAATACGTCCTTCAGCAGTAGCGTTTCTAGGTACAAACTTAACTTGTTTCGATAGCGATGAAGCGTTGAAATTTCCTTCTTATTTACCTTGCATCTCTTCTTGAGTTGTTTGCACTTCGACAGAACGTGTAGTAGGCTTAGGAAGTGAAGTAAAATCATCAAGCTGTAATGGCAATGAAACATTAAGATTTTCTTCTTCTTCTACTTTCCCTTTACTACTGTTTTGATCAACATCATTATCCTTATTATCATAATCATGATCTTGCCTCTCTTTATCTTGAAGTTTGTGCTTAGTAACAGAACTTGCAGCAGGCCTAGACAACAAGGGAGAATTAAAAATCTCTCGCAGAGGTGTACTTTTTAAACAGAAATCAGTGTTCGCTGGAATATGGTTGAGCTCTTTGTATTTTGTTCCCGATGAAGCTACATTACACGCAGCTTCATGACGTTGAGCGTTGTATGCGTCCTTGAACTCCCTTCTGCAATGTTTGCATTGAAAAATTGTCCTACACGGTATCTCATGACGTCTCCTGTGATAGCTTCGGGAAAATTATTTTCCACACTCTTCGCAAATATACCTGGAAATGGGTTTTTCCATGACGGACTTTTATCTTCTGCTAACAGATTCTTCTTTAAATCTACTGGACATTTGTTACTCTCTACTTCGATGATGCGAACAGCTTAGCGATTAACAGTAAACTAACACAAAAGCGTATAACCAAGGTAGCAACAGTAAGGTTTAAGCCCATCAAGATGGCAAGAGTGAGGTTAGCGACGTTCTGCTGTTGGATTTTAAATTCCGCGCTATAACATGCATAAGGTGGTAGCCTTGAGGTTTACTGCCGTAAAGATGGCAGCAGTGAGGCTAGCGACGCTCTATTGTCCTTCAAAGTGAGGTTAGGGTTCGTCAAGGAGACAGCTGTCAAAAAGCACGTGGCTATGTTTACCAAACAAGAGGACGTGGTCGTGACGTCACGGTCACGTAATCAATCCTTAGCTCTACGTCGTTGAGAGCAGCATTAGGATTAGCTATGTTTAAAAATCTTAGGAACAGAGCAGCAGTATGAATAGCCATGTTTTAAAGCGTGTAGACATCACCTATCGATTTTACATGCATCAAATATCGCACTAATCTGCTTCCGCTAGATCGTGCTGCTATCTTAGCATAACCTATACGTATGAACTCAAAGTATAAAGAATAGCCATGTTTCAAAGCGTGTACACATTACCTATCGATTTTACATGAATCGACTATCATACTAAACTTCTTCCGTTAGATTGTGCTGCTATCTTAGCATAACCTATACCCATGAACTTAAAGTGCAATGAATAGTTATGTTTCAAAGCGTGTACATATTACTTATCGATTTTGCAAGCATCGACTCTCGTACTAAACTTCTTCCTCTAGATTGTGCTGCTATCTTAGCATAACCTATGTGCATGAACTTAAAGTACAAAGAATAACCATGTTTCAAAGCGTGTACACATCACCCTGAACTTCTTCCGCTAGATTGTATTCCTAGCTTAGCATAGCCTATACGCACGAACTTAAAGCACAAAAAAATAACGATGTTTAACAGCGTGTACACATCACCTATTGATTTTGCATGGATCGACTATTTTTTACCGCCAGAGTGTACAACGATCGCATATGTGTATTGCTAACGTATGTGTATAAAGTTAAAGCACAAAGAATAGCTATGCTTTGGAGCATGCTATCACCTATCGATTTTGCATGCATCGACTATCGTACTAAACTTCTACCGCTAGAGTGTACAACGTTCGCAATTATGTGCTGCTACCTATGTGCGTGAACTTAAAGCACAAAGAATAGCGTGTACACAACACCTGTCAATTTTGCACGCATTAACTCTTGTACTAAACTTCTTCCAAAACAGCGTGCGATCATCGCTTGTGTGTGCTGCAATCTTAACATAACCTATGTGCACGAAGTTGAAGCACAAAGAATACCCAAGTTCAAAGCGTGCACACATCACCTATCGATTTTGCATGCATCTCCTTTCTTACTAAACTTTATCTACTAGAGCGTGCAACAACCTTATAAGTATGCTGCTAACTTAGTATAACTTATACGCATGAAATTAAAGCATAAAGAATACTGATGTATAAAAATCTTGTGAACATAACAGCAGCAGCAGTAAGAATAGCAATGTTTTAAAAGCGTGTACGCATTGCCTATCGATTATACATGCATCAACTAGAGTACAAAACCTCTCCAGCAAGAGGGTGCTGCTATCTTAGCATAACCTATGTGCACGGATTTAAAGCATGAAGAATAGTTAAGTTTAAAGTGTGTACACAACACCTATCGATTTTGCTCGCATCAACTATCGTACTAAACACATCCCGCTAGAATGTACAACGTTCGCATGTGTTTGCTCTGCTACTTTAGCATGACCTATGCGAACGAACTCAAAGCACAAAGAATAGCCATCATTGAAAATCTTGCGAACATGGCAGCGGTAAGAATAGCAAGGTTTAAAAGCGTGTACTTATCACCTTTTGATAATGCATGCATCTTCTACTAGAGAACGTGAACATCGCTTGTACGTGTGCTGCCATCTTAACATAACCTATGTGCACGAACTTAAAGCATAAAAAATAGTTATGAGTAAAAATTTGTGAACATAGGAGAGTGTTTACTACGTAGGTGTAGACATTGAACTTTGCATGCTGAAGCAGCAAACTACGTGACCGTGACGTCACGACCACGTGCTCTTGTTTGGTAAACATAGCCACATGCTTTTTTGACAGCTGTCTTCTTGACGAACCCTAACCTCACTTTGAAGGACAATAGAGCGTCGCTAACCTCACTGCTGCCATCTTTACGGCAGTAAACCTCAAGGCTACCACCTTATGCATGTTATAGCGCGGAATTTAAAATCCAACAGCAGAACGTCGCTAACCTCACTCTTGCCATCTTGATGGGCTTAAACCTTACTGTTGCTACCTTGGTTATACGCTTTTGTGTTAGTTTACTGTTAATCGCTAAGCTGTTCGCATCATCGAAGTAGAGAGTAACAAATGTCCAGTAGATTTAAAGAAGAATCTGTTAGCAGAAGATAAAAGTCCGTCATGGAAAAACCTATTTCCAGGTATATTTGCGAAGAGTGTGGAAAAGCATTTTCCCGAAGCTATCACAGGAGACGTCATGAGATACCGTGTAGGACAAGTTTTCAATGCAAACATTGTAGAAGAGAGTTCAAGAAGGCATACAACGCTCAACGTTATGAAGCTGCGTGTAATGTAGCTTCATCGGGAACAAAATACAAAGAGCTCAACCATATTCCAGCGAACACTGATTTATGTTTAGAAAGTACACCTCTGCGAGAGATTTTTAATTCTCCCTTGTTGTCTAGGCCTGCTGCAAGTTCTGTTACTAAGCACAAACTTCAAGATAAAGAGAGGCGAGATCATTATTATGATAATAAGGATAATGATGTTGATCAAAACAGTAGTAAAGGGAAAGTAGAAGAAGAAGAAAATTCATTGCCATTACAGCTTGATGATTTTACTTCATTTCTTAAGCCTACTACACGTTCTGTCGAAGTGCAAACATCTCAAGAAGAGATGCAAGTTAAAGAAGAAGGAAATTTCAACGCTTCATCGCTATCAAAACAAGTTAGGTTTGTACCTAGAAACGCTACTGCTGAAGCACGTATTACATCAAAACAAGTCCCTGCACATCAACTGTCTGCATATAGACTCAAAGTTCACAACAAGCCTCTGTTACCCTATGTAGATATAACCTACTGTAAAGACCCCAACGTACTCGTAAAACGTTTACAACTGCTAAGAGCCTATCATGATGCTGGTTACACACAGTACAAAGAAGATATTTTTGAAATAGAGTATGAGTTACGTCGTGTAGGTATTATTAAGTAAGCGCTTACCCTCACCTAAGTCATCCATCTGTAGTATATAGTCGATCGAGTAGCTATATTCGTATAGATTATTTTCCAACATTCTCCCTTCCTTAGGGTGTTAACTCCGCCTCTAGTTGTAGAGCCGGTCTCAAGCCCGGATAAAGAGAGGAGAGGCACCCTAGCCCTTTAGCCCATTAGCCCTTTAGCCGTTTAGCCCTTTATCCCATTAAACCTTTAGCCTATTAGCCCTACAAGGAATGTGCGGTAATCTAATCTTCTTAGAACAAAGGTATCCCCTGACATGTTCTAAACACATGTTGTATCGAGTACAGTGTTCTATTATAGTCTTGATCACTTATTTAGTGTTCTAAACACTTCAATCAATGTTCCGATCACATGATAAAGTTAACGGCATAGAGTGCAGTGTTCGATTCTAGTCTTGTTAAGTTTATTTAGTGATTTGCAAGTGTAAACATGCATAATGACGTCATCACTGCAGCACGTGCTTACTCTAGCTATCCCAATGCAGGTTTAAACTTGTTCGATGGAGCTATGCCTTGTCGTAAGAGGAGGCCTTAACAGCTTATGTATAGCCGCTATTGTTTAAAGATAGCTGCTGTTAAGAAATAGCACGTAGAATTTTTCAAATTACCCGCCACCACATTTCAAAGGTATGAGGTTTAGTGCTGTAAAGATACCTGCACGATGCAAAGCTAGCTTTCTTCATCAGAGCAGCCACCATCTTGTGTGAGCACCTCTAGACCGTATCATAAGGAGCTGTGTATAGCCACCGTCTGGTCGCTGCTACCTTGCGCAAGCACCCCTAGGGCGTCTCATAAGAGCAGCAGCCATCTTGTACAAGCGCTCTTAAGCTGCCTCATAAGAAGCTATGTATAGCCCCCATCTTGTAGAATTAGATAGCTGCAAATGCCAACGGGCCTAAGTAGGGATCGAACCGTCGATCTCATCATTAGACTATGTTTATCTTATGCTATCATATTCCTGATACTGCAAACCCAGGTGTCAGGTTTTGCTCTAGGATATTTCGAGATATTTAACATTTTTCGTTTAAGCCCCAAATTTAATGAATCGAACCTGCACGGCACGTTATACTCTCTACCATAGCTAAACCTGATCATGTTACGAAGACTTGTTTCAATACAAGCTAAAACAGAGCGAATGCCAAAGGGATAAAGTAGGAATCGAACCGTTGATCTCATCATTAGACTATGTTTTTCTTGTTCCTCGTACTGCGAACCGAGGTACTGGGCAGAAATTTCTTTGTCCGTTTTGCTCTATGATGCACCGCTTTCGAGATATTTAACATTTTGCATTTAAGCCCCAAATTTAATGAATCGAGCTAGCACGACGCGTTAGCATCTAAGCTAGCTTTCTTCATAAGAGCAGCAGCCATCTTGTGCAAGCAGCCTTAAGGCGTCTCATAAGGAGACGTTTATAGCCGCCCTCTTGTATCCGCCATCTTGCGCAAGCATCCTTAGGGAGTCTCTAGCCATCTTGTGCAAGGACCCTTAAGTCGCCTCATAAGAGCAATCGCCATCTCGCGCAAGCATCCCTAGGGCATCTCATAAGGAGCCATGTATAACCGCCATCTTGCGCAAGCATCACAAGGGCGTCTCATAAGAACCTATGTATAGAGGCCATCTTGCATAAGCACCTTTAAGGAGTCATGTATAGCCACCATCTTGTGCAATTAGCGTCGAGAGATGGCTGCTGTAGAATTTTTCTTTTTAAATTATCCGCCACCATATTTCAACTAAAGAGTGTAGCACTGAGGTTTGCGATGTAAGATGGCGTATGACAGCTGACAAAAAAGCGCGTGAGTTTGTTTACTAAACAGGAGCACGTGGAATTTGCCGCCACCACATTTCAAAGGTGTCTAGCTAAAGATGGCAGCACGGAGCGCTCTTGATTAAAGATGGCGGATGACAACTAACAGAACTTTTCAAATTGCCCGCTACTACATGTCATAAAGAGGGTAGATCGGTGTTCTGTGGATTAAAGATGGCGGATGACAGCTGACGAAATTGCCCGCATGATAGCAGCACAGTGCTCTATTGATTAAAGATGGCGGATGACAGCTGTCAAAAAAGCACCTGGCTTTGTTTCCCAACAAGAGTACATAGAATTTTTCAAATTGCCGCCACCACATTTCAAAGGTATCTAGCTAAAGAGTGCAGCACTGTGCTCTGTTGATTAAAGATGGCGGATGACGGCTGTCAAAAAAGCGCGTGAGTTTGTTTCCAAACAAGAGCATGTAGAATTTTTCAAATTGCCGCCACCACATAGAGGGCAGCACGGTGCTCTCTTGATTAAAGATGGCTGCTGTCATGTGGAATTGCCTGCCACCACATTTCAAAGGTAACTAGCTACAGAGGGCAGCACGGTGCTGTCTAGATTAAAGATGACTGCTGTCAAAAATCATTTTTCAAATTATCCGCCACCACATTTCAAAGGTAAGTAGCTAAAGAGAGCACCACTGTGCTCTATAGATTAAAGATGGCGGATGACAGCTGTCAAAAAAGCACGTGGATTTGTTTACCGATTCTAATCTCGCGCTAGTGAGGTTAAGTTGGTAGCACTAAGGTTTAGGCCCGTTAAGATGGCAGCACTGCGGATGACAGGTGATGAATTTGCAGCAACTGCGATAAAGAGGGCAGCACAGTGCTCTGTGGTTTAAAGATGGCGGATGACAGCTGCACGTGGATTTGTTTATCTCACGGTAGTGAGGTTAAGTTGGTAGCACTAAGGTTTAGGCCCGCCAAGATGGCAGCACTGCCGATGACAGGTGACGAATTTGCTGCTACTGCGATAAAGAGGGCAGCACGGTGCTCTGTAGTTTAAAGATGGCGGATGACAGCTGTCAAAAAAGCACGTGGCTGTCAAAAAACACGTGGATTTGTTTATCTCGCGCTAGTTAGGTTAAGTTGGTACTACTGAGGTTTAGGCCCGTCAAGATGGCAGTACTGAGGTTAGCGATGCGTTGTTGTCTGTCAAAAAGCACGTGGCTGTCAAAAAACACGTGGCTTTGTTTACCTCGCGCTAGTTAGGTTAAGTTGGCACTACTGAGGTTTAGGCCCGTCAAGATAGCAGTACTGAGGTTAGCGATGCGTTGTTGTCGATGACAGCTGTCAAAAAGCACGTGGCTGTCAAAAAACACGTGGCTTTGTTTACCTCGCGCTAGTAAGGTTAAGTTGGCACTACTGATGTTTAGGTCCGTCAAGATGGCAGCAGTGAGGTTAGCGATGCGTTGTTGTCGATGACAGCTGTCAAAAAGCACGGGCTTTGTTTACAAATTCAAATCTCGCGCCAAAATTCAAATTTTCCGCCAGAATTCAAATTTCCCGCGGGAGGAGGCGCCCGAACCATCCAATTATACTACTCCTATCGAGAGAGATGTCTGTCATGGGCGATTGCACAAGATGGCGGATATACATGTGCTCTTATAGGCGATTGCACAAGACAGCGTCTATACATGGGCTCTTATGAAACGGCTATGGGCGACTATACATAGGCTCTTATGAGACGGCCAAGATCGATTGCACAAGATGGCGGCTGCTCTTATGGAGAAAGCTGGCTGAGAGGGCCTACTGCAAAACATGACGGCTATACACAGGCTGTTATGAAGAAAGCTAGCTTAGAGGCTAGTGTACAAGATGGCAACTGCTCTCTTGAGGCAGCCAAGGGCGTCAAACCTACACTATCCACAAGGAACCAGAAAAAACCACCGGATGATGGGTTGATAACCTCAAACCCCTGAGAGAGTGTCCCCCAAGGTGAGAAGGTTAGTAGCGTGTCCGCTCCAGAAAGGGAGGTAAAGCGAACACCATAGGGAGGGAAGAAAGGTCAAGCAAAACAAAAAAACTGAAGATACCACCAAACAAAAGGAAAAAACACTTACCTTGGAAGTATAAGGGAAGCAGAAATTAAATAAGAAACAGTGACAGTGCTTCATTGGTTTAGTGAAATGAAAATCCACCATTAGTAAGAAAATAAATGACTTAAATTCACCATATTTAAAAAATATATATATGTAGCAAAAATTAAAGGAGAAAATGGAATTCAACTTGAAATTAAAGGTCTCGAAATGTTATTTAAACTCTCTGGATAACTCTAATAAACAATGAAAAGTCTTCCAGTTGTGGAATGCTCAAAACCAACAAATGTAAAATCAATTAACTTAATTAAAAATAAGTAATTATTTAAAATGGCATTAATTTAAAAGAACAACAAAATGTAAATTCAATAAATAAGTTTTTAAAATAAAATAAAACGCTGACCTCGATAAGAGAACTAATGAAACACAAATATTAAAGCTTACCTACTCGACCGGTCGCCTACTCTAAAATTGTTAAACTTAAAATCTAGAAAAGTTAGGCCTTGGTTGCAGTAAAATTCTCCACAAGAAGACTCTTACTGGGCGGCGAGCCCTCGCAAGGGATAGTATATAACACCACCAAAACACGCGAAACCACATTTCAAAATTTACCAAACCGGAAAAACTAAATAGCGGAAAAAATATAGGAAAACTTTACACTTAGAACACATGAAAATCAATCACATCCACATTAAAGAATATACCACTAAGACAGCACGCCCCGATTAAAATCCAAGTTAGCCCAATAATCCAATCAACAACCCGTTGATAAGGCAACAACAACAACAACAAGCGTGTCCGCAAGGACAAAAACGGACACAGAAAATCCCCGAAATGAAAATAAGTTACAAGAGCCAGAGAATGGAGAACAGAAAACAATAATTAACCCAAAAACCAAACCCCAAAGAAGAAAATTTAGGAAGGTTAACCCAATTTCAAACAGAACCTTGCGGTGGCTCTCCATTTATATAAATTTCCAGAAGAAATTTTCAGTTAAAATCATGGTTAAACTTTAAAAAATTTTGATTTTAGTCCACACTGTACTTTTCTACTAAAAGCACTAAGATGAAGCTTCTTCGTGAACACATGGTAACGGAACGAACATGCAGTCATTACACCAATCGGAGATTATTTTTGTTATTATTATCCCGAGTAGAGGTCACTTTTGTCACTTCTGACCAAGATTTTCCTTGAAATTTTTCCGTTTTTTGAAGGTAGAATTCGCATTATTAGATGAAAAAAAGGTAACTTACAGTTACAGGGAAGAGAGGCCGAGAGCTACATTCTATTACCTTACACAACCAGGCTCGTAGTAGTAGGATAATGCAGTTTAACTGCTCGTACACAAATTTGAGACTAATCGAGGCCACCTCCTAAGTTTATAGGGCACAAAATGCCCACAGGGGCTTGGTTTTATCCATTATGGAAGCTACTGTACCGCCGGTCCAACATACACGACTTCTTCCCATGGCGATTCCACTCCAACTGCCAACGTGGCTTGCCTTGTTGCCGCGCGGTCGCCAGGGCGTAGCACTTCATAGCGCGACAAGATATGATAATCGAAATCAAACAAGAATGGCGAGAAATTTCACATTCAATGTGAAACGATAATGTTCCTTCACAAGGTTAATTTACATATATCTCTAGGGGTGCGGACCAAAACGTTTACTTGGGAGGTTACGTACCCTAAATACCGTCACAGGCGCTTGGTAATGATGCGGAAGTAAGCTAGATTTAGCTGAAGCAGTCCAATGAAAAATGGCCATCGGTAAAACATTCATTTCCTATTAAAGGTCCACATGTCCAACCTTACAATATCAATAACTGTTCCACATAAGATTGCTTTTTAAATTGATTTTCGGGAAGTAATCAACATTAGTTACATGAATTGTTCACGCAGGAGTTAGCAGTAGTACAATTTCACACCAAATTGAAAGTATATACAGCCGGGATTCCAAAATAGCCGATTGCACACGGTGTACTTTAAATCAAGAAGTCATACCATAATATAGTTTTCAATCGTAAAATCAAGTTCGCTTGTGGTTTCAAAAATCTCACATGAGTTTGAAATATTCCAGCGGAAAATCCCTTTCTTTACTATTTTATGCATTCAGGTTATTCCCTAAATCAGAGTGGTAACGAAAATTCTATCGCTATAATATCACCTTAGGTTTTAAGGATGTGCACCATCTCGCGTTGCAAATGAGCAACAATAGGCTAATCAAGCAATCAACGGGATCAGGGGAGGACCAAAGGAGACGCAATAGGTGAATGAAATCCACGAAACCCTACATCTAGATCAACATGATTGAGTCAGGGTCATGGTATACCACTCAAAACACAGAGAGTACCGCAGGTACACTTAAAGGAGTAGTCAAAGGGTGAGCACAATTAGCACGCAGGATACCAATAACACAGGAATAGAACCAACAAAGCCACATATCTCCTTAGTCAAACGGTACTCGTAAATTCAACAATCCGTTCAGTTAGCAACCTAATGCCCAGGTTCAAAATTACCATAAAACCATAACCTCTTATCGAGAGCACCAAACACTACCAGATGACACCTCCCCACAGAAGTCCTAACCAGATACTCACAGAAATACAAAGCGAGGTAGTTCAACGTATGATCCCAACCAGATAAACGTAAGTCACTTGGACGTAGATGGGGAGAAATTCTTCATACAGGAGAAGTCATTACACAGGCATAATCCAAGAAAGTAGGAACACATTCAATGTTTAGAACGTAGCACATACAGGACTACGAGACGATGAAGAATTAATCGTTCTCAAATTCCAATATACACTGACAAGAACATTAAATAAATTTTCAACTAACACAAGTTCAACTTTCATATCAGAATACATCACCTAGTTGAGTAAGAGAAAGGACAAGCAATTAATAAGTCATGCTTCAAGTAACCAGGGATAGAGTATTAAATATGGAAAATCCAAGGCTTAAAAGAGTAAACAAGTTTAGAGCAAGGGAAGGATTGACTGGACCAGTCGGAGACCTCTTAAAATATCCAAATGGAGGGTTCGCGAATAGTCTGTCATCCACAACAGATCAGCCAAGCAATACCAAGCAACGAATATCATATAGATCGAAACTGACACTTCATTAGACACTTATAAGCAACATGGAATTAACAGGACAGAAATAGGGATAGAGGAACCACAGGAAGGAACACAATCTGGAATCTGTAACTAACTTGCTACACAGAATCACCAACACAATTCATTCTACAACGGACATCCAATCAAATCAAAAGGCAACGAAAAACCTCAGATCAGAAGACCACAAAGGAAAATAACGAACAATGACCCACACTACGTACACCACCGGTTACCCCTCAGGGTCTAGCCATTACCCGGTCTATAAATACGTGATTTTCCCATCACACTGTCCCATTATGGCAACATGTACCTACTCCTCTCCACCAGGAGAATAGGCAAATAAAGTATAAGTGGCGGAATACGAGGCAAGTCCATGGAAAATGCTCAAAGAGGTTTTGAGAGGGATATTACACTACTAATAGACCCCATAATCCATCGGCAGTCAGATTCCAGTACCGACTAGGGGAGTACTGGTTAGTCCCATACCTAACAAGCAAACCCGCAGAACGGTAAGATGACAAACAACCATGTCAACAGACAGCAAAAGATTTACAGTGGAAAGGAAAAGCCATAGCGTTGCGGGTAGATTTTGAATGAGATTTACAAGAGCAAATATTAAACACTAGACGACATCAGAACAATAGCAAATACATGGGGACAGGGAAAGAAGAAACCAGGACACACCAAACCAACACAATGCTCATAACAAAACAAGCAAATTCCCAGAGTAGCAGATTCATGTAAGAAGAAATGGCCATACCCACAGAACACAGGGTAAGTTAAAGACAGGCACAGAAACTGCCCATACCAATGTGCCAACACCACCCAATTACACAACACAGTAAGAATAACACAACCATGATAACCTACGACGGACATGCGTCAGCTCCCAAAAGGGATTAAAGAATCACAGACCATCCTCAACAACATGCCGTGAAGTCACCATGCCACCCCAAAATATATTCCCAGAAACAAACCACGGTACCGTCACAACATAATCACCTAACACAGAACCAGAGGTTCAAAGAGGCGTATATCACCCCTCAGGCAGAGGATCCTCACTTGCACAACGCAAGACCACAATAAGCAGATATGGTAGGGAATACATGGAACCCACGATTCAAAGGAATTAGATAAATAAGAATAGGTTAGCAGATTTTTTAGAAGACATACTCCAGGTGCATAATTACTATAGCAGTGCACAATACCAGCAATGCAGAGAAGGATCAGGCATAAGAAACACCAAAGCACCAAGTAACGTTTACACCAGGATGAAAACAAAACCAGTAGTTCAGAAAAGGCAAGTTAGATTAATTAATACACAACAGGAAAAATCACGAGTGCGAAATCTTGCGGTAGCCCAGACATCAGATGAATACTTTACAATTAGTAGATAGATTACATTAAGTAAGGGGCCCACGACACATCAGAAATAGTCAAACATATGCAACCAAAAATTAGGAAAGGTAAAACCAGTAAGAACTCTTAAAGTTCAGGCACGAGGCCAACATGTCTCCCATACTAACACTGATTAGCAGAGCTCAACCCAAAACCAAGAACCACTCAATAGCAGATAATATAGATGAAATGCCTCCAACCACCCAGCAACACACCAACCGACACTAACCGCAAGAAGAGGATAAAAATGGGAACACCATTCTTGCAATAAGCAAAAGCCAGCCTCACGATAAGCATCGATCAGCAAACGCTGAGCAGCAATGGGAACGTATCAGCAGCGATAGGTCAGATAACTCCGGGATTAGTCACCAACAGGTTGATAAAATTCAACGCCTTGTCAAGATATTACACAAGTGAATAAATAATGATGTGAGTGAACCACAAGTTACTTCAGTAGAATAAATAAGCTTTAACAATACAGTTTCAAGTTAAAGATTACTAAAACACCATGCGTCACATTTAATTCATAACCTGCATAAATAATTCACGAGAGTTGGGATCTAATAATTTCAGAAAAAACAGTACTGGCAAGACAACACAAGCGGTTAGGCCATAAATTAGTACTACCAGATAAATACACCCTACGAGTTGAGATAAAATTAACACCCACCAACTACATAAATTCATTAAGGTTTACAGGACAAGTTCACAGAAAGTAACCATGGGAGGGTACCATGAACCACCATGTACTTTAATACATAACCGTTTACACATAGATATAGACATAGTTTGATACGCCTAGAGGTTAGGTAAATTATTCATCAGTTTCACACGCCGGAGTTAAAGCAGTTAAAAATTTAATTTAGAAGAAGATAAATTAACATTTAGCATGTACACCACCGAAGCACAATATAGGAAACCATGATAATAATGATAATAATAACAACATTAAATCTGGGAGACAAAACCAATGCCAGGACAGATAACACAATAAAATGCTCCCAGCGCGCAGAATATCACTCCACAAATAGCAACAGACCGAACTTCACCCAAACGTAAATGAACAAATAAGCTTTCTCAATTAAGATAACATTAATTCTCACCGAATTCGCAAACAAAGTACACAGGTATATAGCTGACTGCCAGTCCACATAATACAGCACATGTAGCCAACGGTAACGCTGAACCAACCAAGTCATACTCAACCACAACCAACACAACATAATTAATTACATGCAGTCACTCAACAAATCCGCCAAAAATGAGGAAGAACATTTTACAGGTCACCGCGAAACACCAAAGCAGAAAGGCAGCAGTCACCGCACAGTTACCCATAGGGTTTCAAAATCATAATCAGCAAGTTGGTAAATCCATACAGCTCAGCATAAATAGAGATGAAATAAAACAGGGGACTCCAAATCGCAGATACATGAAACAGAATGAAGTCGAGCATTGCACGAGGTCCTTGCACTCACTCTCACAACGATTGTTCACAATAAGTTTGTTTCTGATTCTCATTCAACACCAAATCAACACAGCACTGCACTGTACCAAACAAGGAAAATGGGAGAAACACAGCGGGAACAACTAAAATCAGGTGCAAAACAACAGTGAAACGAAAACAATCACTGCTCTGCTACCACACAAACCTACACCATCCACAAAGTCCCAGGAACAAACCTCACACCGCTGAGAGAGAGTCCCCAGGTGAGAAGGTTAGTAGCGTGTCCGCTCCAAAAAGGAAGGTGAAGCGAACACCATATAGAGGGCAGAGAGGTCAAGCAAAACAACAAAACACAAGAATCCACCAAACAAGAGAAAAAAACACCTACCTTTGAAGAAGATGGAAAGCAGGTAGAGGCCGCGGTCATTAGTAAGAAAATAAATGACTTTAATTCACCATATTTCAAAAAAAATATGTAGCAAAAATTAAAGGAGAAAATGGAATTCAACTTGAAATTAAAGGTCTCGAAATGTTATTTAAACTCTCTGGATAACTCTAATAAACAATGAAAAGTCTTCCAGTTGTGGAATGCTCAAAACCAACAAATGTAAAATCAATTAACTTAATTAAAAATAAGTAATTATTTAAAATGGCATTAATTTAAAAGAACAACAAAATGTAAATTCAATAAATAAGTTTTTAAAATAAAATAAAACGCTGACCTCGATAAGAGAACTAATGAAACACAAATATTAAAGCTTACCTACTCGACCGGTCGCCTACTCTAAAATTGTTAAACTTAAAATCTAGAAAAGTTAGGCCTTGGTTGCAGTAAAATTCTCCACAAGAAGACTCTTACTGGGCGGCGAGCCCTCGCAAGGGATAGTATATAACACCACCAAAACACGCGAAACCACATTTCAAAATTTACCAAACCGGAAAAACTAAATAGCGGAAAAAATATAGGAAAACTTTACACTTAGAACACATGAAAATCAATCACATCCACATTAAAGAATATACCACTAAGACAGCACGCCCCGATTAAAATCCAAGTTAGCCCAATAATCCAATCAACAACCCGTTGATAAGGCAACAACAACAACAACAACAAGCGTGTCCGCAAGGACAAAAACGGACACAGAAAATCCCCGAAATGAAAATAAGTTACAAGAGCCAGAGAATGGAGAACAGAAAACAATAATTAACCCAAAAACCAAACCCCAAAGAAGAAAATTTAGGAAGGTTAACCCAATTTCAAACAGAACCTTGCGGTGGCTCTCCATTTATATAAATTTCCAGAAGAAATTTTCAGTTAAAATCATGGTTAAACTTTAAAAAATTTTGATTTTAGTCCACACTGTACTTTTCTACTAAAAGCACTAAGATGAAGCTTCTTCGTGAACACATGGTAACGGAACGAACATGCAGTCATTACACCAATCGGAGATTATTTTTGTTATTATTATCCCGAGTAGAGGTCACTTTTGTCACTTCTGACCAAGATTTTCCTTGAAATTTTTCCGTTTTTTGAAGGTAGAATTCGCATTATTAGATGAAAAAAAGGTAACTTACAGTTACAGGGAAGAGAGGCCGAGAGCTACATTCTATTACCTTACACAACCAGGCTCGTAGTAGTAGGATAATGCAGTTTAACTGCTCGTACACAAATTTGAGACTAATCGAGGCCACCTCCTAAGTTTATAGGGCACAAAATGCCCACAGGGGCTTGGTTTTATCCATTATGGAAGCTACTGTACCGCCGGTCCAACATACACGACTTCTTCCCATGGCGATTCCACTCCAACTGCCAACGTGGCTTGCCTTGTTGCCGCGCGGTCGCCAGGGCGTAGCACTTCATAGCGCGACAAGATATGATAATCGAAATCAAACAAGAATGGCGAGAAATTTCACATTCAATGTGAAACGATAATGTTCCTTCATAAGGTTAATTTACATATATCTCTAGGGGTGCGGACCAAAACGTTTACTTGGGAGGTTACGTACCCTAAATACCGTCACAGGCGCTTGCACAAGGTGGCGACTGCTCTTATGGAGAAAGCTAGCCCAGGGCCTACTGAACAAGATGGCGGATATACATAGCCTCTTAAGGCCTCTTCCTCCTCCTCTCCTCTCCATCATCCTTATCCTAATAGAGAAAGGTCACCTCCTCCTGAAAAAGGGCAAATAGGCTAAAAGAAGACCTCCTCGTCATCGGTAGGGAAAAAAGGCACGTCGTCCTAGCAAAAGGGCAAGAAGGCACCTCCTCTTAGCAAAAGGGCACCTCCTCCTAGCAAAAGGGCAAAAGGGCACCTCCTCTTATCAAAAGGTCGATTGGGGAAAAACTTCTTCCTTATATGTACGGCAGAAGGTCGAAAGGAAAAACGGGCTGATCCTCTTCGTAGCAAAAAGGCAAAAGGGCTCTTCCTTATTTGTATGGCAAAAGAGCTCTTCCTCCTGGCAAAAGGGCTAAAGGGCTCCTCTTCCTCGCAAAAGTGCTCCTTCTCCCGGCAAAGGTAAATTTTCGATTGAGGAGGAAGCGGTAGGCGGAGGAGGAGGCGGTAAGGATAATGGAATACATTTTTCAGTATGCAAAAATATTGTAGGATAAGCAAATGCTGTATTCGACAAGACGAAACATGTTCAATCTAGTTACAGAATGCAATAGCAAAAATTTAGAATTGACATGCTGAATGTCTTTATCCGACAAGACAAAACATGTTGAAGATTAAACTGAAAACTTTTATCGCTACTGTGCTTCGTCAAGACAAGTTACAATTAGCACACACTGGAATTGATTGTGCAACAAGACGAAACATGTTGACTATCGGTGTTCAGAACAGAATAACTTATAATGCAAAACATTATAAGATTAATCTCTCTGTTGATACAGTCGCACTCTTATGCAATCGGCGCGCACACATAGAATTGCAAATGTTGTTCATCTCCATCCGACATACTTCTTCTTAATCACTGCAGATAAAGTGATTGATACATAGCAGAGGTTCTTTTGTCCTAAGAATATAGATTTTGTGGGATTCGAACTTACGCAACAGAAATAAAAACTTCTGTGTAGATTTTGAACTCTGGTTTAGTTACAATAGATTCAATCCCTGTTCACTTATCGCAAACAACATAGAGAAAGAAATTTCTTATAGGATTTAAACTTAAATCCTAGGGGTAGGCGAATTAATGTACTTCCTTTTAAATCAATTATGACATCTACGCAGATAAATTTACGCAAGAAGATATTATTTTCTCCAACTACATCTTCTATCGTTATTCATATTTGAATTTAAAAACATCACAACAGCCTATCTCTTTGTAATCCCGCGAATCGAACACGTGATTACTTAATTATGCAACGATAACGCTGTAGTCATTGCCAGAAGGGCAACTCCAAGTCACTGGAACGATTAGAAATAGAGGATACATGCACTTCCTTATTAAACAATAATCACTACTATTGTTGTAATTAGCGAGCACAAGGCATATGATCATACGAATCGAATCTCCCAGCTACATAGTAGGACAGCACCGACACTTACATCAGATGTTTAGAACACACTATGTTTAAAATCGATAGTAAATAAGAACTTAAGAGGAGTAGTGAAGATTAAAAAAGAGGACAATCCTATTTACGGTGTATGAAGACATTAGCTTACCTTTTTGTCAGAATTATGAATACATCTAGGTGTATGAAGCACGAAAGGTTTTGATACTTTAGGAAATAGTTTACAGCTGTCAAGCAGCCATCTTGCATCTTGAACCTCACTGCTGCCATCTTCACGACGATAAACCTCATTGCTGCCACCTTAGGCACGTCGTAGCGCGGAATTTAAAATCCACGTGTTTTTGACAGCGGCCATCTTTAACCACGTGAGCGAGGAATTTTAAGCACCAGATCGTAGCAAACATCAGTGCTAGCACATTAACCGGCTGAACCTCACTGTTGCCACCTTAGGCATGTGATAGCGTGCAATTTAAAATCCACGTAACCTTAACTCGGTGCAATGTTCCTCTGTGAGCCGCGCACACTGCTGTGTCATAAGTAATTTTACGCTTATTTCCGGTCGCGAGTCAGCCAGCTCACTGCATACAAATATTTACTTTGAATTTTCTGTGTGTGTTAAATGCAGATCTGTTCTTTTCCCTTTTCAGGTAAGCGTGTGCGTTTCTACTGTGCAGTGTTAATAATTTACACGTCAACGCCTTCGAAAACCGGATGCATCTTGTTTAGTTTTACGATGCAGAGGAATAGTAAGCAGTGATTATTGTGTTACCGTTTATTCACACGCTATTGCATGTAGCTATCAGCATGGAGCGGGAAGGTTCGAACCGCACCAGGCAAATAATAGAAGCTGAATCTTAGCTGTAATCAACTATAAACTGTAGGGTTAGCCCACGGATCGTAAGATAGTCAGTCGGTTCAAACTGTAATGTTACTCGTAGTAGTAGTGATTATTGTTTTAAGAGAAATGTAACGTTTAATTCTATACTTCGTAAAACGATTTAAAACATAGTGTGTTCTAAACATCTGATGTAAGTGTCGATATCGTCCTACTATGCAGCTGCGTGGTTCGATTCGTGGTATCATATAGCTTGTGCGCGCTAATTACATAAATAGTAGTGATTAATTATTTATAAGGTTCCTCTATTTGAAACGTTCCACTGACTTGGAGTTGCCTTTCTGTCAAAGATTAAAGAGTTATCGTTGTACAATTAAGTAATCGCGTGTTCGATTCCCGGGATTACAAGAAGATTGGCTGTTGTTATGTTTAAAAATTCTAATATGAACAACGTTAGAAGATATAGTTGCAGAAAATCGTATTGTCTAGCGTTATTTTATCTGTTTAATAGTGATTATTGATTTAAAAGGAAGTACATCAATTCGTCCACCCCTAGGATCTAAGTTCAAATCCTATACAAAATTTCATGCTTTGTAGAGTTTGCGATAAGAGAAGAGGGATTGAATCTATTGTAACTAAACCAGAGTTCAAAATCTATACAGATGTTTTTCTTTCTGTTGTATGAGTTCGAATACCACAAAATCCATCTCCTTAGGACAAACGTATCCTCTGCTATCTAGTAATCATTTAATCTGTAGTGATTAAGAGGAAGTATGTCGGAGGGGGATTTACAACATTTGCAATAAATGTACGCACGCTGAATGGAAAAGAGTGCGACTGTATCAACGGAGAGATTAAGCTTATAATGTTTTGGGTTATACGTTTTTCTGCTCTAAACACTGATAGCAAAATGTTTCGTCTTGTTGCACAATCAATTCCAGTGTGTGCTAATTGTAACTTGTCCGGACGAAGCACAGTAGCGATAAAAGTTTTCTGTTTCACATGAGTGAAATTCAAAAGTCCTAAACTATCAAAGCTAAATTTTTTAAATTTATACCAAAGATGTAATATGACATCAGGGGACAGTTTATAAGTTTTCAATTCAGTAGCTTTAACGGTTCAGAGGATATGGTCAAATTACTTCATTTTTATGGGACGCGATAGAAAAAGTTCCTCGTATTGCAAATTTGATTTTTCAACTCCATATTTTGTCAACATGTTCGTCAGACATGCACTTTTAAAAATTGTCGTTGGTATTAATGTGCTAATGATAGATAAGCCACTAGAATTTTTTTAATTTATGCATTCATAAATTTTTCCTTAAATATCAGCCAAAAAGAGTAATTAGAAAAAGAAAAATAGTATTTTTTTTCAGAAGGAAACTGTTCGCAATTTTAATTCATGATATATATGTGAACTAATTAGCAAGTCTGAACTGCCTATCTCAAAAACGTGTAACGCAAGGGACATTTTATATGCAGGAAGGTACTGAAAACATGATGTATGAGAAAACAGCAATTAAAGATCTGCATGCACTACTCACCCTAAAATCCTCCTGGTACATATGTGGGGCCCTCAGATTTCTTTTTCTCCTACTCTCCTGATGCTTTAGCAATCTTCTTCTTTCTCAGGTCCTTCCCACTGGTTGAACCTCGCTTCTTGCACTCAAACACAATGCAACGAAAATGTAAATGAAAACTAAGTGATGCATGGAGTGTAGAAGTGGGCTCCGCGAGACATTTAAATGGCTGCAGGGACTTTAAAAATGGCTGTTGCGGTTTGGCGATGTAATATTTAGATAGAAGAAGGCCTGGGGTATCTTATAACATCAAAATCAAAATTTCAATTTTTCATCGATTTTCATGAAAATTCACTCATGGGTTACCTTAATAGTCAACATGTTTTGTCTTGACGAATAAAGACGTACAGCATGTCAATTCTAAATTTTACAATTGCTTTCTGTAAATAGATTGAACCTGTTTTGTCTTGTCATTCTACAATATTTTTGCATGTTAAAAAGTATTTCCTTGCCCTTACCGCCTCCTCCTCCTCCTCCTATCGCTTTCTCCTCAATCAGAAACACATATTTTGCGAGGAGGAAGAGCTTGAAACGTTATAGTTTGGGTGTGGTGTCGTATCTGGGTAACCAAGTACACTCAGAATAATCGAAATGCAGCAGTATCGAAATGGCAAATCAATAAACCAACAAAGTAAACACGGCCATAATTGTAGTACACTCACGAATAATCAGGGATTATTAGAGAACACAACCAAGTTATGAACTTGGACACTAGTCCGACTAACGCGGTAACGTAAACAAACAGCAGTCCATCAAAGTATGGCACGCCACGAAAAGGATTACAGCTCTCCACAAAATCCATGCGTATACAAGTACTCAGATTTCAGTTTCAAAGTGAAGCGTTTTAGCAGAGCGCACAAGGAAGCATTTTATTGTGTCCATTTTCCAAAGGGACCCGAGGTAAGTACAGATAATAAGGGGCATGGAAATACGTGTGACAGAAATCAGGGAAAGGGAAGGAACTGTTTTTTCATAACAATAATATATTACCACAAATACCAAAAACGATTTTTACATGCCAAAGAAAGTGAACAGATGATTAAAGAGAGCAACAATATTTTCAAAAATAGATACTTCGGATTTTTAAAATAAATGGGACGACCATTTAATAACACAATTTTCTACCCAAAACAGCTAGACTCAAAACAAGAGATGAATTTTATAATAGTTTTCATTAGGAGTATCCTACAAATGCTAAACAAATATTACCCTTTAATACAAAATTTTAAAAGAATTTGAAAAGGCATATAGGCCACTGTACAATCGCAAAAGAAAAAGAAAAGAGAACCCCGGGACAGGAGCGTGGTTAAAAAGGAAGGACGAGGAAGAGAACAGTACCTAGGGCTGGCAACAGGGATTAGGAAAGATAGAACCTACAAGTATTAATATAATCCTGAGACTCGAACAGAAGCTAGGCGTTAATATGAATACAGTTAGTCCTATTCTTGCGTTTGTTCACCACGTCTTTTAGTATCCAATGGTTCATATCACTGTAATTTACACGTAGTAGAAAGGGAAATTTGGAAAATATCGTAGTGTAGTTCCAAGACAAACACCAATGTCAACAGCTCAGACTAGTGATATTTGGTAGCGTGAACAGTCTTTAGCAGCCAGTTCGGCATGATGAAATAGGGGAATACAGCTTTAAAGAGAAAATTAAGTATGGGAAGAGAATGTAGATTTAAAGTTCGCTCACCCGTCCATCAGTCCTTGAGCTTCAATCATGAACAACAAACACCATTTTAAAAACATTGCACACGGACCAGCCGCTAGCGCAAAAAAAAGGAAGTCCTCCCTCCACACAAGTCGTCTTCTTCATCCCACTCGCCGATAGAGCCCAGAGCAGGCCTTATTCATATTACGATGGAAACGTCCAGGAAAGACGAGAGCAGAAGGTACACATTGCGCAGCGAGGTGATAGGGGAGGAAAGGAGGGAGGGCAACAGTGCGAACAGTACCAGCTGGACGGGCGAAGAGAGCACACACACAGAGGTTAGTAGCAGCATGTCGAGCGTAGCAGACGTAGAATCACGTAGAATAGTAGAAAAAATAGGAGCACGCTATATACTCCCAGCAGAACTAATGTCATCTAAAGGAATTTGATTATAGGCAGAATTTAAGTCAAAGATGGTAAAAAACTGAGCATTAGAAAAATGTTGAAAGGCAGATTGCAATTTGGGCATGGGGTATGCATCATACGGGATACGAGAATTTAATTTCCTATAGTCCACTATAAAACGAGAGGATCCATCGGGTTTATCCACGATGAAGGCGGGAGAGGGATAATTAGAAGATGAAGGAATAATAGTATCAGTTTTAAGAATTTGATCAACTAATGCATTCAAAATTTTCATTCTGGGGCGACTCAAGAAATAAGGAGAGGAACGAACCGGGGTTGGATCAGTAATATCAATGTGAGCAGAAATTTTTTTACGGTGCCCAAGGTGGGGGTAATCACGTCGGAAAATTCTTCAAGTAAGGACTGAACACGGTCAGAATGAACAGAATTTATTGGTAAGCAGATAGAGGGATGAGAAAGGGGGAAATCAAAACTATGAACCAATGGAATAGACTTAGAAGAAAAATGAAAGGAGACCTTAGAGTTGACCGAATCCAATATAAGTCCAGTATGGGAAAAAAATTAAAACCTATAATAATCGGTGATGAAAATTTTTCAACAACCAAAAATGTAAGAGGCCAAGAAAAATATTGCATCTTAATATTCAAAGACATAGCACCAAGGACCTCTAAAGGTTGATTGCAGGCAGAGAGACAACGAACAGTAGAGATAGAATAACACAGCTGAGGACATAGAGATTGCAGGGATTGAAAAAATGGTAAACTAATAAGAGAAACGGCAGCACCAGAATCTAACAAAGCAACAGAGGGTAGGTTATTTACGGTGACGAGAACATGAGAGGTCTGAGGTAGGAAAGAGGTAGAGCAAGGCGAAAAATATGAAGAAGTTAATGGAATGGGCGAAATCGCAGAGGTAGGGCGAGGCGTCGGAAGAGTGTGGGAAGGCAGGTTTTCCCCATGAATACGCCGACTGCCTAGCGGCGAGGGGGAAAGGCGTTTCCCACAGGCGGATTGGTGCAAAACTTATAAATGTGACCCGGTCCTTTACAGCGAAAACAAACAATGGGGGAAAGAACATTAGAAAGACTAAGAGCAGAAGATGATGAGGAGGAAGAGGAAGAAGGAACGAGCGGTGGTGGAACGGAAGAATAATAAGAAATATCGCTTAACGCAGACAAAGCATGAGATTGAGCCAGATTATACAATTGAAGCATAGAGGTTGGAGGGTTCATTGCATTGAAAAGTTGTCGAAAAGAGGGAGTAGCATAAAACTGAACAATCGAAATTAGCTCAGCAACATTGTGAGCAATATTTAGTACATCACAATAAGTAGTGATAGAATCTAAATAGTCATGTGCGGATTCAGTCGGAAGTTGGTGACGACGAATGAACTCGGTACTGAGTTTAAAACGTATCTCGTAAGGCAAAAAATAATTATGAATAGCATTACGTAACTCATACCAGGTGGAAAAATGAGACATGTTATCCAACCAAAATTTAGAAAAAAACCCGTAGTCTTAGCGGATAACAAACCAAGAATTTGAGGAAAGGAGGCTAAATTGAGATTCAGAAATTTACGAACAGAGAAAAGCCACATAGTAAGGTTACGGGGATCAGTAGCTATTAACTGCGGAACCTGAAGTAAAGATTGTTTCACAATATGAACATTCAGAGAACTGTCAACAGCATTAAGTTGGGGTATGGATGGAGAAGAATGGGGGCCTAGATCCGGAGCCATGTTGTGGTGGTGAAAAAATGTGAAAGATTTGCGATCAGAAAACTGGTTATGGGATGTAGGAGTAGAAGGATAAGAAAAGGAACTCGGAGGAGTAGAGGTAGAAAAAGAAATTAAGTCACTCACGGGAGGGTTAGGCAAAGACAGATTATGATAAGTAGGAGGTGGAGAAGAATTATCTTCACCCAAAGGGAAATTATCTGAAAAGCATGCCATAATAAAAAAATTACTAAAAGAAATGTAATAATGAGAGAAAAAATTCTGCTACCATTTGAAACGTTATAGTTTGGGTGTGGTGTCGTATCTGGGTAACCAAATACACTCAGAATAATCGAAATGCAGCAGTATGGAAATGGCAAATCAATAAACCAACAAAGTAAACAAGGCCATAATTGTAGTACACTCACGAATAATCAGGGATTATTAGAGAACACAACCAAGTTATGAACTTGGACACTAGTCCGACTAACGCGGTAACGTAAACAAACAGCAGTCCATCAAAGTATGGCACGCCACGAAAAGGATTACAGCTCTCCACAAAATCCATGCGTATACAAGTACTCAGATTTCAGTTTCAAAGTGAAGCGTTTTAGCAGAGCGCACAAGGAAGCATTTTATTGTGTCCATTTTCCAAAGGGACCCGAGGTAAGTACAGATAATAAGGGGCATGGAAATACGTGTGACAGAAATCAGGGAAAGGGAAGGAACTGTTTTTTCATAACAATAATATATTACCACAAATACCAAAAACGATTTTTACATGCCAAAGAAAGTGAACAGATGATTAAAGAGAGCAACAATATTTTCAAAAATAGATACTTCGGATTTTTAAAATAAATGGGACGACCATTTAATAACACAATTTTCTACCCAAAACAGCTAGACTCAAAACAAGAGATGAATTTTATAATAGTTTTCATTAGGAGTATCCTACAAATGCTAAACATATATTACCCATTAATACAAAATTTTAAAAGAATTTGAAAAGGCATATAGGCCACTGTACAATCGCAAAAGAAAAAGAAAAGAGAACCCCGGGACAGGAGCGTGGTAAAAAAGGAAGGACGAGGAAGAGAACAGTACCTAGGGCTGGCAACAGGGATTAGGAAAGATAGAACCTACAAGTATTAATATAATCCTGAGACTCGAACAGAAGCTAGGCGTTAATATGAATACAGTTAGTCCTATTCTTGCGTTTGTTCACCACGTCTTTTAGTATCCAATGGTTCATATCACTGTAATTTACACGTAGTAGAAAGGGAAATTTGGAAAATATCGTAGTGTAGTTCCAAGACAAACACCAATGTCAACAGCTCAGACTAGTGATATTTGGTAGCGTGAACAGTCTTTAGCAGCCAGTTCGGCATGATGAAATAGGGGAATACAGCTTTAAAGAGAAAATTAAGTATGGGAAGAGAATATAGATTTAAAGTTCGCTCACCCGTCCAGTAGTCCTTGAGCTTCAATCATGAACAACAAACACAATTTTAAAAACATTGCACACGGACCAGCCGCTAGCGCAAAAAAAGGAAGTCCTCCCTCCACACAAGTCGTCTTCTTCATCTCACTCGCCAATAGAGCCCAGAGCAGGCCTTATTTATATTACGATGGAAACGTCCAGGAAAGACGAGAGCAGAAGGTACACATTGCGCAGCGAGGTGATAGGGAGGGCAACAGTGCGAACAGTACCAGCTGGACGGGCGAAGAGAGCACACACACAGAGGTTAGTAGCAGCATGTCGAGCGTAGCAGACGTAGAATCACGTAGAATAGTAGAAAAATAGGAGCACGTTATAAGCTCATTTGCCATACAAATAAGGAAGAGCCCTTTTGACCTTTTGCTAGGAGGAGGACCAGCCCTTTGCCCTTTTTCCCTTTTGCCCTACAGATAAGGAAGAATTGTTTTTGGCCCATTTGCTCTTTTGCTATGTGGAGGTGTCCTTTTGCCATTTTGCTATGAGGAGGTTCCCTTTTGCACTTTTGCCAGGAAGAGTAGCTTTTTTTGCACTTTTGCCCTGAAAATAAGCAGGAAGTGAACTTTTTGTCCATTTGCACCTTTGCTACAAGGAAGTGCCCTTTTACTAAGAGTAGGTGCCCATTTGCCATTTTTCCCTTTTGCCCTACCGTAAACGATGAGGTGTTCTTTTTGCCTATTTGTGCTTTTGCTAGGCGGAGGTGCCATTTTGCTATACGGATAAGGGTGAGGGAGAGGAGGAGGGCGGTTGTGTCCCTTCGAAGGAGGAAGAGGCCATAAGAGGCTATGTATACCCTTCATCATGTTCAGTAGACCCCTGCACTAGCTTTCCACATAAGAGCACTAGAAAGAATCATACAAACAATACAATACAATCAATATTGACCTGCACCTAGGGCAGTCGCCATCTTGTACAATCGCCCATAGATGTCTCATAAGAGCCCATGTATAGTCGTCATCTTGCACAATCACCCATAGCCGTCTCATAAGAGCCCATCTTGTGCAATCGCCCAGAAGAGCACATGTATGGCCGCCATCTTATCCAATCGCCCATGGCAGATATCTCTCTCCATAAGAGCCTACGTGTAGCGACCGTCTTGCGCAATCGCCCATAGACGTCTCATAAGAGCAGCCGCCATCTTGTTCAGTAGGCTCTAAGCCAGCTTTCTCCATATAAGCCTGTGTATAGCCGCCATCTTGTGCAATTGGCATCGGTAAGGACATCTTGCCGTGAAACTAAAGATAGCCCCTTTAAGATGGCGGATATGAGGTTAGGCTTTCCCTCTTAAGCGTCGGGAAGGGCAACCATCCGTTAAAGTGAAGTTACGCCCCTCAAGATGGCGACTGTAAGGTTAGGCTCGCACTATTATGCAAAATCAGCAAATCGACATTGCTCACCTACTATACTAGGGTTCAATAATCTTGCATTGCTACACTACTAGACCTCGGGTGCTGACTCTGCAAAAAATTGTTCACTCATATTCGGGTTTGGAAAACTCCACTGCTCACATCAGTAGATAGCAGGAGGTGCCACCCCACTTAACGTAGGTATAAATATGTGTGTAAGACAATGTGGCGGCCCTGCCCTGGCCCCCAGGGCAATCGTTTTTGTAGAGGTGACATGGCTACGGCGGTGGGCCTCTAGGGTGAGAGCGAGCACATCTCTCACTCACCCGTCGCTTATTTTTGGTAAGGGGAGTTAGGGGTAAGAGGACTACTTCTTTAAACCCCCTCTGTACTCCCCCGAAGCCAATAAAGCATAACCATTTGTTTAGGTAACGCTAAGGTAAGAGCCGTGGAATTTCTAATTTCGCACGCCCACGTGCGTAAGTTGGCATCCATGAGGTTTCGCTCCGTCAAGATGGCACTGAGGTTAGCGATGCGAGATGGCAGATGACAGCTGTCAAGAAGCACGTGACCTTGTTTACAATTTCAAATCTCTTGCCAAAATGCAAATCTCCCGCCTGAAACTAAATTTCCCGCTAAAATTCAAATTTCCCGCGCTATGACAGTCACATGACCCGCTCCGCTGCCTCCGATTGGCCCGCCGTAGGAGCCCCGCACCTCCTCTACTTATGACACATGCTGCCCCTATCAGATGTCTGATGAAATCTGATCATTGTACTCCGCACCACAGATCGATAGATTTTCACAGTTGCCTACATTGCTACCCCTTTTTCAAAGTGTTTTGTGACCATTCTAAGACAAATACCACCATCTACCGGCTATCTAATGAAATCTCGTCGCTGGTATTACGCTGACGAATATTGGTAATGTATATATCACATTCCACTTCCCAATATCTCGCACTCTCTACCCCACAAAGCCCTATAAAGGTCGAGATATCCCAGACACTTTCCATTCTGTCGTCAGGCTGACTGCAGACGTCTTCGACTCCGAGGTGAACTGGAGAACTGCTGATGGTAAACCGGTGAATGGTCACTGGGCCAGCTGTCGGCAATATTTTGGTGGACCAGTGCAGCGTGACTGGTCCAACGGCTCCAAGACCAGTAAGTAGGGAAGTTAGGTTAGTGCAAGTTAGTACGTCATAATAACGTGACGTTGATGTCAGGGGTTCTTAACGTGATGAAGTCTGAACAAATATGATGATTCAGAAAAAAATGAATCTTCCATTTTGCATCTGAATTCCAATAACCCTACTGAACCGTATCACCTGTTCACGGTCCAATTATCCTTGTATTTTAACCGGCATAGTCAAATTTATCATCATTTAATTAGTCAGCATACTTCAAATACAGCACTAGGTAGAGACCGAGCTTCATGATTTAAGAGCAGAAGACCCGATAGTGCGAGTTAGGGACCTTAGGATTATTTGGGTAGACCCTGGAATGGAACAAACGTTTATTTAAAATTATTTGAAGCCAGCCAGCGAAAGAGAGAAGGGGGATCGTAGGAGCGGGACAGAGAAATTTTAATTTTTCACGTGGATCTAAGTGTGCCAACACCACGTAAACAAATACGAGCAGTCCAGGCTTGACAACTAGTCAGTAAAGCAAGCTATTTCTACACGAGTGCCAGTCATATTATTTATTGGATAATAATACAAGCTAACTTAATTTTGGAAAGATCCGAACTAATCTTGAATTTGTGTGTTCAAATTCAAGCGACCGTTGGGAGTCAACCTCCGCTTCACATAGACCAGGCTTGAGATCGTCTGGGGAACCACCGACTGTAAATCAAAGGGAGCCGAGCGTATCTCTCGCGTCTAACATCGAGACCGCTTGCCTAATCTAACTGAATATAAGCATTATTACGAGGTGTAAAAAGCTCATCGGAGCATTGCCTGTGAAATTGAGAATTATAAACTAAATCGAGTTCGCGATTTTTAGTGCGGTTCGCGCAGATATGTGCCTTATGAACTTGACTGCGACTGGCTTTTTGGCCGTAATAGGCTCGACTTTTAACGGACTAATTGAGAAGTAGGGGATTTGTCTATTGATCTCGCATAGGTCACAACACTCTGCGAGGCTACGTACAAGGCAGTAACAGGAAGAGTATTCATTTTCCGGGACGATCCAAGCTCAAGAGCGAAACAGAGATTTCATTCCAGAGAATCGAGTGCCGGTGTTCAAGACTTGGCTTAATTCCACCACGAGCCCCACCTGCTAGCTGGAGGCTATGACGGAAGACATCAGATGAGTTCATCTACATTTTTGAGCATTATATATAATATAGAATCGTCTCATGCCCTGTTTTCTTTAATGTTTAATGTTGTATTTATCACATTACGTAAATTCTATGCAAGAGGCATAATGTTTCACATTAAATTAAATTAATTTAACGTGGGGCTCACGATCCGCGTGTGTATTTTGTTAGCTTTGATTAGAAGGTCTGAGTGAATGATAGTTTAGTGGTTTATGTGTTTTGTTTTATGTAGTTCCTGTTGCACCATTTGCTTGGGTGCAAGATTAACGATGTCATTGTCATTATTTAATTCACTGGTAAGATCACCTCTAGCGTTTGTGCCGGAATATGGGACAGAATATTTACCCTCTGAGTGCCGCACGTATTTGCTGTGTACTAGCCAAATGTGCCACCCAACTTTTGTCTGATTTGCAACTCTCCAGAAAAAAATTATCGTTCTCTGAATTTATACCCCTTCTTAGCGAAACTTTTTTCTATTATATTGCACCCGTCCACCCTCTGTGTCCCAGACTAGCGTTAATCTCAGGGGTGTCGATTCATATTTTAAGTCAACAAAATCATAAATCTCAGTATAAATGTAGAGGCATCAGTGAACACAGGGATGAACGGGACATGCAAAAATAAAGTGGGGGACGCTCAATTGTCAACATGAATTTTACGACTCCATGATAGGACTAGGAAGTGACACTTAAAATTTTCAAGGGCATAATATCTAACTACAATAAAAAGATTATGAGAATGACTTCCTTTGAAAATAAATGCCAGAAAGAGCACTTTATTGCGCCATCCGGCGTAATGAATTTCAATACAACTTATAAACGAAACATTGGTTTTACAACTCATCAAGTTATGATATTTGTTGCTTCACCGCAAGTAGTGAGAAAACACTTGTAATATCCGTCCTGAAAATCAAACACAAATTCTCGGTATAATTCAATACTTGATCCCACTGGGATCGAAACAGCATCCGTACGACCTGATGGTCCATAAGTACGAGCCTTCTTTACATCGAAAGCCCGATAATAAATCAAATTTATCGTCGGCTTCGCGATCAAATTTAGATTGAGTACCTCCGACAAATATCTACATTTTCCGATGTCGGCATATCGGCATGAGTAAAACTACGATGATTATGGAAGGTGAATCTCACGGACGGACCCTAGAATTCATCCAGCTGATGACATGCCAACTTAAATTCGTCACGACAAATAATGACTCATATTCTAATTATCGCCAGGCTCGACAGGTCAATGTCACACTGAGATAACACGAGCTGTAGTGGGAATACCGGACGATAACCTCCTCTCGCCCCTCAACCAAATAAACAAACCGGGCCTTACAGTAACTTGACGCACGGCAGGTCAAAGTCTTATGCTGTAATTTAATTTGTTATTATTATTATTATTAGAATTATGAAATTATGATTTGCGTCAATTTAGCGTAATCATACGAATGACGTCCACGCAACTTTAACTTGTTCCGGTCGGACATTATTATTACTATTATTATTATTATTATTATTATTATTATTATTATTATTATTATTATTATTATTATTATTATTATTATTATTGTACCAGGAGGTACACCTCAATGCCGCACATTGAAAATTGGCGCCTAAATGCACTCCTCTATTGTTGAAACTGTGAAAATGAAACTACACAAATTTGGATCTTTAATCAGAAGATGTCACCACCTAAATATTGAGTAATTTTGTTATTGTGAAGTTTCCTGAACTGACTGAATTTCTACTAGTTTTGTTTGCGATCCATCAAGTAGTTTGGACATTCTTCCACAGATGACACTACTAAAAACTATGATCATGCACCTTGGAGCGAGGTGTATGAACTTATAATTCAAAGAAATTTTGTATTCATAAGTTTTTTTCTGATTGATGTTCATTTATTTTTCGGTTGGCAATATTTCATTTCTATTTCCGCCAGTTTTGAATCTAGCCAATCCCTAATTTCTGAAATTAATTTTCCACCTATCACCGGCCTCTTCTTCGATTCTAAGTGTAACTTGTAAATTAACCAATAAACTTGGGAGGGTTTGGCTAGTTTAATCTTGAATTGTCTGAAACCTTCCCTGAGGGTATATAAACTGCGGATTTTTACGTTTCTTGGCCAATTGCTCGTCATTTTACAAATTGTGCGTGTCATAGCAGGAGGCGGGCGGCCTCTTCCACCAGTCAGCAGTACATCGACAAGGTAATGGCTACATAACATCTTTCTTTCTTGCTAACCCTGCATTTTAACCCGAGAGAATGGTCCGAATCGTTAACTATGTAACCTACGTTTCTGGAAATGTAACTTTCTGCCGGCTAAGGTAAAAACTTCATAAATTCTTTCCTGTAGATCGGGGGTAGAGAGTGATGTACCCTCTCGAGCTCCCCTTCATCTTGGTTTGAGGTGACTACGTTTTGTAACTGTTTTTCTTCCTTTCCATAATGCATTAATTTATCCTTACACGAGTCACCTCAGTGGTTTGGGAATAGCCCCTGTTTTATCGGCCCTAGTGCCCTTCATATTTTAAGTGTTCATATCTAGGAGTGCAGGTATTCGCCTCCATTCATTTTGTGTTTGGGCCATTAATTTAACGTGTCATTCTTATCCCGCAAAGGCCCAGTAGGTTGGGTATTTTTAATACCCCTGTAAAAATAAGTTCTGTTTGTAAATAGTGCCTTGAGAGGCCTGTAATTATAAGATGAGGTTGCCTCGAGTAGGCTTGGAAAACTGAGAGCCTGCTCGCTCTTTTTTCAAAATTTTGTAAGATTTATGAATGCCTCTTGAAAGCAAGATGTTGTAATTTTGGGAGCAAGTGCTCTTTGAATTGGGAGATTTCTGCCCTTGTATAAATTTGTGCTCTTTAGTAACTTTGAGCTAGGAGCTCAGGAGATGTAAAGCGAGGGCTGGAAGCCCAGGATTTGTTAAGACCACTAATCTTGTGATTTCCTAAACTTGTGTATGATTATCACTTGTACCTGATGTTTCAAATTTTTATGGTGAAAAATTGTTAAGTGTACAGTTCTGAAAATATAACTTTCAGTTTAAGTTTTAAAATCTCTTCGTGACATTGTAGTTAGACCCATTCATCCCGGCACCTTCTTTCACCTCTGGGGTCCACGGGAATCCCCGGAACAATTATTATTATTGTTATTATTATCTACGATTTCTGACATTGCCACATTATGATTACGATCATTCTTATTACTGGACGCAAATACAAATGTTATTACTGTTATTATCACGATATTACTCCTCCGATAGTATTGTTATTATTATTATTATTATTATTATTATTATTATTATTATTATTATTATTATTATTATGATCAATATTATTATTATTATCAATATTATTATTATGTTGATCACTACGATTTATCACTGTCCTGACGTTATTATTACTATTACCGGTTTTAAATCATCACCGTCCCTTCATTTACCACAGTCCAACTTAGATCTGTAATATTGTTATTATTATTATTTTTTTTTTGATTCGTTGTGCCCAGCTGTGGAGCGCGTTTGAACTTATTTTGCACAATGTTTCTTCTTCTTTTCTTCCCAATATCTCTTCATTTTTTCACTGTGTTCCTTTCTGCGTGTTTCTGTCCAGCCTGTATTTTTTCTTGTTGGTTTCTCTGCAAATTTATGTTTGTTTACTAAGCTTCTAAATTTCATTCTATCTTGAATGGTCTCGTCCTCAATACCCATTTCTTGTAGATCTTCATGAATTTCTGCTAACCAATTGTTGCGGATTTTCAGGGTTAGAGCTAGATTTAGAATTTTCTTTGTCAGCCTGTTGTTATCCATTCTGTGTAGGTGTCCGTAGAATTTTAGTCGTCTCTTTCTGATGGTATCTGTGATTTTTTCTGTAAATTGAAAAATTTCGTGTGGTTTCTTTTTCATCCAAATTCCATTTTCGAACTTTGGTCCTAGGATTTTTCTGATAATTTTCCTCTCTTGTTTCTCAATGCTTTTCATTTGTGACCTGCCGCCAATGATCAGTGTTTCAGATGCATAAAGTGCCTCTGGTTTGATGACAGTATTGTAGTGTCGTAATTTTGCATTTTTTGATATACATCTTTTGTTGTATCTGTTCCATGTGATTTTGTAAGCCCTTTGCAGTTTAGCAGTTCTTTCTTTGTTAGCTTCCTGATTTAACCCTGCTGGCTGAATATTATTATTATTATTATTATTATTATTATTATTATTATTATTATTATTATTATTATTATTATTATTATTACGATCATCACGATTATTCTCACTCGTCATCCTTAACCATCACACCATACGGTAATTTATGTGGAATCTGAACCTCTTTAATATTTTGGGGTCCGTAACATTTCAAAACGACCATACGCGCAGTGCATTTATTTCGTATGTACTATTTCGGGTTCGAATCCTGCCCTCTACGTAATTCAATTTTACTCTTTTACATTGTCCGTATTCGTACATTCATTCTATCTGTGTTTATCATTAATTTCATAAATTTCTTTCTATATCTTTCAACACAGCATCATTATACGGTAAGTGTCCCCATACGGAATTCATCTCTCTTCATATCTCAAAATAAATTTACTTAATTACTGTATTAATCACAGTTTTTGAACTGATTTATTTCTCCTCCACGACCTGGTATGACATATTTATGTTCTGACTGCATGGTGTTTAGAACATCTGTCTACACAACTGATTTAATTCTGAGGTCATTCTCCACAAATAATCGCAAAAGCCTGAAATTATGTTAGCCTAAATTTGACAATCATGATTACGTGATTATTAGGCCTACATGGTCCTGCTAATACTTCCAAATTTAATTTCTGACATTTATAAAAAATATTACAGCCGTAATTTAAACAATACGTTTACTAGCGTTTAATGTTTGTTAGCACCGGCATAATTACTCATAAATATTATTTCACAAATTTTATTTATCACTTTTTAAGGTGCTATTTAGAATAACTATTCTGTCATTCATGATTCCCGCTTATTTTACCATATTATCCATTCAAATTTTAATGTTACTCACCGTTCATATTTGAATACGTTATTTCATGAATTTTATTATTATTGTTATTATTATTATTATTATTATTATTATTATTATTATTAATAATTTGTGACATTCCCTACGAATTTTGCCAACGTAAGTTAAAAAGTTTACACAAGGGAAAACACTAGCATTGCATGTGGCTGGATTCTCCATATAAATTATCACAAAAATTGTCATCATGTGATTGACATAAAAAGCAAACTCTGGGTCAGTTCGAATACTAAACACAAAATCAAATGTTGAGGAGAAGCTCGACTAGATTATTATTATAATACATGCATTACTTAATTCACTACCCCACACTTCCGCTAAGATGTGTACAACAAATTAAATACCTTATTTGACCCGACAATTTACAATACTATAATTTAATTCCGTCCTTTTAACCTAAATTTAGAGTAGACTCGGGAAGCGATCCATTTGTTACATCAAGTAACCAAGTCAAAAATAAAACTGTTTCCCTTCCCAAACATGGTAACATCCCCAAATAAATTTACATATCAGTACTCATCTGTGGTCGTAATCATTGGCAGGCATTGCGGACGAGAGGCCCATTCGGCCCTCTTTCGACTTATTCTTCCATAATGCAGGGTTCCATTTCACATTCACATTTTATTTCACGGCGTTCCGCTATTATAACACTGATTTAATATTTTAATATGTTAACACTGACACATGGCTATATAATTTTACCATATAATACCACTAAAGTATCTGAGAAACAATTTTATTTATGTACACTAATTAATCTTCGTCCTCGACCGCACAAAGTACTAGACACAAACGACGGAGTGTCGATTAAATCGCCCGGCGCGCTTCACGATCCCCGACACGGCATGTCCGATTTCACATCAATCCGCACTCTTGATGTGTTCATATGGACAGCGGTGTAGCACAGCTTCCTATGGTACAGTCTCAGTTAGTATTATAATAGGAGAGTTCGGCCGCCTCCTCCCGCGGAAAATTTGAATTCTGACGGTAAATTTGAATTTTGGCGGGAGATTTGAATTTGTAAACAAAGCCACGTGCTTCTTGACAGCTGTCATCGACAACAACGCATCGCTAACCTCACTGCTGCCATCTTGACGGGCCTAAACCTCAGTAGTGCCAACTTAACTTAACTAGCGCGAGGTAAACAAAGCCACGTGTTTTTTGACAGCCACGTGCTTTTTGACAGACAACAACGCATCGCTAACCTCAGTAAGTAGTATAATTGGATGGTTCGGCCGCCTCCTCCTCCCGCGGCGCGGGAAATTTGAATTCTGGCGGGAAATTTGAATTTTGGCGGGAACTTTGAATTTTGGCGCGAGATTTGAATTTGTAAACAAAGCCACGTGCTTTTTGACAGCTGTCATCGACAACAACGCATCGCTAACCTCACTGCTGCCATCTTGACGGGCCTAAACCTCAGTAGTGCCAACTTAACCTAACTAGCGCGAGGTAACCAAAGCCACGTGTTTTTTGACAGCCACGTGTTTTTGACAAACAACAACGCATCGCTAACCTCAGTACTGTAATCTTGACGGGCCTAAACCTCAGTAGTGCCAACTTAACCTAACTAGCGCGAGATAAACAAATCCACGTGCTTTTTGACAGCCACGTGCTATTTGACAGATTTGTAAACAAAGCCACGTGCTTTTTGACAGCTGTCATCGACAACAACGCATCGCTAACCTCAGTACTGCCATCTTGACGGGCCCAAACCTCAGTGGTACCAACCTAACCTAACTAGCATGAGGTAAACAAAGCCACGTGTTTTTGACAGCCACGTGCTTTTTGACAGACAACAACGCATCGCTAACCTCAGTACTGCCATGTTGACGGGCCTAAACTTCAGTGGTACCAACTTAACCTAACTAGCGCGTGGTAAACAAAGCCACGTGCTTTTTGACAGCCACGTGCTTTTTTGACAGCTGTCATCCGCCATCTTTAAACCACAGAGCGCTGTGCTGCCCTCTTTATCGTAGTAGATGTAAAATTCGTCACCTGTCATCGGCAGTGCTGCCATCTTGGCGGGCCTAAACCTTAGTGCTACCAACTTAACCTCACTAGCTCGAGATAAACAAATCCACGTGCTTTTTGACAGCCACGTGCTTTTTTGACAGCTCTCATCCGCCATCTTTAATCCATAGAGCACAGTGCTGCCCTCTTTACTACTTACCTTTGAAATGTGGTGGCGGATAATTTGAAATATGCTTTTTGACAGCAGCCATCTTGCATCGCAAACCGCAGTGCTGCCATCTTTAGCTAGATACCTGTGGTGGCAGACAATTCCACATGACAGCAGCCAACTTTGAGCACAGTGCTACCCTCTTTGTGGCGGCGGGAAATTCCACGTGCTCTTGTTTGGAAACAAATTCACGTGCTATTTTCTGACAGCAGTCATCCGCCATCTTGCATCACAAACCTCAGTGCTACACTCTTTAGTTGAAATGTGGTGGCGGCAAATTCTAAATGCTCTTATTTGGAAACAAACCTATGCTCTTTTTTGACAGCTATCATCCGCCATCCTTAATCCAGAGAGCACCGTGCTGCCCTCTATGTGGTGGCGGCAAATTCCACGTGCTTTACAAACCCATGTGCTTTTCTGACAGCTGTCATCCACCATCTTTAATCCAAAGAGAACAGTGCTGCACTCTATGTGGTGGCGGCAAATTCTACGTGCTCTTGTTTGGAAACAAACCTATGCGCTTTTCTGACAGCTGTCATCCGCCATCTTTAATCTAGAGAGAACAGTGCTGCACTCTATATGGTGGCGGCAAATTCCACGTGCTCTTGTTTGGAAACAAATTCTACTCGCTCTTCAGCTGTCATCCACCATCTTTAATCAAGAGAGCACCGTGCTGCCCTCTTTGTGGTGGCGGATAATTTGAGAAAATTCTTTTTGACAAGCAGCCATCTTTAATCCAGAGAGAACAGTGCTGCCCTCTTTAGCTACTTACCTTTGAGGCAGTTAATTTGAAAAATTATTTTCGACAGGCAGCCATCTTTAATCCAGAGAGAACAGTGCTGCCCTCTTTAGCTACTTACCTTTGAGGCGATTAATTTGAAAAATTCTATTTAACAAGCTGCCATCTTTAATGAAAAGAGCATCGTGATGCTATCTTGCGGGTAATATTTTACGTCACAGCAGTCATCCACCATCTTGCATCGCAAACCTCAGTGCTGCACTCTATGCGGTGGCGGATAACTTGAAAAAATCTTTTTGACAAGCAGCCATCTTTAATCAACAGAGCACCGTGCTGACATCTTTAGCTACCGCCATCTTACATCGCTTACCTCGCTGCAGCACCCTTTAGTTGAAATGTGGTGGCGGTAAATTCGAAGAAGTTTAATCACGCATCGGGAAAGCTAGAGTAAGCACGTGTTGTTGTGATGACGTCATTGTGCATTTTCGTACTAAGCAAATCATTTGAAGTGTTGCCGAGTTAGCTATGCGATATGTGCACAGTGTGTGTTTTACACTAGGTAAATCATTGAAGTTGTACTTTTGCTCTGAACACATCAAACAATGTTCTTACAGTGTTCGATTCTAGTCTTGCTATGCTTCAACCTAATTTTCTTAGAACAAAGGTATCCCCTAACATGTTGTATCGGATCACATGTTAAGGTTAATGACATCGAGTGCAGTGTTCGATTCTAGTCTTGTTATGTTTCAATCTGATCTTCTTAGAACAAAGGTATCCCCTAACATGTTGTACAGTGTTCGGTTCTACGTGTTTAGTGATCTGAACACATCAATCAATGTTCTGATCACATGTTAAGGTTAACGACATCGAGTGCTGTGTTCAATTCTGGTCTTGTTATGTTTCAATCTGATCTTCTTAGAACAAAGGTATCCCCTAACATGTTGTACAGTGTTCGGTTCTACGTGTTTAGTGATCTGAACACATCAATCAATGTTCTGATCACATGTTAAGGTTAACGACATCGAGTGCTGTGTTCAATTCTAGTCTTGTTATGTTTCAATCTGATCTTCTTAGAACAAAGGTATCCCCTAACATATTGTACAGTGTTCGGTTCTACTTGTTTAGTGATCTGAACACATCAATCAATGTTCTGATCACATGTTAAGGTTGACGACATCGAGTGCAGTGTTCCATTCTAGTCTTGTTATGTTTCAATCTAATTTTCTTAGAACAAAGGTATCCCCTAACATGTTGTACAGTATTCGGATCTACTTGTTTAGTGATCTGAACACATCAATCAATGTTCTGATCACATGTTAAGGTTAACGACATCGAGTGCAGTGTTCGATTCTAGTCTTGTTATGTTTCAATCTAATATTCTTTGAACAAAGGTATCCCCTAACATGTTGTACAGCGTTCGATTCTACTTATGTAGTGTTCTGAACACACCAAACAATGTTTTAATCACATGTTGAAGTTAACGACATCGAGTACAGTGTTCGATTCTAGTCTTGATCACTTATTTTGTGTTCTGAACAAATCAATCAATGTTCTGATCACATGTTGTATCGAGTACTGGCTGTCTCATAAGGAGCTATGTATAACCGCCAACTTGCGTCCGCCATCTTGCGCAACCATCCTTAGGGGTGGGGGGCGTCTCTAGCCATCTTGTGCAAGGATCCTTAAGCCGCCTCATAAGAGCAACCACAGTCTTGCGCAAGCATCCCTAGGGTGTCTCATAAGGAGCCTTGTATAACCGCCATCTTGCGCAAGCATCCCAAGGGCGTCTCATAAGAACCTATGTATAGCGATCATCTCGCATAAGCACCTTTAAGGAGTCATGTATAGCCAGCATCTTGTGCATTTAGCGTCGAGAGATGGCTGCTGTAGAATTTTTCTTTTTAAATTATCCGCCACCATTTTTCAACTAAATAGTGTAGCACTGAGGTTTGCGATGTAAGATGGCGGATGACAGCTGACGAAAAGCGCGTGAGTTTGTTTACTAAACAAGAGCACGTGGAATTTGCCGCCACCACAGTTCAAAGGTATCTAGCTAAAGATGGCAACACGGTGCTCTCTTGATTAAAGATGGCGGATGACAGCTAACAGAACTTTTCAAATTACCCGCTACTACAGAGAGCAGCACGGTGCTCTGTGGATTAAAGATGGCGGATGACAGCTGACGAAATTACCCGCAGCACAGTGCTCTATTGATTAAAGATGGCGACCGACAGCTGTCAAAAAAGCACGTGGCTTTGTTTACTAAACAAGAGCACGTGGAATTTGCCGCCACCACATTTCAAATGTATCTAGCTAAAGAGTACAGCACTGAGGTTTGTGATGCAAGATGGCGGATGACAGCTGTCAAAAAGCACGTGGAATTTGTCACCGGCACAAAGAGGGCAGCACGGTGCTCTCTGGCGGTTGACAGCTGTCAGAAAGGCACAAGGGTTTTTAAAGCGTGTGGAATTTAACACCACCACATAGAGGGCAGCACGGCGCTCTCTGGATTAAAGATGGCGGGTGATAGCTGACAAAAAAAAAGCGCATAGGTTTGTTTCCAAACATGAGCATAAAGAATTTTTCAAATTGCCGCCACTACATTTCAAAGGTATCTAGCTAAAGAGTGCAGCACTGAGGTTTGCGATGCAAGATGGCGGATGACAGCTGTGATGTACCACATTTCAAAGGTAAGTAGCTAAACAGGGCAGCACGGTGCTCTCTGGATTAAAGATGGCGGATGACAGCTGCACGTAGCTTTGTTTCCAAAGAAGAGCACGTGGAATTTGCCACCACTACATTTCAAACGTATCTAGCTAAAGAGTGCAGCACTGAGGTTTGCGATGCAAGATGGCGGATGACTGCTGTGACGTACCACATTTCAAAGGTAAGTAGCTAAAGAGGGCAGCACGGTGCTCTGTGGATTAAAGATGGCCGATGACAGCTGCACGTGGCTTTGTTTATCTCACGCTAGTGAGGTTAAGTTGGTAGCACCAAGGTTTAGGCCCGCCAATATGGCAGCACTGCCGATGACAGGTGACGAATTTTCATCTACTACGATAAAGAGGGCTGCACAGTGCTCTGTAGTTTTGAGATGGCGGATGACAGCTGTCAAAAAAGCACGTGGCTGTCAAAAAGCACGTGGCTTTGTTTACCACGCGCTAGTTAGGTTAAGTTGGTACTACTGAGGTTTAGGTCCGTCAAGATGGCAGTACTGAGGTTAGCGATGCGTTGTTGTTTGTCAAAAAGCACGTGGCTGTCAAAAACACGTGGCTTTGTTTATCTCGCGCTAGTTAGGGTAAGTTGGTACTACTGAGTTTTAGGCCCGTCAAGATGGCAGTACTGAGGTTAGCGATGCGTTGTTGTCTGTCAAAAAGCACGTGGCTGTCAAAAAACACATGGCTTTGTTTACCTCACGCTAGTTAGGTTAAGTTGGCACTACTGAGGTTTAGGCCCGTCAAGATGGCAGCAGTGAGGTTAGCGATGCGTTGTTGTCGATGACAGCTGTCAAAAAGCACGTGGATTTGTTTACAAATTCAAATCTCGCGCCAAGATTCAAATTTCCCGCCAAAATTCAAATTTCCCGCCAGAATTCAAATTTCCCGCGGGAGGAGGCCGCCGAACTCTCCAATTATACTACTTCAGTTATTCACTACGACTTCCATTTACGGTCCATCACACAGTTTAACACACCTGCTTTCACTGTTATCACTCCTTGCTACTATTTCGTCTTTACCTGTGTTCACAATACATAAACCGTAGTCTCTGACCGTAACATGATCTGGCTTGATTTAACTTTTCTCGACACGCGAGTAACGAGGACACAACGACCGGACTCAGAATAATAAGTCACTTCGTCCGAGTTCCCAATACATTTGAGAGTGAGTACTCGTATTTATTGATGGAGGGCCTTTCTGTTCGAATAGCTGACGTCACGCCTCGGAGGGTGGGGCTGGATTTCTCAAATCGGCACTGGCAATCCGAACTGGAAGTTGTAATTTATACCAGATTCATCCCTCATCTAGAACATACACAGGTTTAATATGATCTCATAACGATCGCAGATTTCCGAGATATTAGCAGATATCGCTCTTCAATATTTCGCGGTTTAAGTAGCGTCTCTCGCAACGTGGTCACCTTTCGGCCAATAGCATTCGAGATGCCCCATTTCCAAGAGTTTCAGTCTTCAATTTATTAAATTTGCAGCTTATTAGTTATTATTCTTCTACGCATGACATCTAAAAACTTCCTTAATTTGATTCATATAATTGCAAAAGTTGATTAATGATTACTTTCGGAATTAACTTGCTATTTCACTTCATTTCTATCAAGATGGTATTCCTGGCTGGCCAAATGAATTTTGTGGTTGGACTAGAGTAAGCGGTTCATTTGAATTTCCCTTTGTAACAACTTGACAAACATTTGTCCTAAAGCGATGGCTTTATCTACTCTCCTGTTCCGAGAACCCATGACGTCACCGAAACTTTCTGACCGACAGAAATACATATTTGCGGCGCTAACGTTACAACATTTGCCTTGTTCCTGGCTGGCCTTTCTCTTTTTGTACGGAGCATATTTGAGGACATCCTCATCTTCTAGTCCGTAAATTAATAGTCACCGTACCGAGATGCAGAGCTCTAGCCATTGTGACAGGATAATCCTCACGGCTCCACACGGTCGCCTCGGAAGCTCGTGTCTCCACACGACTCGTATAGAATCTTGTCCACAAATTCTCCCCTTTACCATATGCGTAACATATTCTCCTTCGGGTATCAAAATCCCACGACACAGTAATATCAATAAGTAAGAGTGTTTAGCACGACCTGGGATAATAACAAGCAAACAAGAATAATAATAACCGGAACACATACCCGCAAATCCCAAGGAAAAGGCCGTCGCGATTTGTAGAAGCAAAGGGACAAGAGGCCAAGTGAATCAATTAAAACTAAGTTTCATTAATAATTGGCTGAAATAATAAATCCTCGGATTTGATTTTTTTAAAGAAATCTTTAATAGAAGCTAAATTAATTAAAACAGACTTCTGACCTTGCCAAAAATACACAAGTTAAAATTTATCACATATCAATTAATTGAAGATTAATTAAGAAATTAAAAATTATTAACACCAATTATTACAATAAGTAAAGTAAACTCGTGTCCTCATCCCGAGGTGGTGCAGCTCTTTTCAGGCACACCCCCATTGGGGGTCAGCTGCATGTACCATTTCAACCACATACCAGCCCTCCTGCCATTCATAAATTTCTGGCAGTACCGGGAATCGAACCCAGGCCCCGAGGACGGCAGCTAATAACACTAACCGTTACGCTACGGACGCGGACATTATTACAATTATTGACCGCTAACTACACGATACCACCTGAAAACCTTTCTAATGCACTATCTTTGATGTATGAAAATGGTCATCAACCACCAACTTTAATTATCTGGGAGAAGAAAATCAATAAACATGCAAATAAAACCCACAAGAAGGACAAATAAATAAATATCACTCTTCCAAGCGTTACTTTAATTAAGTGAGTATCACAAGACTGCAGAAAGTGAACAGCACGCACGAAAAATCATATGCCCATCAGACGAATGTCAAGTGTCATCAATAATTAACCGATACTCACATGTCAGACACAACAGAGCAACGCCCACCAACCGTTTGCATTCTATTACACGGCTGCATAACACATGACCATCACACTACTCGAATGTACCGAGGAGTTCATTAGGAAAGCTTTCTCCTAAATATTTTACTAGCTCAAATGGTGGTTTGAAAATCTTCAAATAACAAACATGATTATTAGAATAAATTAAAGAAAATAAATTAAACCACCGTATAGGTTATACTGATACTACGTACGTTATCACTCTTGTTAGGATTTGTTCTCCTAAACTTTAAATAACTGTATCAAGAAGCTAAAATTAATTATATCATTACAAATTACAATTGAAACCCCAATGATACATAGTTAGGATCACCACCTGTTTCTCAAATATTTCCGAAAGATTGGATCCATAATATTTCACACATAGTAACACCGAAAATTTTCCCATTTCTCTTAACACCATGAAATAGTAGATTTCGTTGACTAGGTTAGCCCAGTAGGAAAGATCATTGAAGTATACTCACAAGATCGGAGAATAGTAACTGATTAAATTAAAACAAACCAAGTCTTCGGACTTTATGGCCCAAATGGATAATCCAATATCCTGGATCTAGTCCCAAAACCATTTTCACAGTGCTCGAGTGATTAATCTTATCTGTTAATGCACAACCAGAGCGTAGCTTGCAATGTGTCTCCTTCAATCTAATAATCATGAAAAACAGCTGCTCTCCTCGTTCATTGTCGTGTTACGTCGTTCATCGCATAGCAAGCTCATCTTCTCGCGGCTAGAGAGCAGCACATACTAGCGACCAGGAAGCCTAGTACCAAGTCGGCCGCTAGAAAGCGTACCCTTACCGATCGGAGGATAAGGTAATACAATCTCGATGTTCAAACTCACTGAAACGCCGACAATTATATGAAGGCATAAATGAGCCGCAAAATACATCGTACCATGCAACGAGTAATTCAAAATCCGTTACACAAAACGTGATTAAATTACGATCCCTATCATCCGGGTGCAATATAGGAGGTATGTTCCATTGAATGAATGGCACTTTATACCTAAAATCGTTTCTAGTAAAATTAAAATAAATCATGATTTCAAAATTTAAAATACAATTAATGAAAATCCACATTTTAAGGCAAATATGTTGTGCAAAAAATCAGTATGACGCACTAACTGATGGTATTCCTTGTAGCATAGACTTTTGACTGTCGTTTTGGATAAAATTATGTTATTTGGAGTGATAATATGACGTAACAACTAAAATATAACCTATAGGTTCAGCATCATGAGGGGGGCATATTTCGGTCTAGGTAACTCGAGGAGAGGGTGAGATGCATGGTATGGTAATTCATTATCACGGCTAATTTTACTGAATAATGGCAATATGTGGTATTGTTAATACCAATATTACCGTGGAAATCTTCGTTACTTTCAAATTATCTCTAATGTCGTCAATTGGCTGTGTTCCACTTACAAAATAGTTTTCTGAATCACTCTCAATTACTATAACCCCACTAGAAGTGTCTTCAACACTATTATGAAGTCTTGTTCACATTCTGATTCGACATGTGTGTTGAGTCATCAGTCCATAGACTGGTTTGATGCAGCTCTCCATGCCACCCTATCCTGTGCTAACCTTTTCATTTCTACGTAACTATTGCATCCTACATCTGCTCTAATCTGTTTGTCATATTCATACCTTGGTCTACCCCTACCGTTCTTACCACCTACACTTCCTTCAAAAACCAACTGAACAAGTCCTGGGTGTCTTGAGATGTGTCCTATCATTCTATCTCTTCTTCTCGTCAAATTTAGCCAAATCGATCTCCTCTCACCAATTCGATTCAGTATCTCTTCATTCGTGATTCGATCTATCCATCTCACCTTCAGCATTCTTCTGTAACACCACATTTCAAAACCTTCTATTCTCTTTCTTTCTGAGCTAGTTATTGTCCATGTTTCACTTCCATACAATGCCACGCTCCACACGAAAGTCTTCAAAAACATCTTTCTAATTCCGATATCAATGTTTGAAGTGAGCAAATTTATTTTCTTAAGAAAGCCCTTCCTTGCTTGTGCCTAGTCTGCATTTTATGTCCTCCTTACTTCTGCCATCGTTAGTTATTTTACTACCCAAGTAACAATATTCATCTACTTCCTTTAAGACTTCATTTCCTAATCTAATATTTCCTACATCACCTGCCTTCGTTCGACTGCACTCCATTACTTTTGTTTTGGACTTATTTATTTTCATCTTGTACTCCTTACACAAGACTTCATCCATACCAAACAGCAACTTCTCGAGACCTTCTGCAGTCTCAGATAAAATAACAATATCATCGGCAAATCTCAAGGTTTTGATTTCCTCTCCTTGGACTGTGATTCCCTTTCCAAATTTCTCTTTGATTTCCTTTACTGCCTGTTCTATGTAAACATTGAAAAGGAGAGGGGACAAACCGCAGCCTTGCCTCACTCCTTTCTGGATTGCTGCTTCTTTTTCAAAGCCCTCGATTCTTATCACTGCAGACTGATTTTTATACAGATTCTAGATAATTCTTCGTTATCGGTATCTGATCTCTATCACCTTCTGAATAATAAATAGCTTGGTCCAATCAACATTATCAAATGCCTTTTCTAGATCTACGAATGCCATGTACGTGGGCTTGTCCTCCTTGATTCGATCCTCTAAGATCAGACGTAAAGTCAGGATTGCTTCACGTGTTCCTACATTTCTTCTGAAGCCAAATTGATCTTCTCCCAACTCAGCTTCTACTTGTTTTTCCATTCTTCTGTAAATAATACGTGTTAAAATTTTGCAGGCATGAGATACTAAACTAATGGTGCGGTAGTTTTCACACCTGTCAGCACCGGCTTTCTTGGGAATATGTATAACAACATTCTGCCGAAAATCGGATGGGAATTCTCCTGTCTCATACATCCTGCACACTAAGTGAAATAACCTTACCATGCTGGTTTCTCCTGAGGCAGTCAGTAATTCTGAGGGAATATCATCAATTCCAGGGGCCTTGTTCCTATTTATGTCACTCAGAGCTCTGTCAAACTCTGACCTCAAAATTGGGTCTTCCATTTCATCAGCATCAACAGCCTCTTCATGTTCCAGAACCAAATTATCTACATTGTTACCTTGATACAACTGTTGGATATGCTCCTGCCATCTTTCTGCTTTGTCTTCTTTCCCTAGAAGTGGTTTTCCATCTGAGCTCTTAATATTCATGCACCTAGATTTCCTTTCTCCAAAGGTTTCCTTGATTTTCCTGTATGCAGCATCTCCCTTTCCCAGGACCATACAGCCTTCGACATCCTTGCACTTCTCCTTCAGCCATTCTTCCTTAGCTACCTTGCACTTTCTATCCACTTGATTCTTTAATCGCCTGTATTCTTTTCTGCCCTCTTCATTTCTAGCCTTCTTGTATTTTCGTCGTTCATCAATCAGGTCTAGTATCTCCTGAGTTATCCACTTATCCTTAGTTGATCTTTTCTTCCTTCCTAACATTTCTTCAGCAGCCCTACTGACTACATTTTTCATGACTCTCCACTCTTCCTCTATTGTGGTTCCTTCGGGCTTTTCATTTAGTCCTTGTGCAACATGTTCCTTGAAACAATCCATCACACTCTTTTCTTTCAACTTGTCTAGATCCCATCTTTTTGCACTCTTTCCGTTCTTCAATTTCTTCAACTTCAGATGGCATTTCATGACCAACAAGTTGTGGTCAGAGTCCACGTCTGCTCCTGGGAAAGTTTTGCCATCCAACACCTGGTTTCTGAATCTCTACCTAGTCATAATGAAGTCTATTTGATACCTTCCAGTGTCTCCAGGTCTCGTCCACGTATACAGCCGTCGTTTGTGGTGTTTGAACCAAGTATTGGCAAGGACTAAATTATGATCAGTGCAGAATTCAACCAGCCGACTTCCTCTTTCGTTCCTTTGTCCCAATCCAAATTCTCCTACTGTACTACATTCTCTTCCTTGGCCTACCACTGCATTCCAGTCTCCCATCACAATTAGATTCTCGTCACCTTTTACATATTGTATTAAATCTTCTATCTCCTCATATATTCTTTCAATTTCTTCCTCATCCGCTGAACTAGAAGGCATATATACCTGCACTATTTTGGTGGGCATTGGTTTGGTGTCTATCTTGACGACAATAATTCTTTCACTATGTTGGTCGTAGTAGCTTATCCGCTGCCCTATTTTCTTATTCATTATAAAACCAACTCCTGCATTTCCCCTGTTTGATTTCGTGTTGATAATTCGGTAGTCGCCTGACCAAAAATCCTGTTCTTCCTGCCAACGTACTTCACTTATACCAACTACATCTAACATTAGCCTATCCATCTTCCTTTCAGATTCTCTAACCTTCCACAACGATTCAAACTTCTAACATTCCACGCTCCGACTCGCAGAATGTCAGTATCCATCTTCCTGATGATCGCCCCCTCTCGTGTAGTCCCCACCCGGAGATCCGAATGGGGGACTAGTTTACCTCCGGAATATTTTACCCGGGAGGAAGCCATCATCAGTACATCATTCATACACAGAGAGCTGCATGTCCTCGGGAGGTAGTTACGGCTGTAGTTTCCCGTTGCTTTCAGCCGTGTAGCAGTATCAACAGAGCTAAGCCATGTTGAGTATTATTACAAGGCCGTATCAGTCAATCATCTAGACTGCCACCCTTGCAACTACCGAAAGGCTGCTACCTCCCTTTCGATGAACCATTCGTTAGTCTGGTCTCTCAACAGATACCCATCCGATATGGCTGCACCTGCGGCTCGGCTATCTGCATCATTGGGACACGCAAGCCTCCCTACCGCGGCAAGGTCACATGGTTCGCAGAGGAGGGATTCAACATAATCATCGTAATTCCCTAAACTGTGTACGTAATCAGTCAGACCATCATTGTACGTCGTCCTGTAAGGCCGCCATAACTGTTGACATGTGCACAAGTGTGCAGACACGGCTTTCACATATTTTAATATTTGTCACAAGAAGTAAATAATTTTATGCAGCTCCTGGTAATAAATTTCGAGACTACACACCTTCCATGATATGTGATACCGTCTAACGGAAAAGGAAGAACTACAACGGTTTCGATACGAGTCTGCATGAGTTATGAAATACCATTCCAGGCACAATCAATCAATCAATACTGATCTGCATTTAGGGCAGTCGCCCAGGTGGCAGATTTCCTATCTGTTGCTTTCCTAGCCTTTTCCGAAATGATTTCAAAGAAATTGGAAATTTATTGAACATCTCCCTTGGTAAGTTATTCCAATCCCTAACTCCCCTTCCTATAAATGAATATTTGCCCCAGTTTGTCCTCTTGAATTCCAACTTTATCGTCATATCGTGATCCTTCCTACTTTTATAAACGCCATTCAAACCTATTCGTCTACTAATGTCATTCCACGCCATCTCTCCGCTGACAGCTCGGAACATACCACTTAGTCGAGCAGCTGTTCTTCTTTCTCTCAATTCTTCCCAACGCAAACATTGCAACATTTTTGTAACGCTACTCTTTTGACGGAAATCACCCAGAACAAATCGAGCTGCTTTTCTTTGGATTTTTTCCAGTTCTTGAATCAGGTAATCCTGGTGAGTGTCCCATACACTGGAACCATACTCTAGTTGGGGTCTTACCAGAGACTTATATGCACTCTCCTTTACATCCTTACTACAACCCCTAAACACCCTCATAACCATGTGTAGAGATCGGTACCCTTTATTTACAATCCCATTTATGTGATTACCCCAGTGAAGATCTTTCCTTATATTAACACCTAGATACTTACAATGATCCCCAAAAGGAACTTTCACCCCATCAACGCAGTAATTAAAACTGAGAGGACTTTTCCTATTTGTGAAACTCACAACCTGACTTTTAGCCCCATTTATCAACATACCACTTTCGGTGAGTTCAGAAAAGAGTGGATCTCAAAGAGTTAAGTATTTAAGGCTAGGATGTTCATGACCCATGATTTTTCAGCTTTGAGCCAGACCAGTAATATAATACATTTTTCACCGTTGTGATGAGCAAGTTTCTTTCAGATTTTTTTGCTAGGGGCTTTACGTCGCACCGACACAGATAGGTCTTATGGCGACGATGGGATATGAAAGGCCTAGGAGTTGGAAGGAAGCCGCCGTGGCCTTAATTAAGGTACAGCCCCAGCATTTGCCTGGTGTTAAAAAAGGAAACCACGGAAAACCATTTTCAGGTCTGCCGATAGTGGGATTCGAACCTACTATCTCCCGGATGCAAGCTCACAGCCGCGCGCCCTTTACGCGCACGGCCAACTGGCCCGGTTCTTTCAGATTAATGGGCCTAGAGACTTGAGTACCACCACCACGCTATGGCTGTGAATTACTCGTTAGACGACTGTGTTGAGTGGCTGAGATTATGCCGAGATGTGAACTTGTCTATTTGAGATATGGAAAGCCAATAGCTGCAACGAGTATATTTATGTGAAACACGGCTTGATGTACGCCCTGATATGGCGTTATTATGGCGCAGATGATAGATTGCCATCAATGCGTTCGCTTCCCTCCCGAGTGAGCAGCTAAAACTAGTTTGTGTGAACCACGAGGGCAAATATGTTGTGTGGAAAGCAGGTAGTCGAAATGTCAACGACCCGAGGCGTGGTCGGTGTGTGTACGCTTAGTCCCGTTATATAGTCACCAAGGCAAGGCCAGGTCTGTCTGCTCTTAACGTTCTACTTCCTTTGTTCATTCACTTCCTTTCAATTCGCTCAACTGGTAATATTCGTTTTGACGTCCCAAGACTTGCCATATAGGCACGATTCGACAGTTGAAATCCCGAGCGTGCAGCCAGGATAACAGGCGGTGGTATCAAGTGTGTTTATATGTTTCTATTTCAGGAGGTGTTTTCAGTGCATTGTATTTTACTTTGCGTGCGAATTCATTTTTATCTTTTCAGATTTGTGTGCACAACGTTGTTAAAGACTGCTGATTGCGCGTGCTGTATTTTTGGTCGTGGGGTTTTGACATTTTCAATTGAGTCCGGGCGGATCCCGTGATAGTAAATTCAGTGCTTTTGGGGGAAATATTTCAGTCTCAAGACTATGTTTTTATGTATGTGCTTATCGACCTGCTCGGAGTTTCTTTGTAAATATTTGGGCGAGACATGCGAGTCTTATTATTCTACGGCAATTGCAGTGTATAGTTAACTCCCAGCTTCATGCCATTCGTAGATAACTCATCTGATTATTCCGCATAAACACGTGATCCCACCGTAATTCATCACTTATGATATTTTGACTTTGGTTCGTGACCCATTTTGCGACTCACACTAGTGACGTCTACTTAAATTCATATAAAATATTTGTAAATTTGTGTTATATTTATTGGTTGTAGTATGTTCTCATGCGATTTGATTATTAAGTATGTTCCAGCCTTTATATCCGTGACTTCTCATTTAATAGAGATATGTAGCCTTGATCCTGTCCTACTTGTTTTAAGTCAATTCTAGTTAGACTTTAAGACCCATTTTACAACGGGACGATGCACGCAGCTTCTCCGCAGAGCTAGGTCAAGATTGGGGACAAGGTGATGTACACCACTACTAATGATACGTCATATTAGCATAAAAACATTTCATCTTCTTCTTCGTCTTCTTCTTTTCTTCATGGGTCCTGTTAATATTAGTTCCTAATTAGCGTCGACCTCTAAGATATTTGCTACCATGTTTTTCCTTCATTCCCGCCTAGATATACCTGCTCCCTTTAGAAAGCTGCAGGTTATTCTTACTGGGTCTTCTTGGATTTTTCTCTCTCTTCACCTGCTTGTACTAGTGTGTAGAATCTGATTCTACTCAGCGCCTAACATTCGAAAACTATCTGTTCAGCTGATTCCTCTGCTTCATTGCATTTCCTACATACGTTTTCAATTATTACTCCAATTCTATGTAGGTGTTTTTTCAGATGGCAACGTCCTGTTAACGGTCATACTACCCATCTTATATTTTCTCTGCTGAGTTTCAACAGTTCTTTAGTATGCTTCTTGTTTGGTCCTTTTATCAGTTCCTTTGCAAGCCTGCATCCTGGAGTATTTTTCCAGTTTTCCATTTGTTTCTTTTGTACACATTTTCCTATGTAATATCGGGCTTGTCCATAGGACATCC